>NW_023270615.1:1780968-1959216 GCF_011800145.1 Mirounga leonina | reverse complement strand
ACACACACACACACACTGGAATATTATGCAGCCATCAAAAGGAATCAGATCTTGCCATTTGCAACGACGTGGATGGAACTGGAGGGTGTTATGCTGAGCGAAATAAGTCAATCAGAGAAAGACATGTATCATATGACCTCACTGATATGAGGAACTCTTAATCTCAAGAAACAAACTGAGGGTTGCTAGAGTGGGGGGTGGGGGATGGATGGGGTGGCTGGGTGATAGACATTGGGGAGGGTATGTGCTATGGTGAGCACTGTGAATTGTTCAAGACTGTTGAATCACAGATCTGTACCTCTGAAACAAATAATGCAATATATGTTAAGAAAGAAAAAAAAAAAGAAGATAGCAGGAGGGGAGGAATGAAGGGGGGAAATCGGAGGGGGACAGGAACCATGAGAGACGATGGACTCTGAAAAACAAACTGAGGGTTCTAGAGGGGAGGGAGGTGGGAGGATGGGTTAGCCTGATGATGGGTATTGAAGAGGGCACATTCTGCGTGGAGCACTGGGTGTTGTGCACAAACAATGAATCATGGAACACTTCATCTAAAACTAATGATGTAATGTATGGTGATTAACATAACAATAAAAATAAATAAATAAATAAAAATTAGGGATTGGTTTGGGGTCTAAATACTTGAGATTTTCCTCAAACTGTGGTCTTTCTTCATCATTATGAACTACTCTGAGGCTTTAATTATTTCAGAGATTTTTTTTATAAACCTAAGCATCTATCTCCAAATCATCATGAACACTCTTTTTACTGAATAATAAGCCATATAGATACAGCTAAGCTTTTAAAAGTTCAAAGTCATTTTACTTTAGGGAGTTCTATTAACAGCCATTATTCAGTGAAAAGTCTACCAGTCGTACATCCAAAAGATTCCAGGCTTTCTTTTAACACAAATCCACAGACCCAGAGTTTGGATACATCTTGGGTTTGTTCTATAGAACAAACTGTGTTTCCAGAACTTCATACTGAGGAGGCTAAACACCATTTTAACTCTCTGCATCTAGGGGTATAGCTTGCCCTAAGCAAATGAGAATTACACTGGCTCAGGTCTCCTTTCATTCACAGGGAATCCAAGGGGAGAATCCAACTTGATGAGGACTAGGCTCCCATCAACCGACATTTTGCAGGATCAGGGAAAGGATGTTACTAGTTACTCAGGGGGAAAAAATTGCTCCCCAGGATGATAGGAAGTCCTATTTAATATCTACCTCATCAAGCCATAGGCTACATGCTGCTCTTTTGCTACAGTACTTACAGGGAAAATCTCCAAATATAGTACATTTCAATTGATTTTAAAAACCAAGAGCCAGATTAAGTAAGGGTAAAGCAATTTCACAGAAACACTTTCAGACCATTCATGCTGAAATCTCTTTAAAGTCATCACACATGATGTCTCTTGGACTCTGCGTCCTGCTGAGTGATTAATATCTGAAGGTCTGGAATCACTCAAATGCACCTAACTTAGAGTTAGGATTTACCTAAAGCACATGCCTTGCAAGATGTTTTTCTTTGGGCCTGCCCAGAAAACTTGGAAGCATGTGGTGGAATGTCAATGAGATGGCAGATTGCTCAGATGCCTGTTGTTGGCTCTGAACTGCCACCTGAGCCCTGTCCTTGTGCCACAGGTATTTTTTTCGGTGTACATCTTTCCATGGGGATGGACGCAAGGCTGCCAATTTCACGAACTACAATTCCGGGACCACACATTCTAAACTTCTTCAAGGCAGGACTAGAAAAAGAAAGGTTATCTGAGGATTCCAGAATCCTTCTCTTCTCCTCTCTGTAGGGAATAATACATTGATGCCAGGTTAGGCCATGGGGGATTGGTGCCCTGAGTTATATGGAAGGTGGAACATTGGTAAGATGGCAGGAAAATAATTTGTATCTCCTTAATGCATCACATTCACATGCTTTGAATTTTATTTGTTCTCAGGCCACCTTTGTCAACTTAGTAAAGCAGACGTGTCTTACAGAAGACTGCTGTTGGGTCAGTAAATGACTTCGCCTCAAACTCTTTGACCTAACTATGGGGACTACACCTGGCATGTCTGAGGATTGGGTTGGCAGGCACAGTATTAGGGTAATAGGACAAGGGTTGGGCGGGAAGAGGGGAGGGTCATGCTAGTTGGCCCCCTAAGGCCTGACAAGATAGACTCTGCCGTAGGTCCCGTCCCAGGCAGTTTAGTATTACTCAGCATCCAAGGATTACAGTTACATAAGCTCACAGTTCAAATAACTCCATTCACTCATCTTGTCATATTCATCCAATGCCCAGTTTGCAGCAAGGCTGGACAGAGGAAGAGGAAGGAGTCTGTGATGGGAAGAACTGGAGTCAGGATGAGGAAAGCTGGCCACAAGGCAAGAAGATGGGGCCCTGGCTCTATTCCTGGGACGGGCCAAGTGCCCTGGGGAATTGGGTTCAAGGGAGGTTAGCAGAACAGAACTCAGGGTCAGGGACCAAATCGGCCTCCAATCAGCACATGGCCTCAAAGGGAGATTTGTCACAGAGTGACCTGATGCTGAGCTCCAGAAAGTCAGGCTGGACAGCAAGTCCTGGATTAGTCCTAAAAGCCGGAGATGGGCTGTTCTGAGCTGGACACCAAATGGTCCCAAATGCTATTTGGAGGAAGTGGGCAAAAGCATCCTGTGCTTGACAAATCTTTTCTTCTTCTGAGCAGGCTCTGCCTAACGATTTCCAGTTCTGGATTTAGTTAAAACCAGTTTCCAACAGCTTGCGATTTCTTTGAAGTTAATCATTCATCATTTTTTTGGTCTATTCCTCAAATAAAGGCTTTTCTGGGCTTAAAAAAATAATAATCCAAATGGATGTATTATTCCAAAGCTTTACGCCCAGGCAAGTTGTTTTAGAAAATAACCATGAAATTTCAAAATTATTCATATTTTTTCCAGGAGTATATAATACACATCCCCAGATAAGCATTTCTGGAACCCTCCATATTGTGTTCTATATGGTAATTGTTAGTACTTGGAAATTTTGTTAAATTTTTTGTGTGTGTGATAAACAGAGCAAGACCAAAGCAAGAAAGGAACCCGTTATGACATCGGAGGGAATTCGACTGCAAAGAAAGGACAGGGACAGGGAATTGTCATCTTGGGCTGTCAGTAGGACCGTTTAGACCACATCCAAAGCAGAAGCCATGCTTTTATCATATTTCATAACATTATTTTTTTACTAGGAAAGAGCTCATGCTTATTATTGAAATTTGGGAAATACAAAAAGTATAAAGGAAGAAAGTAAAAATCATTCTGAAGCCCAGCATGGCAAATATTTTGCTATATCATTTGTATATTTTCTATGCAAACATAAATATGAATTTTTTAATATAGTTAGAATTAGGTAGTCCATCCCATTTTGAATTACTGCTCTTTTTACTTAGTAATCTACTACTTTTTTTCATCCTATTTTATAACATGGTGTTATTTCATCGTATGAGCATTTAATAATTTATATTCACCTTTCTCCTACTGGTACGCATTTAAATATTGACGTTTTCTCTCCACTATTATAAATAGCACTCTCACAAACATCCTTGTCTTAAATCTTTATGAGGATCCCCGTATTGCCATCCCAGTCAGAAATTTAATGTCTGGGACAGAGGATTCAAGTCCTATTATAGGTGATTTTTACGGACATATTTCAAAACTAGAAAACTACCAAAGCATAGGGAAGAGATAATCCTATTTCTTCATCCTAAACAAACTCCCTAATTCTTACCACCTGTCCGACCCTGCTCTGTTAGTCTTCATGTCTCATTCCTCCCACCTGGCCACTACTGATCACATGCTGTTTACTCTGGAAGGAATGCTGCCTGACTGCACACGGCAAACTGAGCAGAGGGAGCCAAGACCCAGGTCTGGAACCACTGGAGGGCACTGAGTATGCACTGCAGAAGCTATCCCAGCTTAGGACTGACCGAGAAGGCCCAGCTGTACATCACAGACAGCATCCAAGGGACCCAGCAGGATCTGTGGCCATTCTGGGCTACAAAAGAAAGTTCTAGCAAAGTGAAGGAGCCAGCTGTGTGGAATCCAGACTAAGTGCTACCGAGGGATTAAGTAGGCAAGGTTTACGAATAAGATCTGTCCATAGGTTAGTGGATGCTCTAGTTCAGACACAAGGATCTGGTCTGCAAGATCAGGAAGTAGCAGGAATCAGACAAGGAAGCAAAGAAACAGATCCCAGCCTGGAGGAAGCAGGTCCAGGGCTGAGACCATACTTGCAGAGTGAGAAAAAGTTCCAATTTGAGGTTCAAATAAATGAATAAATAATCTGGAGCACAAATTCCATTTAGGGGAAGTGTGTCTGTTAAATTGGGCTAGGATATGCTGCAGTAACAAACATGCCTTAAACCTAAAGGGTTTAAAACAGAATCATATTGCATCCTTATGCTACATGTCCATTGCACATCAGCAGGAGGGCTTCAATCTACATCGTCCTCACTCTGGAACCCCAGGGTAATGATCTGGATCATCCATAGCTGTGGCAGTGGGGAAAGAGGACGGATAGTCCAGCATCGGTCATTAAATGCTTCCACCCTCATTTCCTTGGCCAGAGCAAGTCACATGGGCATGTGCCTGGAGGCAGGGGTGCACTGGGAATCTTGGTGAGCACTGTTGGTGGCTGTCGACAAAACCACAGGTAAGTTCTAAAGAGGAGACACTACAAAGGGAGGAAAAATTCAAGACATTTAACTACCACTTACCTGGAGCTCTGACTTCTCCTTTATCTGGAACCTACAGTGGGACTTAGGTTTAATCCACCTGACCTTGAGAAGGAGCAGCAGATATGTGGCAGGCACAGATTCTGGGGGATGGTGGTTAAGAGAAATCCCACAACAGCTGCACCTTGAGCTCATGGAAGAGGACGGATCCCGGTATGTCCAGGCGATCAGGGTTGCTATCCCTCCTGTTCATCAAATTTGTACTTTTAGATAGTCAGTAGCAAACTGATACCCGCCCACCCCGTGCTCATTCGGATAGGTAGCAGTAAATGCCAAACAGCTGAATGACATTGTGAGCCATGTTTATCTCAGACACATTTGGGAACACTGATTTAAGGTAAATGAAACTCAAGCCCGGCATCTCATTCTGCTGAAGATGACAAAATGATGGAGGGGCTTCCTAGACTCTTTTCAAACCTTCAGTCATTTGAGAACACCTGCTGTGCTGTTAGAGTTGTGCAGGGTGCAGCTCCTGACCTTCAGCAATTACACCAGCAAGATGACGGGAGAAAGTTGGTGCTCACTTGTTATTCATTTCAAACACAGTTCAAATGTTGGAGGAGCTTATGAAAAATGCTAATTTCACATTCAAGTTAACAAGAAAGAAGCTTGTGGGTTTTTTCTTCATAATAAGCTTTTCTAAAGGAAGAGATTTCTAACTTAGATGTAGTTCACCCAATCTAAAGTAGGGGGGAGAGGAATAATCAAGTACATTCTGTGGAAATCACTTATTTATAAATGGATAGCACCATGCAAATTTCATGTCAATGAAAACAGAAAGTGTGAGATATAAACATTCTCCAGCATGGGATATAATTTTGCTAGTTAACAGTACAGTCTTCAAGTGACACTTCCTAATTGATTTGCAAAAGGTCAAGGTTATCAAAACTGGCTTCATAGTCAACACCATGCTTAATTCCCGTACGGATTCTGGTGAAGTGCATGACCTGAATAAGCATGTGGTTCAATTTCTGTCTGCATGGGACATTTAAATAGCTGTGTGCCAAGTAATATAAGTGCTTGCACATTTTCACAGTGTGTGACAATAAAGATCCATAGAATATCACCTAGATGCCTTGCAATGTTTCATTTCCTTTGCAAAAATTAAAAGTTCAACTACAACTACATTATAACTTATTGCCTTTTTAAAAAGTACATATATGATAGTTTGACATTTATAGAAAATTTAAAATGTTAAAAAAATGTCATCCCAGGAAAACTTTTGTGATTGATTTCTTGCAAATCTTTGGAAGTCTTTGAAATAGAAGGGGAAAAAAAGGCCCTCAGAGTCAGTGTTCTATTGTTGGTGGTCAATTCAATTAATTTCACCAAAAGTAGGAAGCCTTATAACTTATAATTGACTTCAGTGATTTATCCAAACTTCATGTGATAAATATCATTCATACTAGAAAAAATATGACCTCTTGTCATTTAAGAAGGTTCATGCAGGGGTTGAAAATGATGATGTAGCCATCTCATAATGACTGTTGCGAAACCGAAGACCGTAAAGTCTTGTCCTATGTACGGACATGTCCTTATGCTCGAATCATTAAGAATGTAATTGTGGCAAAAACTGACATTTCACATGCCTTGGTACTTAAATGGCTCAGTGCTTTGGAGGAAAAAAATACAGCTTAAAACAATGAAAATTTTGCAGTACAGGTTTTCTAGCCATGAACTTCACATTTGCACACTTGTTAAGACTAATGCAATAAGGCTTTCCTTTAAAATATGTTATTATTTAATGGAGATGGTCCTTGTTTCTCAAATTTTGAGCTGAGCTCTTAAATTTCTTCCAGTTTTGGTGCTTTTAGAAGGTGACTATTTTAATTTTGATCTTCAAGTTGCTGAATATGGCCCCTCCTTCCATTTTCTCATCTTGCAAACTGCACTGATACATTTTGTTTGGTAGAGATTTCTTTTTCTTTCTTAATTAATTGTCTAGCATTGGTGATAGTGTGACAAAATGGGCATCCTCTTATCTTATAAATTGGCATCACTTTTCTGGAGAGCAATTTGGTGACAGTAAATACATACGTACATATATACATACATGAAAAATATGCATATCTTTTAACCTCATAATGACATTTCTAGAAATCAATGCATGAGTCAAATGTTAGGGAACTAGCTAAATACATTACATTATATCCATATGACAGAATATGAAGTAACAATGAATAATCATGCTATATAAAATATACCTAATAATAGTAGAAAATGAAATGTCAAATAAAATACTTTGTTAAATTTAAAAAAGCAAGTTTCAAACCATATGAACAGAATGATCCCAGTCACATTTTTCAGCATGTTATACATACATAATGGGAACTGTGTATGTGTATGTGTGTGTTTGGAAGGCTGCGTACCAAAATATCAATAGCTGTATCTCCCGGAAGGGGAACTGTGGGTGATTTTTACTTTATACTTTTTGTTCTTCTGTATCTTTAAAGTTTCAAAGTGAACCTATTTTACTTTTGAAATTAAAAAAAAATATGTATTTAAAGATACGTTTAGGGGCACCTGGGTGGCTCAGTTGGTTGAGCGACTGACTCTTGATTTCTGCTCAGGTCATGATCTCAGGGTCCTGCAATTAAGTCCAGGCTGCGGCTCCACCCTCAGCGGGGAGTCTCCTTGGGATTCTCTCCCTCTGCCCCTCCCCCTTCTGCTCATTTGTGTGCTTGTGCACTCTCTCTCAAGTTTAAAAAAAATACGTTTATTAGATGCACAACAACGTGAATGGACTTTACACTTACAAAATGTTTAAAATGGCAAGTTTTATGGTATGTATATTTTACCACAATAAAAGGATACATTTATAGAAAATCTAGGTGTCCTTGCATCTAGTGATGACTTTTTAGATACAACACCAAGAGTATGATCCATGAAAGAGAAAGTTGGACTTAAACTTAAAAACTTCTCTGTGAAAGCCTCTGTTAAAAGAAGGAAAAGACAAGCCACATATGGGGAGAAAATATTTACAAAATGCATATCTGATGAAAGTCTGGTATCCAAAATACAGAAAGAACTCTTAAAACTTAACAAAAAAGAAAACAGACAGCACAACTTACAAATGGGCAAGAGATCTGAACAGACACCTCACCAAAGAAGATAGATAGATGGCAAGTAAGCGTATAAAAAGATGCTCAACATCATATGTCATTAGAGAATTACAGATTTAAAACAGCAAAGAGATACAACCACCTGTCCATGAGAATGACTAAAATCCAAAATACTGACAATATCAAATGCTAGCAAGGATATGGAGCAACAGAAATTCTCATTCATTTGCTGGTGGGAATGCAAACTCTGGAAGACAGTTTGGCAGTTTCTTACAAAACTAAACATAATTTTAACATACGATCCAACAATTGCACTTCCTTGGTATTTGCCCAAAGGAGTTGAAAACTTATACATTCAAAAACCTGCACCCAGATGTTTATAGCAGCTTTCTTCAAAATTGCCAAAACTTGGAAGCAACCAAGAAGTCTTTCAGTGGGTGAACGGGTGAATAAACTATGCTACATCAGACAATGGAAAGAAATGAGCTATCAAATCACACAAAGACATGAAAGAAATTGAAATGCATATTGTTAAGTGAAAGAAGCCAATTTGAAAAGGCTACATACTTTCTGATTCCAACTCTGTGACATTCTGGAAAAGACAAAACTCTGGAGGCAGTAAAGAGATCACTGGTTGCCAGGTTTTCAGGAGAGGGAGAGAGGATGAATATTAGAGCACAGGGGATTGTTAAGGCAGTGAAATGATTGTTTTATACTGTAATGGTGGGAAAACATCACCATACAGTTGTCAAAACTCATAGAATATATAACACAAAGAATGAGTCCTTATGAAAACTATGGACTTCAGTTAGTAATAATGTACCAATATAGTCTCATAAAAATAAACAAAAATATTACATTAAAATATTTATCTGAAAAAATATACTTATTTACCAAAGTAAAGGTCAGTGTTCCCAGTCACAATTCTGCTTTTAAAATATTCATTTCCATAATTATCCCTGGTTATTTAATGTTGTATGGTAATTTACGGTGTCTGACAGCAAGCCCTAGAAATTTTCAAGCAGACTATTTTCATATTACGGGACAGTGATTTGATCGCTGTTTCAGTAAGAGTCCCAAGCCTCGTTTTTACATTTTGATTAAATAATTTCACTATCTTGCATAAATAATCCATGGGCATTTTGGCAATCTAATTTCTCAAAATTCCAATAAATGTTGCAATTGAAGCTAGGGGCACAACCTTAAGAGTTCTGTCATTTCTGATGTTAATACGGCATTAGAAAGGATAAATGCCAATAGTATTCATTTAACATAAATATATTTATTATTCTCTGTGAAGACACACAAAGATGTAATTTTTACAACATGGATGGGTCAGCTTGGAACCATATTGGGACTTCAGTGCTGGGACTGGTTTTGAGAACACTCTTCAACCCAATTTATAGAGACAAATAGTATGAATACCAGTGTGGCTAATTCAGTCTTGACTCAGATTTGCTTACGCCAAGGGATCTTCTCAGGTGGGTAGAAGACAACCAAAGGGGCCTCATGGCACCACCATTATTCAAAGATACATGGGTCGTGAGGCTTCTGAGTTTTAAGAGATCATTATCCATCAGCTGGAAATATGAGATTTGGAGCTACTTTTGAGGTGAGTAAACTAGACAGATATGGGCATTTTGGGACCATCCCAGCCACATAGCGTGGAACTGAGCCTAAGACCTGAGCCCTTCTGAAAACGTGCAGTGGAATCAGGTAACCAAAATAGGAAGCCAGTTCTTTCCTTTTTTTTTTTTTAAGCTTTATTTATTTGAAAGAGAGAGAGCAAGCGTGCACAGGGGGAGGAGCAGAGGTAGAGATAGAGAATCTCAAGTACAGCCCCATGCAGGGCTCGATCCCACAACCCTGAGATCATGACCTGAGCTGAAATCAAGAGTCGGATGCTTAACCAACTGAGCCACCCAGGAGCCCCAGAAAGCCAGTTCTTTCTGTAGAGTAAACACACTAGTGCAGAGTCCCACTACTAATATGAATGGGATTGTAGTGAGTGCACGGCTGTGATCCATAATGACTTAGAAACTGCATGGGGCTTGGCTATCTGCGCCTTGACAACTCCAAGGAGCCAGGGAGTGACACTAATGTTAACTGTATTTCCCCCACATCTCTCTTTGTCATTAAAATACCAGTCTAGTCCATAGAGTAAAACATAGTAGTCAGGCTTGTGTACTGTCACGAGAACAATGACTCCCATTAGACCTCAGGGTTCAGCCTTGCCCAGAGCCATGCATTTTGAAATGTCAGGTACTTTCATATAAGTTGGCAAGTCATCCAACTTGCTGTTTGATGTTGCAATTGGATAGCTGATGTTATAGATCAGTAGATACTCAAATCTCTACCCTACAGGGAGTGCTGACATTGGCATGAAACAGCTTGTTAAATCTGGCGCCTTATATTGCACATTTGGCCTGCTAAACAAGTACTGTTCACAGGGAAGATGCATCACATCTTAAAATTATAGAATAGTTGAGCCAAAAGACATGCAAAACCTCTAAGCTTGCACCCTCGTTTCACATGTATTCCCCTGAACACCGTAAAATCCTAGAAAGGAGGGACAATGTCTTATTTATTCCCACCTAATCAACAGCACCTGCTGCTTTATACTTGGCATGCAAAATAATTTAGATTATTTATATGACAACCCCTCCAAGAAAGAAACATTCCTATTCACTGCAAGCATATGTTTACTCCCGGAGTTCCTCATGCTAAGGCCAAGGGACCCAGGGGTGTGATGCTTACTATGTCTAAGGGGTCAATCTTGCTTACTACTGCCCTGAAAAGTAGAGAGGGAAAAATAGCCATTTCCCCGATGGGTCCTTCATTGCCCCATAAGGTTGATATGAAGCTGGAGGTGCAGTGGGTTCACTGCAAGGTTCTGTTTGTCAGAATGGCCTTCACTGGTCCTCCACAGAGGCTGGGATTCAGGGGATGGGCGGGAGCTCCTGATGTTAACGCCCCTTTAGGGACACTTTATACCCATAGAAAGAATCATCTCCACTCTCCGCCCCCAAGATGTTTGTGAAGTGTTCTAGTAGTAGTCCAATGTATGCCTAAAAACAGCTTCCACCAGTCCCCTCTATTTCTAGCCTTATGATTTTTTTTTTTAATCAGGGGGCTTTTTGTCCCTCCTTGCACCTTGCCTTGGTTAGGACCATCCCAGTTCATCCAATAATGCTTTAGTAATTCCAAACCTCCAAGAGAAGAAGTCTGACTCCCATCCCCCTTTTCCCCGGAGGGTTCTTTTAAGAAAACCTGCCTACCGGGGCACCTGGGTGACACAGTTGGTTAGGCGTCCAACTCTTGGTTTCGGCTCAGGTCTGATCACGAGGTGGTGAGATCGAGCCCTGCGTCAGGCTCTGCACTCAGCATGGAGTCTGCTTGAGTCTCTTTCTCCCTCTCTCTCTGCCCCCACCTCAAATAAATAAATCTTTTAAAATTTAAATTCAATTAATTAATATACAGTGTGTTATTAGTTTTAGAGGTAGAGTTCAGTGATTCATCAGTCTTATATAATACCCAGTGATCATTACATCCCGTGCCCTCCTTAATGTCCATCACCCAGCCACCCCATCCCTCCCACCCCCCTCCACTCCAGCAACCCTCAGTTTTTTTCCTATGATTAAGAATCTCTTATGGTTTGTCTCCCTCTCTGATTTCATCTTGTTCACATAAATAAATCTTTAAAAGAAAAGCTACTTACCTTTCAGGCTACCTGTGGTGGAAGCATTATTCACGCACAGTCCTCTGTCCCTTCCTTTGCTATGTGTGGTGTGGAGTATCCACCCCTCCCCAGGGATGTTGAATTTGGCCTTGTGACTTGTTTTAGCCTTTGGAACAGGAATAGCAGCAACAGTTTCACTGAGCTGTGGTCTCACAATTCACACCAGCCCTGCTGTACCTCTGCCATCCACCTGTAGAGAGAATGTGTCCTACCTAGCTGTTGCTCCTTTAGGCTAGGTTCTAGAATAAGAGGCCAGTGGGTTAGACCTGAAATAGAGCTGTGGCCTGGAGCCAAAACCAGCTGCACCCAGTTAGGATCAACAGTCCCAGCAGATGCTAACTGACCTGCTGAGAGTTGGGCAAGAAATAAATGTTTGCTGTTATATGTCACTGAGATTTGGGACGGTTGTTCGTCATTCAGCATCAACGCAGGGATAGCTGACTAACACACTTCACATGCCAGTGAGTATAGGAGAAAGAAAACAAGGTACCTGATGGAGTTCACTGTGCAGAATGCTTAATAGAGTCTCCTAGGGATCAAGATTTGCTTGGGGGGAAAGGAAGGAGGACTGAGCACAGGAAAAAGTCGAACTGAAATGCCAGCCTGACAACAGCCTCGGCTGACCCTGTGGGAGCTCTGGAGGTAAAATGGACCATAAATGATGTTCTGCATTGGGCCAAATGACCAGGCCTTTCCCCATGTGAGTTTTGTTCTTGAAGGAGCTGACAGAACGCTGTCTGACGGGGTGCTCTCGGCAGCAGGGCAAGTCTTTCCTTGAAAGCGTCCTCATGACCTCTACTCCACCTCTCTCTACCTCCTGAGCTATCACCTGGGGGCTCTTGCTGTGGCAGAACATTTCTGGATTATTCCTTCCTTCACGGTAGTGAATGGGCACGAACATCTACATAAGCTCATTCCAGTGACTTTCCCTGTACAAATACAAAGCTGGTGAAATTTGTCTCATTTTACAACTTGGACAAATTCCTCTTAGAAAGAAAACAGCCTTGGCGACAATCCTATGACAATGTGGTTGGAGTAAATGAGGAGAGTCTGAGGGTGGGGGCCAAGGCACAGAGGGGATGGCTAAACTGCAGAGTAGGAAGAAAGAGAAATTTGGTTTTACTCCTGAGGTAGAGAGAGCAGACTGGGGAGTCCAAAGAGCGGAGGCAACCAGGTGGCAGAAAGTGGGCACTTCTGGAGGTGAAGGCACAATGAGACAGCCTGCTCCCTGACTTATGATGTTCACAAAATCACCTCCATGGTGACTTGAGGTCCCCACTGCATGAAGCAAACTGTAAGCCACTCTTTGAAAAATCTATGTCAACATACCCAAAACAAACAAGTACAAAGAATCATATTAAATATAGTGTCTGGTCACAACCCAGAATTAACAGCCATCAGCTTCTAGTCAGATTTGCTTCTGATCTTTTCACTTTTTGGTAAATATATTTTTGCAGATGGAGTGGAAGCTTAATGCTATTCTTTCCTGATCCCATTTCCCTCCCTCATCCGTGGCAACCACTAAACCAAACTTGGTGTCTCTTCGCCCTGTCCACATTTTTATACTTCTAATACAAATGTAGGATTTCAGTTCTGTGTTTTGATGTTGACGTAGTTTTTGTCAGTGTTTTTGATGTTGGCGCTGAATGTGTTGTTCTGCAAATTGTTTTTTTCTTTCAACTTTTTTTTTTACTGCCTATATAATGTTCCACTGATTAAACCTCGTTTTGTCTTGTCCTATAATGATAAGTAATGAGATTGTTTTAACATTTTTCTTTCACAACTAATTCTGCAGGGAACATCCTTGGAGGGTTGACTTCAGGCAGACACGTTGAAGCGAAATTGCTAGGTTTGTGAACATTCTTTCTTCAATTTTTTGTTAACAAGATTAAAATGGCAGCTTCCTAGCTTAAACCATTTGAGCACCACCTCCCTGGACCCTTCATGGCATTTCTCTGCAGAGCTTCTCCCATGGGGGCTGACAAAGAGTAGCGACTTAATAAATGTCTGTTGAGTGAATTAATTACAGAGAAAGAAATGAGGCCTTGAGAGAGAAAGTGGCCATTACAGTCCTATGTCTAAGAACAAGGCCATCTCTAGAACCCACATTTTCTGGCTCCAGGGCTGCCTCTGGAAGGCCAGTTAGAAGTAAGGAGGCTCAAGTTCAACTCCAATCCCAATTGAAAACTGTAAGAGTGTCACTAGAAGACCAGTTGCTCCTCTTAAGTATTTGTTCCCATAAAATGTTTTGAGAGGTTAAAAATTATGGACATTTCTGGTTCAACAATAAGAATGAGAATGAATAGGGGTGCCTGACCCACCTCAGTCAGTACAGCATGTGACTCTTGATCTCAGGGTTGTGAGTTCAAGCCCCATGTTGGGTGTAGAGATTACTAAAAAAGAAATAAATTTTTTTTTTAAGGGTACTTAAAAAAAATAAGAATGAATAAACTTTCTTCTTTAGGACAGACTTTCATGAGGTCTTTTTAGGCCAATATCTATCACCCCCATCTGAGCTAGTGGTATATTTATTTCTCCTATATTTTAAAATGCAATCCTGGGATTGAGAAATAAGTACATGGATAATGGAGGATGGAACAATTTGAGCTACAAAATAAGTAAAACTGTATTCATGAGTCTATGCTTATATAAATGATGCTTAAATAAATAAACAGGGGCTAACCAAATTTCCTGCACAGGAGAATTCCAAGTGACTTATGTAGATGCTAACCCTTAAAGAAAGAACGTAATTCCCTACTCCTTTAGTGTGGGCTGTGCATTGTGATTTCCTTTAAAAAGTACAATATGGAAAGAGGAAAAAGAGTAATGTTACAATGGAAAAACCTAACCACACGAGCCATATGAATAAGTTTTATGTCATCAGTGGTAAGTCATATTAATAGTATATAACCTTGATATGATATAACAAGGATGGTACGTTACCTCTATGGTCTCCCTCCTCCAAAACCCTAACATTCTTCTAGCCACGAGAAAAACATCGCACAAACCAAGTAGAGGGACATTCTACATAACACTTGACCACTAGTCTTTAAGAGTGTCAAGGTCATCAAAAACAAGGAAAGTCTGTACAATTGTCACAGTCTTGAGGACCCCAAGGAAATGTAACAACTAAATGTAATGCATCCTTGGTGGGATCCTGGGACAGACAAGGAACATTGGAAGTTCTTTTTAACATAGTAAGCTCTTTTAGGGGGGAAAATAAAGTAAGCTCTTTTAGGAACAAGTAAACGCTAAGGAAATCTAAATAAAATATGTATGGACTTTAGTAAATACTTATAATGTATCAATACTGCTTTACTAGTTGTGATGAACTCATCATCCTAATGTAAGATGTTAACAAGAAGGGAAACAGAGGGCAGAGGACACAGGAAGTTTCTACTATTTTGCAACTTTCCTATAAATCTGAAACTATTTTAAAACCAAAAGTTTATTTAAAAAGAACTAGGACTTAGTAAATTGGTGATCAGCTTTGTTTTTATATTGTTTATATTTTCTACTAGTTAAAAAAGTAACTTGTCATGGACTCCCGATTTATAAGATTGCTCTCCACAGTAAAGGGGCACCTGTATACAGCCAGATGCAGGATTTGTAAGTCCCCTAGGTAGAAAGTTACTGATTTTCTCTACCAGTGCATGCTTCTCTGGCTCTTTAGCATTGAGCTGCCTTTGGCCAGTGACTTGGCTGCCTTCCTGAATATGACAGATTGCTACCTCTCCCAGGCCAATTCACAGCCTAAAGATCTTAGCTAAATGGAGGAAAAATGTTGATGGTGTCCTTGCCAGTCACTATTTTGGGTCCCATTGGTGCTTCTGAAAAATTGAAGGGGCAGGACCTACTTGGAGGAATCATTCATTCAGATTTTTGGGCGTGCCCCCCCCCCACAATGATTTCTACTTCCCTGAGTGTATCTCCTCTTTCCCATTCATTGGCCCTTTGTCATTTTCAGAGTAGGTGGCCCTGTCTCCCTGGCCATTGCTGATTGGATGGATCACTCCTGGACATAGTAGACCAATCAGGATTCCTTCCTGAGGATTTGCAATTGGGGTTAAGATTTCTATCTTAGAGGGACGCCTGGGTGGCTCAGTCGGTTAAGCTTCTGCCTTCGGCTCAGGTCATGATCCCAGGGTCCTGGGATCGAGTACCGCATTGGGCTCCCTGCTCCGCGGGGAGCCTGCTTCTCCCTCTGCCTCTGTCTCTCTCTCTGTCTCTCATGAATAAATAAATAAAATCTTTAAAAAAAAAAAAGATTTCTATCTTAGAATTGAACTGGCCTCTTGAGTTGGGGCCTTCATCACAACCTTGATACATCTTTAAGATGTAAATAGCAGTGTCTATCAAATATATTGGAAGAGTATGAGTTTTACCTCTCTAATTCTAAACCATTTCTGGAATATTTACTGTCATGGACACGTTGGCTCCCCAGAATCCATTCATCAATCTTTTGGTACCCAAATCCCTGCTTTTCCTTGGGAAAGCTATCCTCCCTGGATTTGATCATGCTTAATAAAGATCTACCCCTAGAGTTTTCACTTGTATGAACCAATGAAAATTCCTTTTACTGAAGCCAGTCTGAGCTGGGTTTTTGCCACCTGCGATTGAAAGAATCCTGTTTAGTGTACTTACTAAAAGCACATGTCCATTTATCAATGGGCTCACTTATTTCTTCCATGAACTCTTTGAGTCTGCTCTAAGGCTCCCTGTTACCCCACTCTCAGCTTCCCCATTTGAAACCAGCCCCCCATCTGTGTGTGTGTGTGTGCATGTGTGTCTTCCAGCAGGGTCTTGGTTTAAAAACACACATAATCCGGGTGTGCCTGGGTGGCACAGTCAGTTGAGTGTCCAACTCTTGGTTTAAGCTTGGGTCATGATCTGAGGGTTGTGGGATCTAGCCCCACATGGGGCTCTGCACTCAGAGCAGAGTGTGCTTTAGATCCTCTCTCCCTCTCCCTCCCCCTGCTCGCTCTCTCTCAAATAAATAATCTTTAAAACACACACACAGGGGCGCCTGGGTGGCTCAGTCGTTAAGCGTCTGCCTTCGGCTCAGATCGTGATCCCAGGGTCCTGGGATCGAGCCCCGCATCGGACTCCCTGCTCCGCAGGAAGCCTGCTTCTCCCCTCCCTTCCCTCTGCTTGTGTTCCCTCTCTCGCTGTGTCTCTCTCTGTCAAATAAATAAATAAAATCTTTAAAAAAAAAATAAAACACACACACACATGATCTAAGAGATACTATGGTCATTTTTCAGGCTTGGTTAACAAAAGGTGTTTTAGGTGCTTGTTTGAAAAAAAAAATCCTTTATTTCAATCTCTACATCTCACTCTCCTCAGGGTGTCAAAGATGGGTCAGGGCATGAATCTTGGCATGCGATCAAAATGATAACCTAATCTTCAGCAAAAATATAGTTTATGGGGCACATTCATGTATATTATTTCATGTAATCCTTAACATGTAAAGGAGGTGTTGCCTCCATCACTCTGATGAGAAAACAGATTCAAAGAAGTTCAGGGACTCACTCATGGATCTACAACAATAATGGCCAAGAGTTACATAGGAGAGTACTTCCAGCACATCAAACATCTTTTGTGTTTTACCCCAATGTTGGAGGGATTACATTACATTTGCATTTTATAAATATAGAAACTGAGACAAAAATGTCGGAGAACATGCCCCAGGTCATATCACAGGTGCATGCTATTCCATATCTGCTTATCAGCAAAACCAGGGCTTGAATTCTTCTGATCCTGGTCAAATGCCTTGTGTACAGTATCATTAAATATAGCGAAGTGGCAAAACCCAACGAAAACAAGAATGCAGTTGACCACATGGAGAGATGATTGAACTAGAATCTGAAAACATTTTTTTTTCTTAGCACTCTAATAATGTTTCCTGAGGATTTATGTATTTTGCATTAAAAGTTCACTATTTTAACTAACTGAAACTAAAATGATTTACAGAATGGCACATATGATTGAAGTATTTTGGAATTTTCAGATGCAGTATCCCACTCTTTCTATATCCCAGTTCTTAAAAAGCAATTAATATAGTACATCACCCAGCCCTGCCTTTTGTAAACTGAACTTTAAATCATTTAGCATTTAAAATTATTATTAAGCTTACCTTTGGAGAAATAATAATCATGAATAACACATGCCATATGTAGAGATAATAAAAAATATAGTGGTATATTTCAAAGAGTTAAAACATATTCTTGAAAAGGTTAACTGGACCACAGATGTGTGTTTTTGTATATGTGTATGAAACTGTGCAGCTTTAAATTTTACTGCTCTTATGGCTCTTAAGGAGATCAGGGCCTTTAGTGATTTTTTTTTTGTAGGATTATAAATGATAACTGCTGGTTAGAGCAATTTGACTTATAGTATCAACAACTCCAAAGTTATTTGTTGTCTTCGGTCAAGTTTTTTATTATTACTTTTTGTGACATTTCTCCATTTTCTTATTTATGAAATGGAAGATATACTGATTATACTGATTTTTACACATTTATATAAGAAAGGGGATTTCTCATAAAAATCTCTGCGGTAGAGGCACCTGGGTGGCTCAGTCAGTTAAGCGTCTGCCTTTGACTCAGGTTATGATCCCAGGATCCTGGGATCGAGCCCCGTGTCAGGCTCCCTGCTCAGCAAGGAGTCTGCTTGTCTCCCTCTCCCACTGCCCCTCCCCTACCTTGTGATTTTGCTTTCTTGCACTCAAATAAAATCTTTAAAAATATATATAAAATATTTTAAATTTAAAATATTAAAATATATTAAATTTAAATTTAAAATGTTAAATTATAAATTAAATATAAAAAATATTTTATATTTTAAAAGTATAAAATAAAAAAAGTTTAAATCTCTGCAGTAGTAGTTTTTTTTTTTTTTAAGGGGGCGGAGTGGCAGAGGGAGAGAGAGAATCTCAAGCCAGTTACACTCCTAGCACGGAGCCTGACTTGGGACTTGATCTGACAACCCAGAGATCATGACCTGAACCGAAATCAAGAGTGGGATGCTTAACCGACTGAGTCACCCAGGCGACCCTCTGTGGTAGTCTTAACGTGGGAATTCCATCATCCTAGAAAGGAAAGACCAATGACCACTGGCTAACCTGGTTGTCTCAGCTTGGACTTGGTACTTTCCAACTCCTCGTAGAGGCCAGGGTGCAGGGAGATCCAATGCCCAGGGCTAAGCCTTGAATCAGGACAGATGGAGAGAGAGGTGAATCCAATGAACTGAGCAAAGAAATAAAAGCAAGTAGGAGACAAAAGGGTAGGAGCTGGGACACCAGAATTGACTGAAGAGATGGATGCTGCAAGGCTGAACTGTCGTGAAGGAAGAGGCTTCCCTGGGGGGGCAGAGTCCTTCAGGGCTTTTCTTAGGAAAGTTAGTACAGAACGTGGGTCTTGGCACTGTTCTACAGTGGAATTTTGCTTGCGTACAAATAAGGAAATCTTTGTTTCCTGTTAACTAAAAGCATTTTAGTTTGGAAAATTTTAGACACTCAATGACAGTAGAGAGAAGAGAATGATAAATCCCCATGTACCATCACCCCACGTCGACAACTGCCACAATTTTGCCAGTCTTCTTTCATTTATCCCTCACCACACTTACTCATTTATTATTCTTGCCAGCATCTTTTAAAGCACATTCCAGACATCAGGCCTTTCATACTCTTCATTATGCATCTCAAACTGGTTCTTCATGAAGAAGTAGATTGAAAAGTATATAGAAAAATTAACACGTCTTTAATGTTATTTATACCATGTTTATATCAAAAATTCCTCGATTGTCTAGAATGTATTTGGTTTGGATCAGAATCCAAACAAGACTCCCACATTGATTTCGATCGTTTTGTCTCGAATTTCTTTTATTCTATTCCTTGCCAACTGCCCTTTTCCTATGTCTTTGATTTATTAGAGAAACTGGGGCATTTGCCCTGAAAGAGCAATGTCCCATATTTTGGATCATGTCCCTCAATTGGTTCTTCCATCTCTCTTGTATCTCCTAAACTGTAATATGGATAGAGATAGCTGATTGAATTTAGATTAATTTTTTAGGCAAGAATATATCATGGGAGATGCTACAAATAAAATATTTACAACCCACGGGCTGCATCTGACCTATAGATATGGTTTTATTTGGCCCATACAGTTTTTTATGCTTTACTTGGCCCATATAATGAAAAAAGGAAAAGTTGCATCCATTTCTGAATCGATCTAGGTTTTGCCGGGAAACAGATGGGACCCTCGTACAAACTCTTCTTAAGGTTATGGACAGAGTTGGGGAAACAATAAAGAATGGCAGGACATTCTGGGGTTTGTAATCACAGGAACTGTCACATCCCCGACCTGGAAGGGCTTCTGGACAGGGGCTTTTGGTAGAGGATAAGAACCATGGACAGCCCAACCCAACCTAACCCAATACCTTACAGAGAGGGAGACGGAGAAGGAACACTCTTATCTCAGTGTCCTCCATCCCTCGGTGATCCCTGGCTGGTGACTCCCACTGGCCGAGCACAACAGGAAGCCAGAGAGCAAAGAAGGGCATTGATACTGTCCCTAAATTCCAGCCTCCCCACAGGGAGCGGAGTCATGAGGGTGGAGAGTGGATCAGGATGGGAGACACTTGCCAAAATTGACAAATTAAAAGACTTATATAAAATTCTGGATTTCCAGCTTCTTTTGTCATATGAGATGTTCTGGCAGCTCCGAGTCACGATATTGACCGTTGGCTAGAGCCAAGCAGTGGCTGCCCTGGGGCAGGACGTAGGGATGGTGCTGTGGATCTCAGATCATCCCCAGGAAGAAAAGGAGGGCAGAGGGGAGGGAAGCCTAGAACGGGACTGATTACTCACCTAGAAGAAGCTGAGGTCTTAATCCAGAAGGTGCTGAGTTTACTTTGAATTAGCTAGATTACATTTTTTTTTTTTTTGCGATTAGAAGTAATAGAGGTTCATATGACTTCAGCTCGGTTTAATTAGAGAAAAGCAAAGAAACATTTTTGCAGACTTGAGTACTGCAATAATATGAAGTACGATTATCGTCATAGTAACAGGAAAAAGAATACAGAAAAGAGAATCCTCATGTATTTACAGGTGTGCCAAAATACATATTTTGGCTGATTGCCGTGTGTTAAAAAGAATATCCTGCTGAAAACAACAATCATGTTTCAGGATGAACTTCCAGCCTGCAGGAATCAATTTGAAAATATTTACTTAAAAGCAATTGTTATGAAAATGTTATTTTAAAAAATCTTAGTAAACAAACTAAAATTTTTGATGCTACAGCATGGGAATGATCTTTTCTCAGCATTGCCAGCTCCTATGTTGTTACTAAGATCGCTATTCGGCACACTGCTGACACTAGCTATATAGGTCCGCCATGCACAGCACTTCAGGGAGTACACTGCACAATAATACGAGGTAGGGCTATTCACTATGTGGGTCTGTAAATAGGAATTTTTCTATTATGTTCTCCTCTTCTTTATATTTATTATTTCTACATCAAATTTGATTAATCATGGATGTTAGTGTATGTCACTTAACATTATTTTTTCATGAAATGTTGAAATGTAAAGTCAGTGTTCTGTTTTCCTCATCTGTTATGATGAGAAGAATTCATAAACAAGAGTTTTCCTTTATATGCTCATAGCCCTTGGGGCGCCTGGGTGGCTCAGTCTGTTAAGCGTCTGACTCTTGACTCCGGTTCAGGTCATGATCTCAGGGTCTTGAGATCAAGCCCCCTCCTCGGGCTCTGCACTCAGCACAGTCGCCTTGGGATTCTCTTTCTCCCTCTCCCTCTCCCTCTCTCCGTCTCTCTCTCCCAAAATAAAATAAATACATAAAATCTTACATACTCATGGCCCAGATGGAAATAGGTAAGATTCAATACAATTCTTAAGAATTTAAGAATGTAGTCACTTAAGGTTATTTTACATAAAATTACGAATGAAAGTTCATCACTTTTACAGATGTTAGAATTATGGTATTATCTAATCTTGAATATTCTGCATTGTATTATTTAAACTTTTATAGCACTTGTTGGTTTAAAAAGGATACAATAAGCTTCCTAAATGTTTCCAGCTAGTGCACTCTCCTAATATTCTAATTAAATATCAATCTATTTTCCTACTCATCTAATTATTTTAAAACTCTTATGTGCTGGGCGCCTGGGTGGCTCAGTCGATTAAGGTCTGACTTAGGTTATGATCCCAGGGTCCTGGGATCAAGCGCCACATTGGGCTCCCTGCTCAGCGGGGAGCCTGCTTCTCCCTCTCCCTCTGCCCCTCACCCTGCTTGTGCACGCTCTCTTACTCTCTCAAATAAATAAATAAATAAATAAAATCTTTAAAAAATAAATAAATAAAATGAAATTCCTATGTACTTTTGTAAATAATTTTAGTAACTTTAAAAGTCACCATTAATTATTACATGTCAGGGCGCCTGGCTGGCTCAGTCGGAAGAGCATGAGACTCTTGGTCTTGGGGTATGAGTTCAAGCACCATGTTGGGTGTAGAGATTACTTAAAGAAAAAAATTATCATTACATGTCAACTTACAGTAATAAATATGCATGTACTTCAACTGACTAATAGAATTTCAATATACAAAGCACATGTAAGGGTGTGTTTCACTTTAAATTACTGGTAGAATGAAAGCAAATATTTAGATAGTCACAGAAAATTTTAGTGACAGGTCTTACTGGCATAACTAAAGTTGTTATGCTGATTATGTGTGATGGTGACCTACCTGAACACACAGTCCCTGGTCATGGTCACGTTCAGGAATATGAGAAATGAGAGTAAAGAGAGCAATCAGCTCTCCAGCCTTGCAATGGCAGAGACTGAAACCAGAAGAGCCAAAGAGTAGATTTTGGCAGAATAGCAAGGCAAAGGGCAACACAGATGTAGCTCTAGTTGTTATCTGAAAATATTCTTCTGCATAAACTAAAAAATAAATGGATCACTCTGTAAAAACTCCTAGACATCAAGACAAGAGCAGCAGCTAATATTCATTGAGAATTTACTATCCAGCTGGTCATTCTACCAAAAACTTTACCTTCATCATCCAATTTAATCTCCCGACGACCGTTATTATGGTCAATACCATTATTATGCCCCCAACTCACTGATGGGGAACTGAGAAAGAACTTTATGAAAATTATATTCGTTGCGGGAGATTCACACCCAGAATCTAGTTTAGTTTAATATGTGTGGAGGTCAGGTCAAGAACTTACCATGCTTGCTTCCGTGAACTTGCTTGCATAGAGAGGAAGGGGGAGAAAGAAGAATGTGTGCATATCCCAGATACCAGAGTATCCCAGGGGCTCGTTGCCGAACCCAACAGTTACCAAGTGACGGGCAGCTTGAAGGCCTGGAGAATGTGGGTCAAAAGCAAAGAGTGGGAATGATGAGACTAGTGAGCAGGAGACACTGCTTTTGCCTTGGGTCCCTCTCTCCCCATCTATCTCCCTCTCTCTCTTCAGGACAATTGTACAAGACTGGAGATGAGAATCAAACTTATGCTAGAGGACAGAGACAGTGCATAAAGCCAAGGTCTCAGAGAGTCACAGTGACTCAAATATTTTCCACAAAGCACAGCCTAACTCAATTCATGCACATCAAAGTTTGAGAACCACTGAGCTAACATAAAAAAGGGAAGGAAAATAAGTTCATTTTTCTGGGCAGTCAAACCACGCTTTTTTAGGATGATTATCAATTCCCTTGTGTTGATGGTAAATGGGTGAGGAATCCCAAAAGTGTTTACTAGATTTTGTTAATATTCAGCCTCTGTAACTTTAACTTTAATGCATGCTAAGAGACTTTTTTTCTTCTGTTGTTGTAAGAATTTAAGGAGTCACACCCCACAAGGGGATTCAGTTTCAAAGTCTGAGTGTAAATTAAGCTAAATTTACAGTCTCTCAACTACCCTAAATTTTCTTTCTAGAATGCCGTACTCTTTAAATCCTTCCATAGACCGAGTTGCTGCTCTTTGATTTCATTGCCAGTGATTACAGGGGATAATAAGTATGCTGAGAAGCAACCCTTATCCCCAGTGGAAAGACCTTCTATGGGCCATCTTCCCCCCACATACAAGCACGTGACCCATGGGGATATATACAGGTCATAGTTTGAGGTTTCTTGTTAAACTTGATTTGGTTCACCATTTACTTGGTCTGGTTAAGCCACATGGGCAGTGTCACCCAATGGTTGCAGCCTCAATCACTGCAGATGGCATGATCCAAAGCCACTCAGACATCGGAAGAAGTGTATGAATTTCCATCAGTCAGAAACAAGGGTGTGCTATTCGAGTCTCTGTACCCTTAGGAGGGAAGTGAGAGGTGTTCACATTCACGAGCTGCTCAGGCATCAGGCACAAGCCTTTTCAGAATGTGGCCCCTGTCGGGCGCCTGGGTGGCTCAGTTGGTTAAGCGACTGCCTTCGGCTCAGGTCATGATCCTGGAGTCCCTGGATCGAGTCCCACATCGGGCTCCCTGCTCGGCGGGGAGTCTGCTTCTCCCTCTGACCCTCCCCCCTCTCATGTACTCGCTCTCTCTCATTCTCTCTCTCTCAAATAAAATCTTTAGAAAAAAAAAAAGAATGTGGCCCCTGTCAACGTTCCAGCTGCATCCTCTGGCACTCCCTCCCTGTGTACTACCTCTTCTCACACGGAGTGACTTGTGCACTCTAGGATACCTCTTTCTTTTCTACACTCAGCACCTCCTGTCTCCAATTCTCTTCCGCAGTCCTGCTTTCTAGAGCTTCTCTGAAAATTATTTTTTCCTGATTTATTATCCCTCCCTAGAGTACATGTTCATCTTCTTGTGACATCTCACTTAAGTCAACTACCACTTTTCTTAACTGTAATGTAATTAATTATTGACAGAAAGAAAGGAAAAACAGGGAGGGAGGGAGGGAAGGAGGGGGGAGGTGGTTTAGGATGGAGGGTAAAAACTATTATAAATGTAATACGTGAGACAGGTTTCTTTAAAATGGGTAGGATCAGAATGTCAAAAATATTATTTCTCCACACAGGCTTCTGGTTATGGAATAAGTAAGGCCCAGCATGAGCAATATAGTCAACGGTGTTGTAATAGTGTTGTAGGGCGAGAGAGGGCAGCTCACTAGTGGTGAGCATAGTACAACATACAGATTTGTCAAATCGCTATGTTGTACACCTGCAACTAACGTAAACTTGTGTGTCTACTATACTCCCATTAAAAAATAAAGATATTCTGGGACAATTGAAGAAAGTTGAATATGGATTTTGTATTATTTAATCTTTCCGATTCAGAGTGTGAGCCACTGACCAGCAGGAGTAGCAGCCCCTGGGGGCTTGTTAGAAACGCAGTTGCAGGCCCCACCCTAGGTGGTTTATATGCACACTAAGGGTTGAGATGCACTGTATTAGACCACAAAAAAAAAAAAAAAAAAAAAAAATTGTTCCTCCAGCTATAGCTCCTTACTATCTAGGAGTCCACAAATCTCTTCTAGAACATACATCTCACTTCTCAGGATTTACTTCCAACTTGTTCCCATGCCCAGTCAGGTTCACCGGACAAATTCATCTTTCCCTTATAATCTCCGCTCTTCTCTGTGAACTCCTATCCTGGCCTAACCGTGGTGAGAACTTGCAACTCCTTCCTACCCTGAGTTACATCATAAAGCATCCTATGTTCATTGGATTATGAAGGTCACCATGCTCCTTCCTCTTCCTCTTCAGGAGTGAGCAACAAGAGGGTTTCTTTGGCAGGGCAAATGAATATTTCCTCATTTATTATTTCACTTACCACTGCCCCACCCCCACCCCCGGATCCATTTACTCACTCAGCAAACATTTGCTGAGTGGTGCTAAACGCAAGGTGCTTGCCAGGGGCTACATAATCTACTTAGTCGAGAGATACCAATCATTCTTTGAATCTTCCCTTCAAAGACTTGTCGTTTGTACCCTTCCTCTCAAAAACCCACACCAAGATAAGTTCTTATCTTATTTCCTTTGTAGGTCTCTAATTTTTTTGCAAGAATTTTTGATTAAAAAAAAAAAAACAAACCATACAGCAACTGTCAAGCAATAGGCAGTCACGGCAGTTCCAGACACATCTATCTAGTGCTGAATTTCCTTCTCAACCCAAAATTTTGCTAAAATGCCCTTCTATTGTCCACTTTCCTTAGAAACATTTTGCCTCACCCATCTGGCTGGGGTGCTTTTTTCTCAGGTTTCTGTTTTAGGTTTTGTCCCCCAGAAAAAGCCTTGACATGAGCTGTGAGCTCAGATAGTCTGTTTGAGGTGTTTTCCACGCAGTAGCCAGGAGTGTGGACCCTAAGAGGAGGCTGGGCTTTATTGTAAGCTGGTTTGGGAGCCAAGGGGAAACCATCACCTCATCCTGATACACACCAGAGGAGGGAAGGAAGTCTACTCCTGAATATTACCTTCTTCAACTTCAGTTATTTCTTAAATGGTAGTCTTTCAGATTTCTACTTCTTAAATCAGAGAAAACAAGAGGAGTCATTGTGGTATTTTCACTCTTATTAGCTCTGGTTTGCATAAGACAGTAACCCATGCTGTGCTTTGAAGCATGCCAGGCTACTTCTAGGGGCCCCGGGGCTTCTGAAAGGGTGAGGATGGCCTGGCACCAAATCAAGCTCTGCTTTCCCATTATCACGTTATTCCCATTCTGTCCATGTGCTGCTGAGGAGCATATACTATTATTTTAAAAGTGGAAACATATGGGTTCTTTTCAATTTTTACAGCTTTTCTGTGTCTATAAAAGTAAAGAATGTTTACTATAGGAAACCCAAAAAGGCAAAGAGAACAAAATAAAAATATTCTAATATCACTTAGAGATAATCACTTTGAACATTTGGTGTCTATCTTGACTATGTATATATAAAAATTATATACTTTTTTTAAACAAAGTTAACACATACATTTAATGTGTAACTTTGTTTAAATGCCTATTCGGTGTAAAATGTTTCACTTAAGCATTGATTTTTAAAGATTTCAGTTTATACACTGTAGAAGGTTTTACAAATGCTATTTGATATCTACAAATAAAACTTTTATAAAAAAGTGAAACACTCATTTGCCTTTTTTAAGTGGGTATACTCCCATGTAAATCCACCAGTTGGTATTTTCTGGTCATCAAAAATGGTCTCTAGCTTAAGAACTAGAAAGTAGCATTTTCTAAAAAACAAGAATTTCTTAGTAGTCTTATCTAAAAATTGGCCTTTATAGGATATGAACATTTTAGGATTTGATTCATAAGAACATTTACATTGACCTTTTGTTCAGTTTGCTTTGGGAAAGTGCAAGCATTAGTAAACACTTTCAATAAAAAATAAATTCCATTTATCCTGGGAACAAGAGGTCATATTCTTTCTTTGAACAATGTTAGGTAGCTATAAGTGAAAAGAAAATCACAGAGAAATTACTGATTGAAAAGAACTTAAATTCTCTTCCCCCTAGAAAATTACTAGTTTACATTCAGAGACCTCTCCTTCTCCAAGGAAAGGCCCGTCCTGAGTCACCATGAATTCTCCATTGAAAATTACTCGCTTTGTACAGGGATATGCATCTTGAAATACACTGTCAAAGATAGCAACTTCCTGAATTCTCTCTTTTTTTTAAGATTTAATTTTTAAGTAATCTCTACACCCAGTGTGGGGCTCGAACTCACAACCCCAAGACCAAGAGCTGCATGCTCTACTGACTGAGCCAGCCAGATGCCCCAACAACTTCCCGAATTCTCATTAGAAGCCCGTGAGTTGGGCAGTCCAGAATTACTATTCCATTTCATAGAGGAGTTTCATTAAGCCAGCTGCTATGGTGGCCCTCAAGGACCCTAGCCGGTACTCCTGCCCTTTTATCACCCTTGAGTGCGGGCTGGACCCAGTGACCTGCTCTTCTATCAACAGAATACAGCAAAGGTGAGGGGATGTCCCTTTGTGACCACGTTAGAAAAGCCTGTGATTTCTGTCTTATGAGCAGATTCTCTATTGTTTCTCAGCTTACATGCTTGGATGAAGCAAGCTGCCACACTGGAGAGGCTCACACAAGGAACTGTAGCCTGCCAATAATCATGTGAGCTTGAAGATGGATCCTTCTCCAAGTTAAGCCTCGAGATGACGATAGCCCAGCCAATTCCCTGACTGCAGCTTATAGGAAACCCTGAAGTACAGAAGCCAGCTAAGCCATGCCTGGATCCCTAACCCACAGGAACTACGAGATAGTAAATGTGCATTGCTTTAAGCTGCTTGGCAGCAATTTGTTACCCAGCAATAGATAACTAACACCAGGGTTAAACAGACTGAATGCAACCTGTCTATGGAAACAGTAAAATATGGCCCCCAATTTTTGGACACTCCTGCCATCCAGAGGGGAGTTCTATGTCCCTCTATGTGCGTCTGGGCAGGCTTGTGATTTCTTCCAACTATGGAGTACACTGGAAGTGACGCTACGTGATTTCTCAGGCCGAGTTGGAAAAGGCCATGCAGCATCTATTTTGATGAATGAAACCCTGAGCTGCTGTGTAAGCAGGCCGAATAGCCTGAGGCTGCCACATTGTGAGGAAGCCCAAGCCCCTTGGGGAGGCCTCACGTGCGCACTCCAGACCACAATCACTGTTGACCCTGTTCATCCCAGCCCAGGCGCCAGACACGTAAGTGAAGCTTCCAGATGATTCCAGCCCCAGCCACTCAAGTCTCCCCAACTTAGTCCCCAAACGCTGTGAAGCAGAGACAACTCCTTCCAGCGATGCACTTTTGGAGTTCCCAACCATGGAGTTTCTAAGAATAATGAAATGTTCAGGAATGTGGCTTCACACTACTGATTTTTGGGGTGGTTTGTTACACTGCAATAGGCAGCTGGAACACTGCCTATTGTCACACACAGATGTCACACAGCTTCTAAGGACTAGAGTTAAAACTGAGATCCAAGTTTTCCAGCTCTGACTTCAGCATTCTTTCCACCACTCCAGATGTTGCCTTTTTTTATCTAGGGTCTTTGTGTTTCTTTTTCACTTATGATGAGAGAATCTATACTGCAGTGCTGGTCAACTTGGGCAGCACATTGGAATCATGAGGGAAGTATTTAAAATACTGATATCTGGGTCCTGTTCCCAAAGATGCTGACTATTTGATCTGGGGTGCAGCCTAAGCAGCAGGAGGCTTACAAAACTTCCCAGGTGGTTCTAATATATAGCCACATTGGAGACTCACTACTCCATACCACATGCTGATCAATGCAAAAAAAAAAAAAAAAAATCAAACTTGGTAATGATCAAATCAATTTTCAATGATCCATCCTGATGGAATGAAGCAGTGGCACAGAGAATCCAAAGAAGCAGATTATTTTAAAAATCATAATTCTATTATAGAAAGATGATGTGGGAGTGTGTGTATGGGCATGAATGTGCACATGAAGACCACTGTGTGTGTGTATTTAGGGGGCAGAATTTAGCTTCCCAACAGTATATGCAGACAGTGTGCTAAGCATCAGAACTTAACAATAATACAGGGTGCCTGGGTGGCTCAGTCAGTTGAGCATCTGACTCTGGATTTCAGCTCAGGTCATGATCTCAGGGTCCTGGGTTCAAGCCCTACATCGGGCTCCCTGCTCAGCAGGGAGTCTGCTTGTCTCCCTCTCCCTTTGCCCCTCCCCCTGCTCTCTCTCTCTCTTAAATAAATAAATAAATCTTAAAAAAAAAAGAGAACTTACAATAATACTAAAACCTGATACATTCTCACTAAAGGAACCTACCCTCCAGTGACAAGAGAAAGCAGAGAAGAGCCTTGGAATCTAAGATGCCCTAGATTTTTAAGTATTACTATCCCAGGACTCATCACACAGGGCAATCTTTGTAGGTGGAGAACCATGAAGTCACGGTGAAACCTAAGCGCTGAGCACTGGCCAATCTCACTTACTAGCAAAATGACTTGATCCTGGATGCCAGCTTCATAGCTCTCAAAAATCAAAATTGTATGTGTGTCTGATAAAAATGACAAATATTTACAGGTCACAGGTCTTCAGGGTTACTTGCAAATCTTTAGAGTCATAAAAGTTAAAATTCTTGAATATGAGGATTTACTGAATCCTATAAACTATAATTCAACAAAGATATAAACAGTGTATAGTAGCATAGAAGAGATAATTGCTTTTTTGAGATTTTTTTTAAACAAGGTTTAATAAACTTGATTTGAAGGAGAGATTACGTAGGATGTGTGTTTTAGAGTACTTACATATACACAGAATTACTCTACATACAAGCTACATCCTAAAGAGCTATAAAGTTACAAAGTATCATAATCATCAGACTTGCGAAGAGTCCAGAGCTTAATTATTCCCAACACACAAAAAAAGAAATGATAATTATGTGATGTGACAGAGGGGCTATTACTACAGTGACAATCACATTACAATGTATAAATGTACCAATATGTTGTCCCCCTTAAATCTATACGTTTTACGTCAAATATATTTCAATTAAAAATTGTGATTAAAAAAAATTTTAAGCTGTAAAATTGATCTTGTTTGCGATGATGAAAGAAAAATATTGAAATTATATACCCAAATAAGGTAAACTGTCAAACAATGGAGGAAAATTACTTACCAAAATACGAAGCTAATAGTTGAATAAACATGTTTTAAGAAGAGAAAGGTGTTAATATCAGGGCAACTCCATCTCGATTTGATTAAATGACACAAGGGGTATGTGTGTGCTTGTGTATGTGTACAAGCATATGTGTATTTCTGAGATTTTATATTTTATGTACCAGAAAGAAATAGGAAGAGGGATCAAAACTGGAGAAAATTATACTGCATTAGCTGAGACATGCCTGAATCAAACTATGGTTCTAGCTGTAAATGTCATGCTGTTCATGGAAACATGCCCTGAGATAAACAGCAGGTTCTCCTTTTAGTGGACACCCCCTGTGTGTGTGTGTGCCAGTGGAATACATTAATTCTATCTTTATCCTCCAATTCTAACTCTGCTGGTCTGTGTGTTACCTCCATTGGTGACCCATTAAGCCAGAATTTGTCATTTGCAACATGCTTTTGCTAGGTATTAGCCTTAAGTTGTGTCCAAGAATCATCCTACTTGGCCAATCTTGAATGTGCACTTCTTCTTTAAGCATATAAGGAAAACACTATGCTTTTTCTCATTTCTCACTTCAGAGGGACTCTCCCAAGTTCACACTGAAGAAATGGTAAATGGTAAGTCTCACTGTATTGCTTGGGCAAATCTTCATAAAAAAGGTCCTTTTTTGAGCTGGTCCTGGAAGAAGCCTGTTGGAAACTGTCAGAAGTTTCTAAAATACACACAGTACAAAGCCTTAAGAATGTTTATGTCATAGTTAGGGAGTTAAAAAACTTGTAAAAGTAAAAATTGGGGAAAACGAAATCGCATTACAAGACAACAAGATATATCCAAGACATGCCTAAATAGTTGGCAAGTGCTTGGTATAGATAACTCAGGCTATGAGATTAGAAAAGGAGGATGCCTCCATGAGATGGGGTGGGCTTCAGCAGAATGTTGAATTCTGTGAACATCACATACACAAAAAGAAGGAGCAGCAGTAGAAGTAAAGAAGAAACAACACGGAAGTGGGCAATGATCAGGAGCTCTCTTGCAGAGCGAGAGGAATCTTCAAAAATGTGTTGGTCCTTTGATATCATCACCTTGGAGGAGATGCACATAATTTAGTAATTTGTAAATTGGTGATCCATAAACAACTACCCCAATGCTGACTGTAATCTTCTGTTTTCAGTGGCTGCCACTCATTTCTATTCATTAGTTCCTCTTCTGTGAGCTTGTTGTACATCCGTAATTCCACAAGACAGAGGGGATTTGGGGTACCTGGATGGCTCAGTCAGGCAAGCATCAGACTCTTGGTTTTGGCTCAGGTCATGATCCCAGGATCATGAGATCGAGCCCTACATCGGGCTCCCCACTCAGCAGGGAGTCTACTTGAGATTCTCTCTCTCCTTCTCCCTTTGCCCCTCCCCCTGCTTGCTCTCACTCTCTCTAAAATAAATAAATAAAATTTAAAAAATAAAATAAAATAAAGACAGGGGGACTCTTTGGTGAATGGGCAGGTAGTGGAAAGATGGAGGGAACCAGTTGGATATTCCCACTAATGAGTCATTGTTTTGCTGTTAAGCAGAGAAAAGATGTTAGGATCTGTTGATGGCTTTAAGCTTTCTATCTATGCTAAGTTCATTTTCTATTTTCTAAGTAGTTTCTTTGACAGCTCTGTAGCAATAAAATTAGGGGAGACATCACTGTGATAATCAAAAGCTTTTTGGTTCTTATTGCTTGGTATTGCAGCTCCTCCCATAGCAATATACAATGCAGAAGGTGGAGGTGTTCTGGAATCTGAAATTATCCTGCTCTCAGTGATAGACAAGAACAAGCTGTGTAATATTTGATAAATCAAAAATCACTTGTGAATAAGCAAAGCCTAAATACACATATACGTAAACCACAAATAATTAAATACGTGGAAAATTTGGAAAAGGTGTTGGGGAACAGGATAAAGCAAGTATTTGATTTTATTCTAAGTTTACAGGAACCTTAATTTCTAAGAGTTTTTTCTCCCTTGCAGGTCCTGTTGACATGTTCTCAGAGTTTGAAAAAGAAATGTATAGGTGAATAGAGTCCACAGGCATTTGCTTAGGGCTGTTTCAGATAACCTGCACTGTGTCCTCCCAAGATCCTTCTGTGATCATAAGCGATCATCATTTTGATGATTGTTGATGAATAAAAGGAAGTTGTAGAACAATTAGTATATAAGACCATAAAAAATAAAGATGAGAAAGAAAGCTGTGTATATGAATGGATGGATGGATCTGTCTATCCATCTTCCTTTTTTTTTTTTTAAAGATTTTATTTATTTGAGAGAGAGAACACGAGTAGGGGGAGGGGCAGAGGGATAAGCAGACTCCCCGCTGAGCGGGCAGCCCAATGCAGGACTCCATGCGGGGCTTGATCCCAGGACTCTGAGATCATGACATGAGCAGAAGTCAGACGCTTAACCGACTGAGCCACCCAGCCGCCCCTATCTATGCATCTTTCTATCTGTCATTTATCTATCTATCCATGCATAGAACTAATCTGGAAGAATACACACCTAATTGGAAATAGTGGTTAATTCAGGAGAGAGAACTTGCTAGGGGTGGAGCAGTGGTGATGAAGAAAGATGACACACATTACATATTTTTGTACTGCTTGAATTGCCTGCAATTAATTACTTTTGAATTTTAAATACGCCACACAAAGAAAAGAGAGTAAGTAAATAAATCACCAGCTGGGATCTAAAATACAAAAGCAAGTTGCTTAAAATGATAGCATAATGTTTTTTTTTTGCAATGATAAATTAACTGCTTTGATCTCACCATGATGTGTTTATAAAAGCTTATGAGAAAAAATAACAAATGTGCTCAGTTGTAACAATGTCTTCAATGCAGAATATCTTATTGCCTGGAAATAACTTGGAAAGAAAAGAAGATAAACTACCAAGATGGTGCTACAGAACAGAAAGACCTGGGACCAAGCTGTAACATCACTGTAAACATAGCATCCGGGGTGATAGAAACCAAACAGAACAAGAGCAAAAAGACCCCTATGTGTTTGAGAGGATACTGATTGCATAATTTTTAAATGTAAATTTAACCTAGTAGACATTTGTGATGATTATCCAGTGCTATGGACTGAATTGGCCCCCCTGTAAATCCCCGTGTTGAAGCCCTAACCTCCAGTGTGCTGGCATTTGGAGATGGGCATTTGAGGAGGTAATTAAGGTTCAATGAGGTCATGAGGGCAGGGCGGTAATCCAATAGGACTGGTGTCCTTCTAAGAAGAGAAAGAGACACCAGGAGGGTATTTGTACGGAGACAAGGCCATCTGCAAGCCAGGAGGAAAGGTCTCAGAAGCCAACCCTGCTGGCAACTCCATCTGGGATGTCCAGCCTCCAGAACACAGAGAAAACACATTTCAGCTGTTTAAGCTACCTAGTCTGTGATACTCTGTTACGTAGTGGAAGCCAATACACTCACTATATCGCTTTCAGATGAGGGGAGGGGTTACAGAAATGAACAAGGCAGGGGCTCTGCCCTCTAGGACTGAGGCACAGTAGTGCATGAATAAGAACACGACTCTGGAGCTATACTGTGCCGTGTGACCTTGAGCAAGTTACTTAACCTCTCTGAAAGACAATATTAGTATGCAGGGATGTTATAAGGCTCATGAGGATTAATTATAAAGAACCTAGAACAATGTCTGGCACACAATAAACACAATTTAAGTACTTGTTAAATAGATGAGAGTGTTGTCCACTGGAAAAGAGGATATGAGATAAAAAATATGATGAATAAGGGGAGTCTGGGTGGCTCGGTTGAGCATCTGACTCTTGGTTTCAGCTCAGGTCATGGTCTCGGGGCCCTGGGATCAAGCTCCGCATGGGGCTCCATGCTCAGCATGGAGTCTGTTTGTCCCTCTCCCTCTGCTCCTCCACCCCCCCCTTTTCTCTCTCTCTTGAATGAATAAATAAAATCTGGGAGACGAATCATGAGAGACTATGGACTCTGAGAAACAAACTGAGGGTTCTAGAGGGGAGGGGGGGGAGGATGGGTTAGCCTGGTGATGGGTATTAAGGAGGGCACGTTCTGCATGGAGCACTGGGTGTTATATGCAAACAATGAATCACGGAACACTACTTCAAAAACTAATGATGTAATGTATGGTGATTAACTTAATAAAAAAATAAAAAAATCTTTAAAAATATATGAATAACTTTAAAAAATAATGACTTGCTTATAATTTTCATTTAATACTCCAGAGAAATTTATGTATTCCTTAAAAATATTATGGGAGTACCTCTCTTAATGTAAATCCAAACTATAATGCTAAAGAGAAAATTAATAATGTTTAAATATTTGTTTATTAATTGTGACAAATATATTATACTCCTGTATGATATTACTAATAAGAGAAATTTGGTGTGGGGTATATGCGAACTCTCTGTGCATTGTAATAATTCTGTAAATCTAAAACTATTCTAAAATAAAAATTTGTTTTTAAAAAGGAAGATAAATCAAGGGATAAGTATTTGCTGAAATATGGACCATTAAATGATAAATTTAGGAGCTGAGCCATAGTAACCTTTGACTCACCCCTGTCTATTTTACAGATGAGGGTTGATTTAAATCAACCTTTACACATACCTTATTTTCAAGGTCAAATTCATATAGGAAACAAAAGGGGGCAGAAAAAGAAGAGCACTAACCTAGTTGATAGGAGGCACCACATTGAATTTTAGTTCTGCCTGGAACCAGAGTGTGACCTTGACACATCAGTGACAGTTCTGGGCCTTCCATTCTCCATTGGCCACTTTGGGCTCTAACAGTCTTGATTGTCAACTTTACGTGCATCTACTTCACAAAGTAAGGCAGCTCCAGGGAGCAGACTCTAACCTGATACTCTCTCCAAGCCTTTAGAAAAAGAACTGCATGCAGTTTATGCGCCCATTTTTGAGTGTGTGTGAGTGGACTGTGAATCAACTAGACAATTATTTTTTAAAAAAGACTCAACATTCAGGGTTAGGTTTTCAGGGCGTATACTATCCAACTAATCATTCAGATTTGGACAGGAGTAACTGTGGACCAACCCTGACACTAAAATATTTACAGAAAACTTGCAAGGGAAAGATGACATTCTAAATAAGTGCATGCTCTGACACGTTGTTAACAGATAAAATCTGATGCAGAGAAAGAGGGGCCTGGAATGTTTCTACAATGGTAACTGAACAAGAAAGATTAGGAGCTAAGGCAAAAAGTTTTCAAGCCAAAAAGAAGAACACTTTTAAAGGCTTTCAAGTAATGGAGCCCGACGCCAACTAATGTTGCAGAAATGCCATCACCAGTAATCCACGGACTGTCACTGAGAGCCACCTGTTGAGGAAGAATAATGATGGCTATTCAGTCAACAAATTCAGGGAGAAATTCAATTGCCCCAAAGCGCTTTTCAATTCCACTACTGGTTGTCATGAACAAATTGTCATTCATATTATAATGTTTACTGTAAAAGTCATATTTTCCTTTTGTGAGATACTATCAAAACACATATTCAGTAGTAACATATATATGAAAAGTCAATGCTATGATTTCTTTTCCACACAAGTAAGTCATATTCTCATGTTAGCAAATTATTATTATTATTTTATTTATTTTTTTATCTTTTTAAGGAGAGAGTGCAAGCAGGGGGGGGGGCACCTGGGGAGGCAGACGGAGAGAGAGAATCTTTTTTTTTTTTCCATTTTTTTTATTATTATGTTATGTTAATCACCATATATTACATCATTAGTTTTTGATGTAGTGTTCCATGATTCATTATTTGCGTATAACACCCAGTGCTCCATGCAGAACGTACCCTCTTTAATACCCATCACCAGGCTAACCCATCCTCCCATCCCCCTCCCCTCTAGAACCCTCAGTTTGTTTTTCAGAGTCCATCGTCGAGAGCGAGAATCTTAAGCAGGCTCCACCCCCAGCACAGAGCCTGAGGCGGGGCAAGATCTCAGGATGCTGAGATCATGACCTCAGCCAAAATCAAGAGTCTGTCACTTAACCAACTGAGTCACCCAGGCACCCCTGTTAGCAAATTATTAAATGCATAAAAGGCCCGGATCCTTCATGTCCTGTATATAATCATTTGATTTAATGTGATGGCATATTGATGTGCAATGAAGCTTATTTTTCTTTTAACCATTTTTAACATCATTGATTGAGAGAAAAGTTCAGGAAAATGAACAGCCTCTACGCTGGCTCTGAGCTTGATATTATTTACAAGATCTGTGTTGGAAATAGTGAAAACTAAGGGCCCTGATTGCTCTCTTAATACCATCAAGTAGCCATTTCAGGAGTCAATCCCTTGGGGTACATAGATGTGGGCACAGTATTTATATTCTGGAAGACAATGATGCATTCTAGGCAGAGGAGAAGGGATTCTCTTCTGCATACTTTCTACCTGGAAATGCACTTCATCAAGTAGAAGAAGGCTGGATGTTGCTAGTGTTTTTTTTTAATAGAAGCAAACTCTACTGATATGAGGACTGAAGCATGACAAGTTATGTGAGAATCTGTCCTTCCAGAGCTCTCATAAGGTAGACACTGCTGTCAACAACCAATAACATGGCTGAAGCTGCAAATACTTAGCACATTTGATCAATATGTATAAGCAATCAGCTGAATAACATTTATTTATTTACTTACTTATTGTTTATTATTTCCTCAACTGGACCAATTTCTAATGACTTTATTCTAGTTCAGGACTACCACAATGCACAACTTCAGGGGGCACTATTCACATTTTATTTAATTATAACTTATTGTAGGTAACATGCATGATGCCCTCTGAATTGTACAGCATTGTGTCCCTGCTACAATTCATAAAAATGCACAATGGAAAATGTATATCAATAAATCTGAAGTTATTGATATCTTTTGCTTTTAGTAAATTAGACTTTCAAAAGCCGTACCATTTTTGAAAGAGAGATCCTCTCTTGGATGTTTTCCTTCAGTTTGGTTCCTTTTCCTTCCCAGCATTCCTTTCTCTGGGACAAAGGCTGTTCCCCCACTCTGAGCTATGTTAGTGATGCTGTCAATCACCAGCCGTTACAGTAGTGGGCATGGCATCCAGGCCTGACCAGTCATGGCCCGGCATTACCTGGTTGATAGTGATTGGCCCAGGGGTAAGCACGTGATACTAGCAGGGCCAATCAGAGTTCTTCCATAAGATTTGCTATGTGGATGTAGAGCTGTGAGGATGTAAGCCTGGGAACATTCACCGCCCTTTTTCCCCATGGGAGGGAAATCCCAAAATGTAAAATTAGAGAGATCAAAGCCATGGAGAGAAAAGAAGAGTGTGTAGTGCAGACAAATATTTCTCAGAACATCTACTTGAGTCTCTTGATTTACCTCTGATCTCCCAGTTATGTGTGCAAATAACCATTTATTCCTCAATGTACACTGAATTGAGCTTGTCACTCACATTCAAAGGAGCCTACTTACCAGAACCATGGCTGCAAGTTTTTTATTCCTCTCAGGATACCTCTCCAAGTTGAGTCAATTTAAAGCCACATAGTTCTACATCCTCTCTCAGAAAAAGAAAAAGAAAAGTTTTAAACAACAGATCTCTTGGTGCTATTAACGCACTTGACCCATGATATTCAGGCAATGTTTCCAGGCAACACTTGAGATTAGTAAAAATATATAGCAAATAAATAAGCAGAATTTTAAAAATATCTTCTTCATTATGAAACCTTTCAGAGCACTGTTACTGAGGATGACATGAGGGACCCTGCTTTCACTATCACCAAGTGTTACCAAATCTTCCCACCTGGCCACATTAAGCATGTGGAATTCATCACACCTTTTTACTAGGGTATAAATTCTTTCTCACATCAAGTGCATGACTAGAGAAAAAGTTAAGATGTGAACCTTAGTTCTAATACTAGTTCAGTCAATAACTTATTGGATGAACATGGACAAACTATGAAACTTCCTGAGCTTCAGTTTCCTAATTGTCAAAATTGAGACATTAAAAAGATCTTTGTGTTTAGATTTGCTATTTCTTGCATTTGACTGTTTTCTTATCCATCATGTATTTTGATGCCTCACAGTATGCCTGGCACAGAATAGACACTTAACAAATAATTGTTAGGAGAACCAGATGAACTAATGAACATACATTCACCTCATGGGTTGTCATAAAGAATATATAAGATAACCCAAATATATATATACACATATAATAACCCATTATAATACGTAGCACATCATAGTTGCTTATAAATACTAGTTTTCTTCTTCCCTTCCTTCATCTTCCTGGTGTTGAGACACAAACCATTTAGTGTGTCTGATGCTTTGCTCACCATTTGTCACACTAAACCCTCTTTATTCAAAACCTTCCAGAATTCTCCATAAGACACCTTTGATGATAAATCCACTAGCTTCAAATCAGCTTCACTATGTGTGCCATAGCAATGCTCCTGAAAACCTTGCTCTACTTGGAATGTCCCAATGTGTTTCTTCATATTTGATTGTCCTCTCTCCTGATGAGTCTCACTTCCTACAGTGTCTAATACAGTATTTTCATGAAATGGGATAATAGCGATTTTCTGTCTCCAACAAAATTGATCAGTTTGGAGCAAATTGGAGTCCTCCCTTCCTTATGTTACTTTACCTAAGCTAACTTAAAACATAGGCCCCTTTATTTTGGATTGGCTTTCTTCTGCCCATGGAGAGCTAATTCTGAACTCCCTGTTTCACTTGGGGATAAGTCACTTTTTAAACGAGAATAATAATTGCTTAGAATACCATCCAACTTCACAGTTTGGAATGGCTTTTCACATAGATTATTTCACTTAGTCTTCACAACATATTTGTTTAGCATGGTTTTTGGAGTCCAACTGAATTAGTTTGGAATCTTAACTATCAATAGCTGTGTGATTTCAGCTTACTTACTTAACCTCTCTGACTCTCAGTTTCTTCACTTGTAAACTCAAAGAAAACAGAATTATGCTTCTTAGAATGATTGTGGGAGTCTAATGATATACAGAGATCATGTGCCATGGTCAAAATTTAATCAATGGGATGGAAGCCATCTAATAAATGGTAGTTACAATTATTGTCTTATAAACAAGAAAACCAAGGCATAGAGGGCAAAGGAAGCAGTCAGAAGGCTCTGTGTAAAGAGGAATTTTGATCCTAAATGCCATGTTCCAATCTATTTCTCTCCCCTTCCAGCAAAGAAGCCTGCAAAAAGCTTCTTCACACTTTCTTTAATTTGATTGTTTTAACAACCCTAAGAGGTTTATGCAGAAAATTACCCTTTAGCTCTGTGGGGAAGTGCATTTTAATGGATGAGTTTTAACGGCTGTTCCAGCTAAATTGGAAAGGTTGGCCAGCATCACAACCCCAACAAGTAGAGAAGTAGAGCAGAAACGCAAAAGCCTAACGCAGATGTGAACCAAGACGATCTGGCCTAGAGAAGATGAGGCTAATGGCCCTAACTCAGGACAGGGGCATTTACCAGTGACTCAAACTGAAATCGAAACACACCCTCACCTGATACTCAAAAGCAGTTTCCTTATTTTTTCTTATTTTAGTTAATTGTCCAAAAGGGCAAAAAGAGGCCCCAGAAAGAAGCAAAGAAAAATTTTTTCTTACTTCCTCAATCTTCTTTGTGCTCAGGAGGTCAAGTTGCTATTATTATTTTAGAAAGGGTAATATTTAATACAATAGGTAGCATTCACTGAGTGCCTAATTTGTGCTAAACACTGTGAAAGGTATTTTAGCTCTACTTCTTTCAACCATCTTACAGTGTAGTTAGGATTATTCCTTTATTAAAGAAGAGAAAGGGGCGCCTGGGTGGCTCAGGCAGTTAAGCATCTGACTCTTGATTTCAGCTCAGGTCATGATCTCAGGGTCATGAGATCGAGCCCCACGTCGGGCTCTGCACTGGGCATGGAGCCTGCTTGGGATTCTCTCTCTCTTTCTCCCTCTGCCCCTCCCCCCACCTCTCAAAAAGATTAGAAGAGTTTTCTGGTTACGAAGTAGAGTGAGGGTCATGGGTAGAAAAGAATCTCTGGCTCACCCAGCTGGAATCCTTGTCTTCTCTCCCTTCTTCTCCTCTCAGCCAGAGGCATTCATTCATTCGCTTGTTGGTTTATTTATTGATTTAGCACTGCTCTGGAATGAGACAGGTATAGAATTACTAAGAGTTCTGCCTCGAAGTGTGATCGTCATCTTCACTGATGTTTGTGTTCTTATCCAAACAGAACGTCCTCCGTTTCTCCCGGCATCCCAGGTAACTCTTGGTTACTCCTGAAGCCTTCTGCTGAGTGATGGCAGTATCTCCTCCCTTCTCTGATTCTGGGGAGTGTTTCCCAGGGCCACGTGGTCACATTTCCTTCTGAACTGCTGCTCTGGCCTCCCCTCCATGTCTTCTGCTGACTTCTGAACAGCTCTAAGTTTCCCAGGACTTCTCACTCTCTCTCCTTCATGCCCTGAGGCACCCTTATCATAACGCTCTCCTGTGCTTCAGATTTTACTAAAGGTTAGGGATAAAGGTGGTGAGTTATACCTCAGGAAAAGAAACAAACAAAAATTGAGAGCAGACATCACTTGTCTTAAAATCTTTTCCCTTCTCTGCTCTACAGAATCTATTTCAGGCAGATACTCTTCACAGTATGTCAACCACTGTGTTGGCGGGTGGCAGAACCTGTCATTCCTTTATAGACCTTTGTCCCAATTATTTCCCCCAAAGTACCAGAGAAGCCAGGTTAAAAAAATCACTGTTACCTTACTTATCATGCAGAGGAACTGGGCCCCCTTTTTATTTGGTATCTTCCATCCCTGCCAGCCTGGCCCCTCTCTTCCAACCCCAGGAGACACTAAAGGGAAGATACATTTTTCTCTGAGGTGGTTTCTGTTTTGAGCACCAGAGAGAATAAGCTGCTATCAGTTTTCCTCTTTTCTTAATTGCATCTTGTTGTTCCTGCTATAGTTACATGATTTCTTAAACATAAAGCCCAGAAGTCTCATTCCATCATAAAAGCTAACACGGAAATGAATGAGCAGGGAAGAGAGTATCACACAGTATTCTCCCTGAAGGTGGGGAGTATGACTGTCCTGGCATATCTTCATGAGTTCTCATTAATATTCAGGCAGTTGGGGGGCACCTGGGTGGCTCAGTAGGTTAAGCATCCGACTCTTGATTTTGGTTCAGTTCATGATCTCAGGGTTGTGAGACTGAGTCCCCACTGGGCTCTGCACTGGGTGTGGAATCAGCTTGAGATTTTCTGCCTTTCCCTCTACCTCCACCCCTCCCCCTGCTCTCTCCCTCTCTCTCCTCCCCCTCAAATAAATAAATAAATAAAATCTTAAAAAAAAATATTCTCTTTTTCCTTCTCCCTCTGCCCCTCACCCCCCTCTAAAAATATATATTAAGGCAGCTTCAAGGCACTCATGTTGGTTAGCTGTGAAGGAAAAGACGAATCCAGGAAGTTGAGGTGAGCTTATCTTCCATCTTGAAATCTCTATCAATCTTATAAGCTCAGTCATCATTCCTGAATAGGCACACATCATTTATTTAACAAATATTTACTGAAGAGATATTAAAATGCCACAGACACCATTAAATATCATTAACCTAATGGTTAAGAAAGGATTAAAAGCCTTTGTGATGGCTTAAATTACACAGTTCTGTTCTCAGGGCTATGGGAAGATGGAAGAGGGAAGCTCCCAGCTCTGGCTGAAGAGTTCAATGAAACTTTCAACTTCGTATCATCAAATTGCTTCCTTTTATTTATCCCATTGTCTTGCCCCAGATGATTAAACTATACTACAGTTTGAGAGATGCATCAACCAGACTTGAAATTCACATGTATTAGTGCTCTGGCTCATATAGCTTTTGGGGACAGGAGAAAGAAAGGTGCTCCCAGGAGCTGGGCAGCATGTTGGCCCCAGGATTCTGCCCCAGGGGCATTGTTTACATCATCTATTTTCCATAGAAAGTTGTAGTTAATGACCAAATGTTGTGGAAGAGACTATGTTGGCATAGTGGAAAGATTCCAGTATTAACCTTCCAGAGACCTGGATTTCATAATTCCCAACTCATTCACCAACAGGATAACAACAGTGAATTTTATCAACAGTTTTCTTATCAGTGAAATAAGAGATCAGGTGATTAGATGATGCTGAAGGTCTATTTTAGATAGAAATATTACATTTGGGCGCCTGGGTGGCTCAGTTGGTTAAGCGACTGCCTTTGGCTCAGGTCATGATCCTGGAGTCCCAGGATCGAGTCCCGCATCGGGCTCCCTGCTTGGCAGGGAGTCTGCTTCTCCCTCTGCCCCTCCCCCCTCTCATGTGCTCTCTCTCATTCTCTCTCTCTGAAATAAATAAATAAAATCTTAAAAAAAAAAAAAGAAATATTACATTTAACTACTCGTGATGTCTACATAAAGAATGAGCCAGTTTCAGTTATCTGTTGATTCATTCATTTAATTATTCATTTATTCCTCAACTAGTGTACTTAAGATCATGAATTTTATGGTCAATTTTTTTGCTGTTTCATGGTCAAGTAGACTTTGACTCAGGACTTGGTTTCTCTACTTAATAGATAAATGACCTTGGACAGTTAACTGATTGACTTCTTTGTGGTCCTGTTTCCTCATTTCTAAATGAAAATAATATTACCTTAATCATAAGGCTATTGGAAGGTATATTAGTATTCTCCAGAGAAACAGGACCAACCAGTAGGATGTGTGAGAGTGTGTGTGTGTGTGTGTGTGTGGAAGAGAGATTTTAAGGAATTGGCTTACATGATTGTAGATAGAGGCTGGCAAGTCCAAAATCTGCCAGGAAGGCCAGCCGACAAGACCTAAGGGAAAGTTGATTCTGCAACTTGAGTCCAACAGCAGTCTGCTGACAGAATTCTGTCTTTCTGAGGAATGTATCAGTCTTTTTCTTAAGGTCTTCAACTGATTGGATGAGCCTCACCAACGCTATGGAGAGTAATCTGCTTAACTCAAAGTCTAAAGATTTGAGTGTTAATCTTATCTAAAAAATACTTTCACAGCAACATCAGACATGTTTAACCAAATATCTGGATGCTCTGAGGCTTAGCCAAACTGACATATAAAATTAACAATCACAGAAGAAGTACTGATCATGCAAGGAACAAATTTAGTGCAGTGTCTAACACAAAAAACCAATAACAATAAAAAATAGCTGTTATTATTGCTGCTGTTATTATTCTTTACTGAGTACCTACTCTTGTTTTTTTTTGATGGGTACTAGGTTAGATTCTGAAGACGTAACAACTCAGAATATACCAATCTTTGTCCTCAAGGAACTTACAGTCTAAACATGGACCCTAATAAGCTACCTGACCATTATAATACAGCGTTCTGAATACTAAGAAGGCAAAAGACTACTCTGAGAAATACGGGTATGGTAAGAATACATAAAAGGGCCTTGACTCAAAATGGGCTGAGGGGCAGGGATAACGTAACAAAGATCTAATGGATGAATAGACCCTAATCAGGTAAATGGACATGAGTGGGAGGGAGGAAGAAGCAATGTATGTTAAGGAATTAAGTGCAAGGAACTAGAAATGAGTAAGAATGTAGTCTATTCATAGAACTGCAAGTAGTTTATCATTTGTTGGGTCAGAGAATGAAAGAAGCCAGTGAAGACAGAAAGGCAAAAAGATTGAAGGGTAAGCCTGTAAAAGGGCTCTTACCAAGCTAAGCAGTTTGGACTGTATCCCCAAAGCAATGAGGACCTAAAATCTGGTAGTACTGTTGGAAATGGAGAGAAGAGATAAATTTGGGAGGTCTCAATAGGTAAAATGGATAAGGCCTGATGATGGATTAAATGTTTGAGGTGGGGGGCAGGGGGAAGGAACGCTGAGACTTATTAGAAGATACTAATAACTCTTGTAATTCCAATAAAGGGTATTTTGAAGAACGCTGGAGGACTTTGCACGAGGCATCTGCACTCTCTGTTCTTCATTTTCCACATTCGTGAAATGAAGATACTGGACTCAGTGCTCTTTGAAAGCCCTTGCCTTACTCTAAAATTCTACCATCTTGTGACTACTTTGTACATAAATGCATTTAGGGGGTGGGGAGAGGATGCTTTTTGTACTATCAAGTCAATAAACTGAAAAGCAATAAATAGTATCACCAGACTGGTATTTAACTATGATTTTGCAATTATTACAGGATGTCAGAACGAGAAAGATCAGGAAATTAGATAACACATGCTAGTATCTTTTATGTTCTGTTTGAGCTGTCAGAAAAATAGGGGCGGTTGACACTGCAGATCTACAAAGATTAAACGGATTGTTCTAACTAGAATCAAAGTTGATAAGCAAATTTCTATGAATAGTGAAACAGACCAAAAAGCTGATTGGTGAAAAAAAAAATGCATGGGAAAGAGAAACAAGCACGCTCTTTTTTTTTTTTTTTTTTCCTATTGTGAGTTTGAAAAAAAAATTATTGATTGCTCTGGTTTCAAGCACTTGATTTATCTTTTATGACACTTGAAACCCAGTGTTTGCTCTACAGCTTAAAGTTTATTTGGTGAGCTAACAAAGGCCCTGCAGAATTCTAAAGGAGAGAATGAAATCAAATGGGGATCTGAACTGAAAACCAGTCCAGATGGTCATTTTGTCCCTCCTCAAGTTGAACTTGAACCATTATTTAGAAGTCTTTTTGAGCAAGAACTGAATGGTGAAAAGATTTTCAGAGATTATCTGGTATGAGCCATTTGGAACCTGGCTGATGAGTTACTGGAGTTCTTCTGACCTGAAAAACAAGGAGCTGAACGTGAGGCTATGATTCAACTCTCCAATCTTCTGGTAGAGCGCTGGGAGCAAATATCTTGCATCATAAATATTATATTTTGAGTTAGTTTTCATTGTTCGGCTGGGCCCTCACATAAAAACATTAGAAGATGTTTTATCAAAAATTCAGAATACACATTAATTTAGTTAACTCTGGGTGCATGTGGGGAGGTGTGTCTATAACTTGGTTGGCAGCATCTTAAAAATAATGGGCAAATTTATTTTTTTCTCACCTTATTGCACCTCAGTAATCATTACAGACCATATCAGTAGCTCTGATGTTTTTGGGAGAAGGAGGAGAATCTATTTTCAAGCCTCACTTTGACAAACTCTGTCATATAATATTACTGAGTTCTATTCTAAGGGCTGTGGGATTTATCTAAGGGCTAGATGAGTCTGATAAATTTTCTGATCCCTTAATAATAATCATAAATGATGTTATTTCTATCTCCTCATTGAATTAATAATTGAATGCTGACTCACATTCTTCCTGATTTAAATCCAAACCTGAAAATTATCTCTTCCTGAAAAATATTCTCAAATAATCCTTTCTGTTGTACAGCTAACTTTTTCAATGTGTTTGAATTACAGATCAATTTTTTTCTAACAAATGCTACCACCATGCAAATTTATTCAAATATGTAAGTAATTTAGATATTTTATTCCAAGGCAATAAATAAATTTAGATAACCCTAGGATTAGTGAACCGAATTAGACTTAACATGAATAATAATGCTTCACATAATTTTGCTAATGTCATACTCAGTGTATTTTGTCTCTGTGTTATTATAATCCTCTAAGGACAAGAACAGTGCTTGTTTTTCAAAATGTATTTCAAATATTCACTGGAATTTTCAGTCCCTTGATGTTGGTATCCACATCAAGAAGAGCCAGCCGGTGAAGGGAGGCATCCATCCAGGTTCATTCATGCCAGCATTTGGGGTTCTGGGATAGGTTAAAGAAGCTTCCTGAATTTACAAGGAAAGGATTGAACAAGAAGTATGAGTTCAAACTCAGGTCATTCAAGAATATAGAGGGGCAAGTCAGGGAAATTGAGGTAAGTGAGCAAGTGCCAAGGGTAAGAACAAGAAACAAGACAAAGAAGAGAGGCAACTCAAGGGTCAAAAGCTGAGTTGAACTGGAACCAAGTGGAAGCAGAGGCAGTATCTGGAACACCAGTGGTTGTGACCACAGTTCCCTATGCAAGATGTCTCTGTCCTTATGGACTCTTAAGCCAGGCTGGGCTTTGCATGAGCCACAGGACTTTTTCCTGCTGTACAAGTCCTTAGTTGATTGTAGGCCCAACTCTGATGCCTGCATTGCCTTCAAAGGATGGGGGCACCTCCTTTCAAGCAGAAGAAGGAGGTAAGGGACCAGTTTATGAGTTCAGAGAAAGAGAGAAAGAACATGAAACACTCCCAAAGAGGTCCAAGCATGTTTCTGTCTCACTTCTATTTTATTCATAGTCCCTTTCCTCCTCCCATCAGAACTCTGCTCCTTAGTACAGTAGCTTAAATTTATCCTTGGTGTCCATTTTGTCCACAGCCTATACTTGACATTTCCCCTTTAGGGAGGACAGGGAAGTGGTGAGGGAAGACACAGAATTTTGAGTGTTCCCCGGGGTTTTGCACATGAGGCCAATATTCCCCTCCAAGTCCATCTTTCCTGGATTAACCCAGCTGCACTATAGACCAGCCAGAGTTGACATGATTGCTACCTCCCCACCACCACAATGGAATACCAGCAGAATGGGAGAGGAGAACAGCTTTCTAATCCACACCATCAGTCCTCTTATTTACCTGGGACCAAGGACATGGACAGCTGAGGCCATTTGTCTACATGTGAATGATGCTTTCACGGAGCTGCAGAATTTTCTAAAATGAGACACAAACTCCCTTTAAGCCACATTATACACTAGACAAAGGAAGCTCCCCTAGTCTCTTTCCAATCTACTGCTACCAAAAAAAAAAAGCAAAAACACCCTTACATGATTAGATTTTACAGCAACATTTAGATAATAGCATATTTTATTTTTAAAATGTGATATTACAGTATTAAGGTAGCTCAGTCTCTCTCTCTCTCTCTCTCACAAACACACACACTCCTCATTATCAATCCAATCCCTTTATATCACTAAAAAAGCCAGAGGGATCCGATTTAGGTGCCCAATTCTCTTCTTTAAACAGCTATAGTGAAGTATTCTTTCATTAGAATCAAGCAGCTTTTCAGAATCTCCTAAGTTAGAGAATACGAATTTAAAGTCTCTCAGGTAAAAAAAAAAAATAAAGTCTCTCAGGTGTACTATGAACTTATTAACTGAACACATAAAATATCACAGCCACGGGTTGCCGGGTTGGCTCAGTCGGTTAAGTATCTGACTCTTGATTTCAGCTCAGGTCATGATCTCAGGGTCATGAGATTGAACCCCACATTGGGCTCTGAGTTCAGGGGAGTCTGCTTGAGATTCATTCCCTGTACCCCTTCCCCCACTCACACATACACTCTCTCACTCTAAAATAAATAAATAAATCTTTAAAAAAAATCACAGCCACAGACCCACACCATATCCATACAATTGAAACAAAACAACAAGATTGGCCACTGTCTAAGTATCAGTTTCCTGAGACCAAATTTTTTTCAAAACATGCTACAGAAATGAACGAGTTGCTTAGTTAGCAAGGATGGGGACAGTAGGCACAAGCAGAGAGGTGTACCCACAAAACTGAAGCAGCTTCATTTTTTAAAAGTATTTTGGGGGCACCTGGGTGGCATCATGATCTCAGGGTTCTGGGATCGAGCCTGGCATCGGGCTCTCTGCTCAGCAGGGAGTCTGCTTCTCCCTCTCCCTCTGTGATTTCTCTCACTCTTGCTCTCTCTCAAATAAATAAATAAAATATTTTTTAAAAAGTATATTTTTATATACTGGGGCTTCTCAGAATATTTCATTTGAAAAATAGGTTCTGCTCTCTCTGCAAAATTTTAAGAACTATTGCCCTTATAAAATAGTGTTTTCCAAGCTGAAGTAGTGTTCTCAGATGCCAATAAATGTCTCATAACCTAGAATCACATTGCTTTTAAAGATGTTGACCTTGATGGGATTGGAGGGGAGTGAGGCTGGTGAGGAACAGGCAGAGAAAATCAGAACAAAAAAAGAAAAGTTTTATGGCTTCTATTCACCAACTGCTATCAATCCCTCTATGCCAACTGCCCAGGGACCATCACCTGTCAACTTAAAACTCAAGTGGCTACCTAGCAATGTCACTCCTACATATCTGTTTGAGGGAAGAGAGAGACTTAAGTCCACAAAAAGCCTTGTGTGGGAATGTTCACATCAAATTCATTCATCATAGCCCCAAAAGGGAATCAGCCCAAATGTCCACCTGCAGGACAAACAGTGGTACATCCAGGCAATGGAAATACTCAGCGGTAACAGTGGAGGGACTCCTGATCCATGCAACGTGAATAAATCTCAAAATGATCGTGCTGAATGAAAAAAGCTAGGCCAGACACAAAAGAGTATACATTGGATGATTTCACTCACATGAACTTCTAGAACAGGCAAATCTAATCTGTGGTAGAAAAAAAAGATCAGAACAGTGGTGGCATCAGGGAAAGGATATGAGGTGCCTGGGAGGAGATACAAGGGAAGTTTATAGTCATGAACATGTTCTATATTTTGATTGAGGTATGGATCACATGAGTGTATTTGTCAAAACCGATCAAACCATATGCTTATGAGCTGTACATTTCATTGTATGAAAGTTTTATCTAAATAGAGTTATTTGTGGGGGAAAATACTTAACTGAAGAACTAGATATGGCCCCAAATTGAGAAAGTATAGAAAAATATCTTTATGAGCTCAGAGTAGAAAACAATTTCTTAAACAAGATACACAATACTCTATACAGAAAATATTGATACATATCTTTATCAAAACTTAAAACTCATGTGAAGAGGAGACATAGAGAAAAGGCCAATTCAGAAATGATCAATAAACCTCGTAAGGGAAGCTGACAGATGGTAACTATGCTTGTGCTGAGCACACCTACAGAGTTATTGATTCACTATGCTATACACCTGAAACTAGCCTATCATTCATGCTTCAGTAAAAAAAAGTAAAACACAAAAATAAATGAAAGGATGCCTGACTTCACAAGTAATCATTAGGTGAATGCAAATTTTTTTAAAGAAACAATTTCTTTTTCTTTTTTTTTTTTTTAAAGATTTTATTTATTTATTTGACAGAGAGAGACACAGTGAGAGAGGGAACACGAGCGGGGAGAGTGGGAGAGGGAGAAGCAGGCTTCCCGCTGAGCAGGGAGCCTGATGCGGGGCTCGATCCCAGGACCCTGGGACCACGACCTGAGCCGAAGGCAGATGCTTAACAACTGAACCACCCAGGCACCCCTAAAGAAACAATTTCATGTCTGTCCGATTGGCAACAGTTTCAGAGACTTGAGGCTGTGAGATTGTAAATCATACTGTGCTGTGTAATTGTCGATCAGTTCAGCGAATTCAGCCATTTTAGTAACAAAGCGCATTCTAACACCTAGAAATTGAATTTCTGTTATATACCCTAGAGAAACTCTTACGTGGGTACAAAGGATGTGTACAAGGATGGTTACTGTAGCAGTGTTTGTACTAGTGAAAAGCTGGATTCCACTGCGATGTCCATTAATAGAGATGGATATGGAAAAGGTGGCATCCTCATGTGGGGCAATATTACAAGGCAGTTAAAAAGAATAAACTATATCGGGGCGCCTGGGTGGCTCAGTCATTAAGTGTCTGCCTTTGGCTCAGGTCATGATCCCAGGGTCCTGGGATCGAGCCCCGCATCGGGCTCCCTGCTCAGCGGGAGGCCTGCTTCTCCCTCTCCCACTCCCCCTGCTTGTGTTCCCTCTCTCGTTGTGTCTCTCTCTGTCAAATAAATAAATAAATACAATCTTAAAAAAAAAAAAAAGAATAAACTATGTCTACATGTATCAAGATAGCTAGATCTCAAAAACATGTTAAAATATATACAGTACCGGGACACCTGGATGGCTCAGTTGGTTAAGCAACTGACTCTTGATTTTGGCTCAGGTCATGATCTTGGGGTCCTGGGATTAAGCCCTGCCTTGGGCTCTGCTTGGGGACTCTCTCCCTCTCCCTCTGTCCCTCCCCCCTGCTCATGCTCTCTCTCTCTCTCTCAATCTTTTTAAAAAGTAAAAAAAATAAATACAATATCATATTTAGTTTATAGATATATACCCAAATGTGTAAAAGCTGGATCAGAAGAATCCCCACAAAAACCTTAATGTTGTCTATGCCTGGGAAGCAAAGAAAGGAAAACAAGTGATGTAATGATTGAAAAGGACTTTATCTGAAATTTCTTATTAAAAAAATAATAGGAAGAAGCATCTAAATGCAAATGAATGCATCCTGATTTATTTCTGATATCTTACATAAAAATTAACTCAAAATGAATCATAAACATTTAGGCATTGATTCAAGTTTGTGACCTTGGATTAAGAAAATAGGTCTTAGATGGGACACCTAAAGTACAAGCCATAAAAGAAATAAAATTGATGGACTGGACTTCATAAAAATGCATAAGTTTTGCTCTGGGAAAGACCCTGCTAAAAGCATGAAAGAACAAGCTATAGACTGGGAGAAAATATTTGCAAATCACTTATCTGAGAAAAAATTTGTATCCAGAATATACTAAGAATTATCAAAATTCAACAATAAGAAAATGAATAACTGAATTTTTTTTTTTAATGAGCAAAGATTTGAACAGAGACTTCACTAAAGGAGATACACGCAGAGCCAGGAAGCCACATGAAAGATGCCCAACATCATTAGTCATTAGGGAAATGCAAATTAAAACCATGATGAGACAACACTACACCTAACAAAATAGTTTAAAAAGAAGAAGAAGAAGAAGAAGGCAACAACTCCAAGTGCTGGCAGGGATGGGGGGCAACTGGAAACCAACAGCCTCCACGCCAACACCCTGTGTATTTTGAGGTGAGCCTGCTTTGTCCCTAGAGGAGAATGACAAGAGTTGCCAATCCCAGATTCCACTCCCGCCACATGGAATGTCACCAACCAGCTATGAAAAGTACTTTTGTAGGTTGAGATTACTGAGTGAGTCTGGTGAAGAAGAAGAAGGGGTAGGAAGAGGGGAAAGGGGAAGAGGAGGAAGAGGAGGACAAGACACTGCATTCCTGCCAATGCTTTGTCTAGCTTCCTAGGTCCTCTCCCTGGGGAAGCCCTGAGCTTCTCTCCGAATGCAACTCCACGGAAAGTCCCCTGAGAACTTTTACCCACATCCGCAATCCCTTCTGTCAACTCATCTAGCTCTGCTGGCCGGTGCCAAGTATTATTTCTATGTCTAGGAGATTTAAAAATTGGCCACCATGCTCATGAATCTTAAAACCCTGAATTCTGTCCTGCTATTGACTGTGATCCCCAGTGATAGGCAAAAAGGAACTCCGAGCAAGGGCCTACTTTATTCCATCTCTTTCCTGGTGCAACTCTATTAGGTAACTTTATTTATTTATTTATTTTTAAGATTGATTGATTGATGTGTCAGAGAGAGAGAGAGCGAACTAGCACAAGCAGAGGGAGGAGCAGGCTCCCCGCTGAGCAAGGAGCCTGATCCGGGACTCGATCCCAGGACCCTGGGACCATGACCTGAGCCAAAGGCAGATGCTTAACCGACTGAGCCACCCAGGCCTCCCCTCCCCTAAACCTAAAGTTTAGGTAACTTTAAAAAATTAACTATATTAGGTAAAATTTGCATACAATAAAATGCATTCATTTAAAATGTACAATTTAACAAATGTATAGTTCCATATATAAGCACCACTATACTTGAGATATAGAGCATTTCCATCATCCCAAAACATGCCATTTGCAACCAATCTCCACCCCAGGAAACCACTGTTCTTCTTTGTTACTAGAGATTAGTCTTGCCTTTTCTAGAATTTCATGTAAGTGGAAATATACATTATTATACTTTTGTGTCTGAGTTCTCTTGCTCAATTTTTAAACAGATTTATTTATTTGAGGAAGAAAGAACTAGAGAGTGCAGGAGGAGGGGCAGAGGGAGAGGGACAGAGAAACTCCAAGCTGACTCCACACTGAGCACAGAGCCTGATGTGGGGCTTGATCTCACGACCCTGAGATCACAACCTGAGCTGAAACCAAGAGTCAGTTGCTTAACTGACTGTACCACCCAGGCACCCCCAAAATTTCTGAAGTTCATTCATTTTATTGTGCATGTTAGTAGTTCACTCCTTTTTATTACTGAATAGTATTCCAGATTATTTTTTAATATAAGGACAACTTTTTCACCTCTGGATAGAGCTAGGCCAGAGATAACAAGCTTAAGTACCTAGAGAAGCCAGACAGATAATATGAGAGAAAGGGCTGGTATAAGAAAATTTATTTTCAAAACACTAAACCCTCTTGTTATAACTTTATTTTCCAAAGAAATAGTTCATTGAGGAAAATATAAGTGTAATTATGATGATAAATGGCAATGGACTCTTGGTTTCGATTTTTGGGGGGTAAAGAGGAAGGGGATAGTAGCAATTTATGGAGCCCATGCCCACCTGAGGAAAGCAACTTTGCTATGTGGGAATGCAGGACCAGGTTTCAAATCTTCTTATTGTCCTAGAGAATCAGGAAGCCTGGGGTTGTATGTGAAATCGCCTGAGTTGTAAATGTTGGACATAAATGTAAATGTTATCAAAACAACAACAAAAAGAGCCAGGGGCCAGACGAGGACTGCGAGGCCCCACACTGTGTCTTCTGAGGTGGACAGACTAAAAGCTGGGCCAAACCACTCACCCCAGGCCTGCTTTCTGTAGAATCATCCTGGTCCTGTTAGGACCTCCCTGTCTAGAAGAACTCCCAAGGTTGGCTCACTTCATTGGCTACATAGAAGAAGAGAGACAAAAGAGAAGCAAAAATTATTCTAAGGTCCTAAAAAAAAACAGAGGAAGCAAATATTTGCTACAGGCTGGTTGGTTTTCTTTCTCTCCCACACTGCAGCAGTGTGGGAAGACATACACTGGAATCAACTGGAGTCGGAAAATGCAGATTCTCAGGTCTCTTCTCAGTGTACTTAATCAGAATCTCTGGTGGCTGGGCCTGCTGTAGATTTCCACCTTAACAAGCTCCTTGGGCAATTCTTACCCTCACTTAAGTCTGACATCCACTGCATTGCATTTTTCCACCTTTACCATGGAGGATTCGGTTGCCATTGGGTCCATTTTGTCCCGCATCTAAGTTTGGGACCTCTTGGGGGAAGAGCAGTACCAGGAAAGAAGGAAGGCTTTGAGCGCCCCCTACGGGTTATCTTGTACAGTGAACAGCTTTATAATGAGAAGTGATTTTTCAGAGATGTTAGGAATAGAAAAAATAGGTAGTATTTTTGAGCCTTTATTGGCATACAGCATTGTGATTGGCCATTCACATAAATTATCTGATTTATGCCTATGAGGCAGGCACTATTATTACTTGCATTTTGCAGAGGATGGAAATTCACCTGTAAATCCAGTGGCATGGCTGATCACTCCCTCTTCCATGTATTTTTTTCGCTTGGCTTCCAGAACACCATATTCTTTTTCATTTGCCTCCTGGCTCACTGGTTATTTCTTCTTAGTCTTTGTGTTAGTCCCCCCTCTTCTCCAAGACCTACTAATTTTGGAGTACCCCTGGGATCAGTCCTTGGTTTTTTTCTTTCCCTGTACCAACTTTTTTCAAAATTGAAGTATAATTAACATACAATGTTACATTAGTTTCAGGTATACAATGATTCCACAATTCTAAACATTCCTCAGTGCTCATCACATGATAAGTGTACTCTTAATCCCCTTTATCTATTTCACCCATCCCCCTACCCACCTGCCCTCTGGCAACCACCAGTTTGTACCCTGTACTTAAGAGTCTGGTTTTTTGTTTGTCTGTCTCTTTTTTATTTTGTTCATTTGTCTGTTTCTTACATTATACATACAAGTGAGATCATATGGTTTTTATCTTTCTCTGACTGACTTACTTCACTTAGCATTATACCCTCTAGGTCCAACCATGTTATTGTACTTGGCAAGATTTTCTTTTTTATGGCTGAGTAATATTCCGGTGTGTATGTATATACCACATCTTTATCCATTCATCTCTCAATGGATAGATGATAGACTTGGGGTGCTTCCGTATCTTGGCTATTGTAAATAATGCTGCAATAAATATAGCGGTGCATATATCTCTTTGAATTAGTGTTTTTGTTTTCTTTGGGTAAATACCCAGTAGTGGAATTATTGGAGCATATGGTAAGTTTATTTTTAAATTTTTGAGCCACCATACTGTTTTCCACAGTGGCTGCACCAGTTTGCATTCCCACTGACAGTGCATGAGAGTTCCTTTTTCTCCACATCCTCGCCAACACTTGTTATTTCTTGTGTTTTTTATTTTAGTCATCCTGACAGGTGTGAGGTGATATCTCATTGTGGTTTTGATTTGCATTTCCCTGATGATTAATGATGTTGAGTATCTTTTCATGTGTCTATTGGCCATCTGTATGTCTTCTTTGGGAATAAGTTTATTCAGGTCCTCCGTCCCTTTCTTAATCAGATTATTTGGATTTTGGTGTTGAGTTGTATAAGCACCAACTTTCTTAATGAACTCCTTTATCGATATGACAATGATTCCTGCAGTTACATCTTGTGACCAACCTCTCTTTTCAACTTTAGGCTCATACATGCAGTTGCCTACTTGACATCTCCATTTGGATGCCTCACAGACATCTCAAATTTAACACGTCTGAAAATGAAGTTCTTGGCTTCTACCACAAACCTCTCTATCAGAGGTTTTTCCCATTTCAGTTGATGACAACTCCAACCTTCCAGTTATTCATACAAAATCTGGGGATCGCTGTTGACCACGTCCCTCCATCCCTACAGCCAACACTCTAGTTTCATCTCACAGCCTATTTGGTCTTCTTGTCCCCAAACTTGCCAAACTTGCCTTTTAAGAGACTTTCCAACAAAGAAACCAGAATGATCTTCCTGATATGTAATTCAGACCATATCACTCTTCTGCCTAAAATCCTCCCAGGGCTTCTCATTTCACTCAAAGAAAATGCCAAAGTCCTTAGAATGGCCAATGGGGCCCTCTACAAGTGGGGCCCCATCTCCTCTCTGATCTCATCTCCTGTTACTCTGCTCCAGACACACTGGTCCCCATCCTATTCCTTATACATTCCTGGCCTGACTCTGCCCTGGTTCTTTTATCTGCCTGAAGCATTCTTCCCTCAGAAATCCACTTGGCTAACTACTTTACCTCCTGCAAATCTTCACTCAAATGTCACCCTCTCCATGAGACCTACCCTGACTCCTCTATTGAAAACTGCAAACTGTTTTTCTCCCTGCATGCCCAAACCTCTTCTCATGCTGTTTTTCCCACAGCATTATGGCTTTGCAACATATTCTATAACTTAACTATTTATTATGCTTTTAGTTATTGTTTTCTCCCCCCACAAGAATGTAAGTTCCAAGAAAGCATGGCTTTTTGTCTGTTGTGTTTATATATATATCTCAGACACATAGGTCAGTGCCTGAAATTTAATAGAAATATCTGTTGAATAAACAAGACATGAAAAGGTTACATACCTAGTCCTAAGTATTTCAATATTCCATTTGGTAAGTAAGCCTGAATAATAAACAATTTTTTCTCCTTATAGAGAAGCAGACTATACCTCCATGAAGTCTGTTTGGGCATCTTCTATGGGGAGGAGTGCTGAGTACCAGCACCCATGGTCCCCCTTAAAGAGGTAACATGCAGCAATGTGCTGTGCGAATCATTCATCCCTTCACCACTTGTAACAACCACAGTGCTGGGCATTGTCTTCTTTGCCCAATTTATTTGGGGAGTGTAATGCTGAGTTACAAGTAGTATTTTTTCTTATAATGAGAAGCAATACACAGTCTGTGGGGTACACTTTTTTAACACTATACAGGTTTAAAGATGAGTTGCAACTCACAAAAGAGACAATGTAAAAAGTCTGTGAAATGAATTATCATTAACTTCTTTACTGAGTAAGGCTTGCTTGCCATCAGCTGTACCTTGGTAAGGTATGCAACAAATGGCTCTTCTCAGTGCATCCTGAATTACCAGAATTTCTCTGTAATTCTCACAAGAGAAGCAAGCAACAGCTTCCTGTAGTAAGTACTTCAGGGAGCTGAGGTAGCTGGAATTGTGTTGAAAAACCAAAGGTTTCCTCCAAGACTCAACATCAGAAAATAAAGGGGGGGGGGGGCAAGAAAAAAACCTCTGTACTTTCTGGAACATTTATTCAATTTACTCACATAAATTCCCAGCAGTCTGATCACACATATAACTCCAACCCTCAAAATTGGACAATTTGCTTCAAAGACAAAAGTAAGCTAGACAGAATGCTCTAAGATGAAAGAAAAGATTCAAACTATGTTAATGATTAAATTGTGTCAATGGTGTGTTTTTTTGGTTGCAACAGTAAAATCAGCTCAAAAGTGAGTGTGTGTGTGTGTGTGTGTGTATGTGTATGAAATTTCAATCAAGGAAACTATCTTTTCCTGTGGGGATAATTTATCCATAAGGAACCACTTCACAATTTGGCATATTCATGGTAGGCAGTATCTCCTCCTTCACAGAGGATGCCTGGCAGTAACTATTATGACAAGGTGGCTTCATAGCAAATGCACCTGAATGCATTAAAATACTTGCTTCCCTTGACACCCAGGCCCCCACACTCTCCTGGTTTTCCTTTCACCTCCCTGACCTCAGTCTCATTTCTGGTCCCTCTCCTCACCCTGACTTCTGATCCCGGGACTGACTGCCACAGCATCAGGCATTGAACCTCTTCTCTACCTTAATTCCAGTGATGATCTCAGCCAGGCTTCACGAAGCCATCTACATGCTGCTGACTCCTGCCCTTCTACCTCCAGCCCAAAATTCTCTCCTGAATTCTAGACTCTTCTAAAAGAAAAGACTTGACTGACATCTCTACTTAGATCCTTAACAGGCATAACAAATCTAACAGTCCCCCAAACTAAGCCTGACACCCTACCTAAGTCTTTGCCGTCTCAGTAAATGGTAATTTCATTCATCTAGTTGCTTAAACTAAACTCTGGACTCATTTCTTTCTTTCATAATGCTCCACACTCAATGCTTCAGCAAATTCCACTGGATCTATATCCAAATTCTACCCAGAATCTAATCTCTTCTTACCACTCTTCTGCTACCACCTAGTTGAACTGAAGGCATCATCATCTTTTTTCTGGATTACTGCAAATAGCCCCCTAGCTGGCTCTCCTGCCTCAACTATTCCCTCTCCTACAAACTATTCTGTTCACCAATGGTCCCCCCAGTGTGTCCCAGACCAGCAGCATTGGCATCACCTAGGAACTTGCTAGAAATGCAAATTCTCCTGCATCACACCAGACTTACTCAATCAGAAACTCGGGATGGATGTGGCAACTGTGTTGTAACAAGCCCTCGGAGGTGACTGATGCATATTCAAGTTTGAGAACCATTGCTCTATGGAAGTGGTTAGCCAGAATGATCCTTTAAAAACGTAAATCAGATCATGGTCACCTCTCCCCTCACAATTCTCCAGTGGATTTCCAACTCATTTGAGTAGGAACCTGAGTCCTCATGAAGGCCTGAAGTGATCATTGTGATCCCTTTCCCATTCCCACCATATGTGTAACCACCTCTCTATTCTCCTTCTGTTCACTGTGCCAAGCCAGTCTGGCCTCTTTGCTTTGCCTTTGTACCTGCTGTTTCCTCTGCCTGGAACACCCTCTCTACTCCCTTCTCTCCATTATCCTTTCCATAACCATGTGGCCCTCTCCCACCTCTCCTTCCAGTCTCTGCTCAAATGTCAGCTCATCAGAAGGACTTTTTCCAGCCACCATGTTTAAACTTAAAAACCCCACTTTCCACTCCCACTCCTGTGCTCCTTTCCCCTCCCTTGTTCCACATTATTTTTCTCCATAGCGCCCATCACCTTCTGGCATAGGGTATGTTATACTTGTTTATTTGTTAAATAGTCATTGCACCCAATGAATATATGCTGTATGAGGCAGAGATCTGTGTATGTTGTGTTCATTGCTGTATCATCAGAGCCTGGAAAAAGGCTGGCATATGGTAGAAGCTCCATAAATATTTGTTAACTAAGTGAATATCTAAGTGATGGCCAAAACATCCCTCTAGAGAGATGATACATTTATTCCAATGATACTATCATTGCTCAAAATATTTTTAGGTAAATAGGAAGTAGGGAAACCATTTAGGAGGACACTACTTACAATAATCCTGGAGAAAGATGACAATGGCTTCAATTTGAACAGGCAGTAGCATAGGAGGTGGTCAGAAGTGACTGGCTTCTGGATATAATTTGGATATAGATCTGATGGGTCGAGGTCAATTTACAGGTCACATATGGAAACCAGTCTCAGTATTTAACAGAGATCACTCCTTCAAAAAAAGTTAAAAAATACAGTTGCTCCGCTTAATTGCACACATTATTTACTAGTCCCAGAATCATATGACATTTGGCTTTATTGCAGAAATCACATTTCCCCTTGAATAGTGAAACGCAGAACCACTGAAAACATTCACCAGCTATGAATACAGTTTTCTATATGATGAAAGAATACTTTGGATTTTCACTGGGCATAATTCTACATTTGTATGATTTAATCATCACAGCAATCCTTTGAGATCCTTGTTATTAACCCCATTTTTCAGATGAGGGAAATAAGGCTCAGAGCAGAGGATTTCCATCCAGGCCAGGTCATACATTTTCGTGATGAGTAAGAGTAATGTGTTGGGAACAAATGTGCATGGTGCCTAGAAGAGAACATTTCAGTATGCCTTATTTACCTCTCTTGACTTCAGACTCACATCTCATATGGATAACTTCTCCAGAGGATCAGAGCCCTACAGCAAATACAAGACATAGCCAGGACATAGGGGCCAGTTCTGTTTTTCCTACTGTTCAGGCTGGGAACGAGTCTCGTTTCAATGGCCAAAGCCCTGGGTCAGGTGCTGTGGTTCCTCCAGACACTGTTTCCAGTGTCCCTAGGAGAAACCGTTGCCATCACCATGGGGATTTGATGCCTTCCAGAGCTATGTAGACAGCCTTGTCTTGGGACAAGGAACTATTGTTTGGGTAGAAATAGAGGGTGTTTCTCACTGGGGATTTGGGCTTGAATATGGATTCACATTTCAACAGTGCTTCCTTTTGTAAAAATGGATGGTTTTTTTTTTTTTTTTTTTTTTTTAGGTTTATGTTATTTTTTTCAGACTCAGATCACAGTATCTAACGACTGTTTCTCCTACAATGTTTCTTAAGAATGTTAGGTATGCGTTCCTGGATGTTATGGACTCAGGGAATAAAAATTACATTGCATATTAACCTGAATGCTCCTTGCTATCTCGAGCAGACTCTGGGACTCCCTGTCATGGCAGAAAGGCAGGGGGCAGGAAGGGATGGGTTCATGGATGGGAACTGGCATTCACCGAGAGCAGCATCTAATGAGCAGACACACTTCAGATCCATGATTCCAATTAATCCTCACTATCACCTGAGCAGATATTACTCAAGTTTTCCAAAAGAGAAATGTAATTAGGTAACTGGAGCAAAATTACACAGCTGGTGAGATTAGAATCTGGGAGCGGTTCCCAGATCTCACTCCAAAACTGTTCCCTTTCCATTTCCTGTTCCAGGCTTCCTTGCTGACCTTTTTAAGCTTCAGTTTTCTCAGATGAGACACCTGGCGGGAAGAGTGTGTGAGATGGTGCTCACGAACGCCTCCATCATAGGACACGTCACATGATAGGTACTAAAAAAAAAAACCCCACTAAATTTCTCCTGTCTTCCTTGTTCATCATCTCATCTTCCCTTCCTAATTTTTCTTTTTCTTCTCTCTCCTGTTCTTTCAGTGCCTGCTTTCTTTTCATTTTCATATCCTTTTCTCTGCAGAAAACCAAAATCTAAAGAGCCCATTCCCAGTGGCAACATAAGCTTTAAAAACAATCCCCTAGGAATAAACTAACAAGAACAATGCAAGGTCCACGTGAAGAAAACTATAAAATTTTATGGAAGATACAAAAGAAGACCTGATGAATGGAAAGCTATACATGTTTCTGAATGAAAGAGTCGATATTATAAAGATGTCACCTTTCCAAATTAATCCATAAATTCAATGCAATCCTAATAAAAATCACAACAGGAGATTTACTGAACTTGATAAGCTGATTTTAGAGTTCATGTGGAAGAGAAAATGCACAAGAACAAGCAATAAAACTTGGGGGAAAAAAAAAGAACAAAGAGGAAGGACCTGACTTTTCATGTTTATGTTAAATAATGTTGTCTTGGTTCACAATAAAGACATGAACAAACTGAACTGAAAAAGGAAATTCAAAAATAAAGGATCATGTATTTCAAATCCGAACAAAAAGGACTATTCAAAAATGATATTGAGAGGATTGGAAAACCAGAAAAAAATTTAATTTAGATGCCATTATCACATCATACACACAAAATCCAAATGGTTAAATTCTAAACACTAATTAAAAAAAAAAAACCCAAATCAGGAAGGAACTACAGTAAATTTTAGCACATCAGTTTTTATAATGTGAGGGGAGATGGTAATGAAGGCCTTCCTAAGAAAGACATAAATTCCAGGAGCCATTAATAAAAAGGTCTTACTAATCTGTATGACAAAAGACCCCAAAATAAAAGGTCCCACTGAAAGTCTTTGCAAAATATATAAAACAAAATATAATATACAAAATCTATTAAAATCTACTAAAATTATTGAAAGGATAAAATGTAAAACCGGTTAAAAGAAATAGACAGTTCACACACACAAAAAGAATGATAAAATTTAAAGAGTTGCTTAGTCTCAAAAGTAATAAAGGAAATGCAAAATAAGCAATGAGGCATACTTTATAACCAATCAGGTTGTGAAGAATAGATTGACACAAGTATTATCAGGTGGAAATGGGTGATTTCCATACAGTTTGTAATAGCGTACATTAATATAAACTTTTTTGATGGCAACTTAGAAATATCTATTAAAATTTAAAATAAGCATATCCTTGGAATTCTGAATTCCATTTCTAAGAATCTATTCTTTTGAAACATTCGTGTTCAAAAATAAACACAGTCATTGCAGCTTTATTTATAATAAAGAACAACTGGAAAAGCGCAGAAATTTGCCTCAATTAGGGAATAGTTAAATGAATTTTGTGCATTTATACTGTAGAATACTATATGATGATTGAAAAAAAAATGAGGTAGATTTATTATATTTACTACGTGAAAGTTCCAAGACATATGGTCAAGTGAAAAAAGCAAGATACCAAGTGCTGTGGGCGAAGAGGACTTATTTTTTTCACTCTCACATTTCATATTACTTATATTATTTGTAGTTACTATCACATTTTGCTTATGTAAATATGAATAAAAGGAATCTTACTTAATATGATCCAAGGAACCACAGCAGTACAATTACTGCTGTCACATTTCCAGTAAGTTTCACTGGGGCCCACAGGCTGCAAGAGGTCCTGGGCTATGCCCTCCCAGGTCAGGGGTAGATTGGTGATACCAAGGGAAGGAGGCTGGGGGTCCAAGCAAACAAGGCTGAAATAATGTTGAACTAGCACAAGAGGGGAAAGCTCCTTCTCGACTCCCAGTTTACTGTTCTAGCTATCATCAGTAAGAATTACTTTCTCACTTTCCTCTTCTGCTTTGGACTTCAGTAGAACTCCTTTTGGCAGTGGGAACAAGGTGGTATCCATCTTCTATTTCTTGGTAAAATCCCTCCTGTCACAGGGGAAAAACAGCACTAGGTCTCTCTCCTCTTTCCCCTCTACAAACCCTTCTTGTTTAGCTGAAACATTTAGGGGGAAAATAAGTTCTTAAAAACATTTTTTTTTGGTAATATACATGCATATACAAAGACCATATATTAGACTTTGCATCAAGTATAATTTTTTCCTGAAAAAATTCCTTTAGCAAATTAAAAAGTATCATCATTCAAAACAAAGCCATTATTCTATAGTTACTGCATGTGTATTTCTTCTAACTATTTTTACCATATTCTCAGAATATTTCTTTTCCAATTAGGTTTTTCACCTTCTAATTATTTTGCACTGTTTTCATATTTTTTCAGATGAGCATATTGGTTAGCTTAAGGTTCACATGATAGCAAGCTAGAACCAAAACTCTAAGTGATCAGAAAAATAAGAAAGCAGGAGGAATAATTCTGCACTTATCACTTGAAAAACAACCAAAGTATTTGAGCATTTAGAGCAGAATGAACTCTGGTATGAAAATCAAGAGCATTCAACTCTATGGTTCTGCACCAGTCATTCCATGACACGTTGGACAATTGTGTGGCCTCTTAGATATTTCATAGATAGATGAGTTTCCTTATCTGTAAATTAATAAGTTTCATGAGCTCTTATTGTGTGCCGAGAAGTAGGCCTTATGCTTTATGTATATTATCTTGTTTGATTCTTATAACAGCCATTTGAGATAGAGATTATTTCCTCCATTCTTTAGATGAAGGATCTGAGTCTCAGAGAGAGTAAATAACTTTCCTGAGGGCATACAGCTAAAAGCGGGGAGTCTAGATTTGAATCCAGGTCTAATTCTGAAGTTCGTATTCTTTTTTTTTTTTTTTAAAGATTTTATTTATTTGACAGAGAGAGACACAGTGAGAGAGAGAACACAAGCAGAGGGAGTGGGAGAGGGAGAAGCAGGCTTCCCACCCAGCAGGGAGCCCAATGTGGGACTCCATCCCGGGACCCTGGGACCATGACCTGAGCCGAAGGCAGATGCTTAATGACTGAACCACCCAGGCACCCTGAAGTTTGTATTCTTAAGCTAAGAGCTAACAATAACCTTCGGTATATGTTATTTTAAAGCTACCTTTGCATTATACCATTACTTCCGCTGGGTTGGGGAGAAGGAGGAGAAGGGGTTTGCAATAAGAGGACTTTAAGATTCCCTTGCTGTTTCAAACAGTGAATATAACTTAAAGCTTCTTCCATATCTAGAATGTTCAGATGTGGATGGGGCAATGAATTTCCATACCAGGCTGGAAATTTATAGCCGTGAGGGCATCCTGAAAATTTCCACTAAGATGACAAATGACTTAAGCGGCTGAAGACAGACAAATCTCCCAGCTGAACCTTAGAAAAGACACTTCCAGGTCAGATTTGCAGGCTAGCCTGGATGCCTATGATTTACTTATTGTGTGATGAAGTGGTGGGTTTATGTTTCCAGCGTTAATGATTCAAAAGCTTTCTGTGGTATTAAACTGAGACACATAAAGAAACAAAAGGCAATTAGAAGCAATCAAAGCATTCAGAAATTAAGTTCAATTCTGCATTTGCTAAACTCTTCATCAAGGAAATCAGTAAATTCTTTTTAAAGCCGTCAATATGATACACAGAGAATTAGAAAAGCAATCAGTTTTAAAATGTACACATGCTTCCTAGAATGCCAAGGGTATGTAGGACTGAGCCATTTTTCACTTGTCTTACCTGCATTTATTTAAACATGTGCCTGTGAACACTCTCTTGAGTAATATTTCTATTTCAGTTGACAGATGAATGGGTATGTAACTCTTTGAGTGCCAGAAAAATCCTTATGACCATCGAAGAATAAAAACCACACTGAACTATTTATACAAGTACTTCCAGCAAAATGCAGTGGGCAGGCTTCTCTTATTTGGGTTTTGGTATACAAGATGTCTGAAAATCCCTGAAGTCACATTCAACCAGTGGATCTTAAGGTTTGTGAGAGCATCATCATACCCAGCCTCTAGGAACCTTCTAAGTGACAAGAAGACAGGATTAGAAATAATTTTCTTTCCATCCAAGCAACTCCTTGGCTTCTTCGAGTAATACCTGCATTTTTCTCAGGGCCAAATTCAGTACTTTTAGAAGATAAAGTAAAGCATTTTACCTTTCAAGCTTCCCCCTCCCTTTAGTCATTCATGTATTTTGCTTTTCTTCATATGGCCGGCCAGTTTCTCTATTTCATCAAAGTTTTTCCTGGCTGGCTCCTTTGCACCTATTGTTACCTCTGTCTGAAATACCCCCATATCTCCTTTCCCTTTTCCAGGAGGCTCATGTTTTAGGTTTTAGCTTAAATATCACCCCTTGGGAGAGTTCTTCCTTACTAATCGATAAAGCATGTCCCCCTACCGATGCAGGGGTAGTTCAATATTCACAAGTCAATCAATGTGATACATCACATCAATAAGAGAAAGGATAAAAATCAAAAGATCATTTCAATACATGCAGAATAAGCATTTGACAAAGTATAACATCCATTCATGATAAAAACCCTCAACAAAGTAAGTTTGGAGGAATCATACCTCAACATAATAAAGACCATTTATGAAAAAACCCACACCTAACATACTCAAACTAAGAGCTTTTCCCCTAAGGATCAGGGACATGACAGGGATGTCCACTCTCACCACTTTTATTCAACATAGTACTGGAAGTCCTAGCCACAGCAATCAGATGACAAAAAGAAATAGAAGGCATCCAAATTGGAAAGAAAGAAGTAGAACTCTCACTATTTGAAGATGACATGATTCATATATAGAATACCCAAAAGACTCCACCAAAAAACTACTAGAACTGATAAATGAATTCAGTAAGGTTGCAGGATAAAAAATCAATATACAGAAATCCATTGCATTTTTACACACAGATAATGAAGTAACAGAAAGAAACTAAGAAAACAATCCCATTTACAACTGCACCAAAAACAATAAAACACCTAGGAATAAATTTAACCAAAGAGGTGAAAGACCTATATTCTAAAAACTATAAAACAATGATGAAAGAAATTGAGGATGACACAAACAAATGAAAAGATGTTCCCTGCTCATGGATTAGAAGAACAAATATTGTTTTTTTTTTCTTTTTAAGATTTTATTTATTTATTTGACAGAGAGAGACACAGCGAGAGAGGGAACACAAGCAGGGGGGTGGGAGAGGGAGAAGCAGACCCCCTGCTGAGCAGGGAGCCCGATGCAGGGCTCGATCCCAGGACGCCGGGATCATGACCTGAGCCGAAGGCAGACGCTTAATGACTGAGCCACCCAGGCGCCCCTAGAAGAACAAATATTGTTAAAATATCTGCACTACCCAAAGCAATCTACAGATTTAATGCAATCCCTATCAAAATACCAACAGCATTTTTCACAGAACTAGAATGAACAATCCTAAAATTTGCATGGAACCACTAAAGACCCCGAATAGCCAAAGCAATCTTGAAAAAGAAAAACGAAACTAGAGATAGCACAATTCCAGACTTCAAGTTATATTACAAAGCTATAGTAAGTAAAACAGTATGGTACTGGCATAAAAACAGACACATAGATCAATGGAACAGAATAGAAATCCCTGAAATAAACCCACAATTATATGGTCTATTAACCTTCAACAAAAGAGACAAGAATATGCAATGGGAAGAAGAGAGTCTCTTCAACAAATGGTGTTGGGAAAACTGGACAGCTACATGCAAAAGAATGAAACTGGACCACTTCCTTACATCATAGACAAAAATAAACCCAAAATAGATTAAGGACCTAAATGTGAGACCAGAAACTATAAAACTCCTGGAAGAGAGCATAGGCAGCAATTTCTTTAACATTGGCCATAGCAACATCTTTCTAGAAATATCTCCTGAGGCAAGGGAAACAAAAGCAAAAACAAACTCTTAGGACTATATCAAAATAAAAAGCTTCTGCACAGCAAAGGAAATAATCAACAAAGCTAAAAGACAACCTACTGGATGGGAGAAGGTATTTGCAAATGACATATCCAATAAAGACTTAGTATTCAAAAATATATAAAGAAGTTATACAACTCAACACCAAGAAAACAAATAATCCAATTTAAAAAATGGTCAGAAAAAGACAAAATACCATATGATCTCAGTCATGTGTGGAATTTAAGAAACAAAAAAAAAACGAGGTATAAAGCAAGGCAAATAGAAAAACCAGACTCTTAACTATAGAAAACAAACTGGTGGTTACCAGAGAGGAGGGGGTGGGGGGATGGTGAAATAGGTGAAGGGGATTAAAAGTATACTTATCATGCATAAAATTGCTGAATCACTATACTGAAACTAATATAACACTCTGTTAATTATACTGGAATTAAAATTTTTTTTTAATGTCCACCTATCCCTCTCCATTTGGTTCCATAACTTTAAAGAGTCATATAACATTATTTATTTATTTTAAAGCAATCACAATTATAATTGTATATCTAAAATAACATTTATTTTCTTTTAGTATTTATGACTTTTCCAACAGGACTGTAAACTCCATGAGAGTAGAGAATGTAGTGAACATTATTCACTGTTGTATTTGTGACCTTAAGGCACACACGTACAGTATTGTTTCCAAGTCAAAAAGTAACACATACACAAAGACAGTATAAGAAAACTACAGACCAATATCCCTCATGAATATAGAAGGAAAATCCTTAACAAAATATTAAACCGTTCTCAGCAACATATAAAAGCAATTATATATCATGACCAAGTGGAGTTTAACTCAGAAATACATGGTTAGTTCAACATCTGAAAATCAATTAATGTAATGCACTATATTAATACAGCGATGGACAAAAAAAAACCACAACATATTACCATCTCAATAGATGTAGAAAAAACACTTGGCCAAATTCAATAGCTATTTATGGTTTAAAAAAAATACTCTCAACAAATTTCCTCAACCTGGTAAAGGGCATCTCTGAAAACTTACAATTAATACCACCCATAGAAGTGAAAGACTGTATTCTGTCCCCCACCCCCAATCAGGAGCAAGACAAGGATGTCCATTCTCATCACTTCTATTCAAGATTATACTGGAGATTCTGCCCAGTGCAATAAAAAAATAAAGATATTAGAGGCATACAGATTGGAAAAGAAAAAGTAAAACTGTCTTTATTTGTGATGACAGAGTCATGTATGTAGAAGGAATATACATATATATATTCCTTATATATATATATATATATATAAAAACCCAAACAACTAGAATTAGCAATCTAGGTTAACAAGGTCAGAGTATACAAAATCAACATAGAAAAGTCAATTTTATTTCTGTAAGCTAACAATGAACAATCCAAAAATGAAATTAAGGAAACAATTTCATTCACAATATCAAAAGATCAAAATACTTAGGAATACATTTAACAAAAGAAATGTAGAACTTGTACAGTGAAAACTATATAGGATTGTTGAAAGAAATTAAAGACTTAAATAGAGAAGAATTTCACATTCATGGATGGGAAAGACTTAATACTGCTAAGTTGGCAGTTCCTTCTAAGTTAACCCATTGATGTAATGCAATCCTTACCAAAATCCCAGAAGGCTTTTGTAGAAATTGACAAGAAGATCTGCAATTTATGGAGAAATACAAACAGAACAGCCCAAATCATTTTGAAAAAGGACACTGTCAGGGGCGCCTGGGTGGCTCAGTTGTTAAGCGTCTGCCTTCAGCTCAGGTCATGATCCCAGGGTCCTGGGATCGAGCCCCACATCGGGCTCCCTGCTCAGTGGAGAGCCTGCTTCTCCCTCTCCCACCCCTCTGCTTGTGTTCCCTCTCTCACTGTGACTCTCTCTGTCAATAAATAAAATCTTAAAAAAAAAAAAAAGAAAAAAAGAAAAAGGACACTGTCAGAGGACTTACCTTACCTGATTTAAGACTTACTATAAAGCTTCTGTAATTAAGACAATGTGATATTAGCATAAGGATAGGCATAGATCAATGGAACAGAATAGAGTCTGGAAATAAATTATACATATATGGTCAATATATTTTTAATAAGGTTTCCAGGGAAATCTAAAAGGATAAGAATTATCTTTTAAACAAATGAAATGGTGCTGGAAAAGCTGTATATCTAAATGCAAAAAAATAAATCTAGTCCTCTTCCTTATACCATGTATAAGAACTTATTCAAGACATTGTAGACCTAAATATAAGAACTAAAACCACAAAGAGGAAAGTCTTTGCAATCTTGGGTTAGGCAAAAATGTCTTAGATATGACATCAAAAGGATACTCCAAAAAAGAAAACGTTGGTAAACTGGAGTCATCAAAACTGAAAACATTTGCTCTTCAAAAGACAACTTTAAGAAAATGAACTGACAAGTCATAAACTGGGAGAAAACATTTGCAAAACATAAACCTGATAAAGGACTTGTACCCAAAATACATATAAGAAAAAACTTTTAGGGGTGCCTGGGTGGCTCAGTTGGTTAAGCATCCAACTCTTGATTTTGGCTCAGGTCTTGATCTCAGACATATGAGTTTAAGCCCTGCACTGGGCTCCATGCTGGGTCTGAAGCCTACTTAAAATAAGGAGGGGAGGGGAGGTGAGGGGAGGGGAGGGGAGGAGAGGAGAGGAAAGGAGAGGAGAGGAGAGGAAAGGAGAAAGGAAAGGGAAGGAAAGGAGAAAGGAAAGGAAAGGAGAAAGGAAAGGAAAGGAAAGGAGAAGGGAAAGGAAAGGAAAGAAAAGGAAAGGGAAGAAAAGGAGAAAGGAAAGGAGAAAGGAAAGGAAAGGAAAGGAAAGGAAAGGAAAGGAAAGGAAAGGAAAGGAAAGGAGAAAGGAAAGGAAAGGAAAGGAGAAAGGAAAGGAAAGGAAAGGAAAGGAAAGGAGAAAGGAAAGGAAAGGAAAGGAAGGGAGAAAGGAAAGGAAAGGAGAAAGGAAAGGAAAGGAGAAAGGAAAGGAAAGGAGAAAGGAAAGGAAAGGAAAGGAAAGGAGAAAGGAAAGGAAAGGAGAAAGGAAAGGAAAGGAGAAAGGAAAGGAAAGGAAAGGAAAGGAGAAAGGAAAGGGAAGAGGAGGGGAGGGGAGGGGAGGAGAGGGAAGGGAAGGAAAGGAAAAAAAAGAAAATGAAAAAACTTATAACTCAATAATAAAACCAATAGCCCAATAAAAAAATGGCCAAAATATTTTAATAGACACCTCATCAAGAAAATCAATGACTTGAAAATAAGCACAAGTAAACATGTTCAGTATTAGTACTCACTAGGGAAATACAAATTAAAACCCTAATGAGATACCACTGCACACCACTGCAAAGGCTAAAATCAAAAGGTTGACAATACCAAGTATTGGCAAAGATGTAGAAGGATGTTGTTTTTGAGGGAATTCATGGGAGAGGAAGATAAATGAGTGTACCGGGAACAATCAAACCTCGTGGAGACGATGTGGCTTATCCTTTTTTGATTGGGCAAATCTCAAATGGTTCTGCTAGGCTATAGGTTCTCAATTTAAAAATGAGAGAACTGTATTAAAGGAGCCATACAACTCCTTCCCCTAAAATGGGAATAGGTAAGGGGCGGCTGGGTGGTTCAGTTGATCAAGCAAAATCTTGATTTCAGCTTAGGTCTTGATCTCAGGGTCGTGAGTTCAAGCCCTGCACCAGAAGCCTACTTAAAAAAAACCAAAAAAACAAAAAACACAAGACAGCTAAGTTAGTCAGCTTTTGGGGCACCTGGGTGGCTCGGTCAGTTAAGTGTCTTACTCTTGATTTTGGCTCGGGTCAGGATCTCAGGGTCATGAGATCGAGCCCTGAGTTGAGCTCTGTGCTCAGCATGGAGTCTGCTTGAGATTCTCGCTCTCTCTCTCCCTCTATGAGCCCCCATTTATGCTAAATAAATAAATAAATAAAATCTTTAAAAAAATAAAATGGGAATAGGTGGAAGGGAAAGGAAATGTAACTGTAGGCTAGGTAAATATATACATGAAGCTCTAAGTGGTTATGCTGAGCGTGCGTATGACAAGGAGACACCAGCATAACGCAGGCTAGGCTGGAGGCGGATGAGCTTCAAGAAGCAAATCTAGAGAGAGTAACATCAGACTCCGGTTGTCCTTGAAACCCTGGCTCTGGAAAACTGGGTTTGAAAATAATACAGAGCACTATAAAATATAGAAAAAAATATTTTTTTACTCTTACAGTAAACTGCTTTCTTCCCTCATTTGAGTGAAAATTTCCTAGGGATTTAATTCTCCAGGCAACCTCGCTGCAAATCTTTAATACAAAATAGTGAAACCAATTATCAAAGAGGAAGTTTTTATGTCCATCCTCCTTCTAGTGTCTTGGTTTTTCCTCTGAACTTTTCATATTGTGTTTAAGTTGAAAATAAGATTTTATATAACAACTGTAAGTAAAAAATGAGTCATTAATACACATCAAAGTTTGAATTTGACATGCCTGAGTATGTTTATTATACTTCATGAGTTATTTGGAGTGTCCTTTGTACTTAGAAAATTTTACTTACCCAGCCAAGGTGCACATCCTTATGAGACATCACTAGCTTTACTTTACAGGAAAGATTCAGAGGAAATCTGTGTGAGAAATGAATTTCACCAGAAAAGTATTTTAATAATTTGGTTTTTACTAATACAACCTGGTAATAATTCAGAATATGTACTGTCTGGTTCAAATTTTGGCAGAACTATCATCTTCGTTTTTTCCTCTGGGCTGACACAGGAAAGCACACATATCATTTAAATTGTCCTTCTATGCCACAGAAACTTTATATAATATTGAATTCGTGAGGCAGTAATGGTTACACCATCCCACTTCACAAATGTAACGCTAACATGTGATCATCTAGTCACCATCTGTAAGGATCCTATAAAAGGAAGATTACTGCTTCACAAGGCAAGAATTTTCATTGTTAGATAATACTTTCATTTTCAGGTGTACGAATGTTCAATATACAATTTTTAAATTAAAAAAAACTGGGTATTAACACTATTTTTCTACTTATGAACATTGTGGTTTCAAAAAAATTCATAGATATGTTATACTATGATGCTCAAGAGAAATTAAGAATCGATCGCCCCTATTATCTGAATGGTCAATCAGTGGCAGCAAGCAAAGAATGGGGAGGGATTTGTTTGTACAAGGTGGACCATTTGATTCTCTTGTGACCAAGAGTAGTGTATTCTCAAGCAGGATGGTTCAGTGGTTTACTTAGGCTTGTTCTGATTCCCATTGGTACTATGATTTATAATACTATGGTTTTTAACGTCTCAGAGTAAAAGGAGGAAAACATATTATATCAAGTAATTAACACTTTTAAAAGGAAAGAAAGTGCTTGCCTATAGTATAAAATGAAATATGATAGGACAAATTGAAGAAGGTCAAAGAAAGTAAGATGTCCTTCTTGTATACATGTTTCAAAAGGGCAAATGATGTTCAATGCTAAGGAAAAGATTGTAAAGACTGCTCAATCTGATGTAGGTGCTACCATATTATATGATGTCTCTCAATCATCTCTTGAGGCTTGTAAATACTGCATGGAAAGTCGCCGTCAAGGAAATTTCTGAGCCTTCTTTTAGAGTATTTGTTAAGTCTTCAAAGGCTTGAAAGTCCTCAAAGAGAAAGCAACTGAAGGGCTGGAGACCAGCATGCAAAGAATTGCAATTCAGGGGAAGTTGCAGAAGATTCAAGACAGTGAAGAAAGAACCATGAACACAGACTACTTTTGTAGCTTTATTTCACATGAAGAGATGGCATCTGTCCACATCAACCCTGGAGAACTTCAGAGGCTCATCATCAAAGGAGGCAGCTCTCCTTAGAGATGAGTCTTGTTTGCAAATGAATGGCCTCTAGCACGTCAGTTACACAGGAGAGAAAAAGAACCTCCTCCAGGACAAATACCTAAATACCCCCTGCACAGTTTTTGCCATATTGGTATATCCCTTGGTATAATTTTTTATTTTATTTTATTTTTTTAAGATTTTATTTATTTATTTGAAAGAGAGAGCACAAGCTGGGGAAGGGACAGAGGAGGAGGGAGAAGCAGACTTCCTGCTGAGCAGGGAGCTCAACATGGGGCTTGATCCCAGGACCCTGGGATCATGACCCGAGCTGAAGGCAGATGCTTAACTGACTGAGCCACCCAGGTATAATTTTTTAATTGATTAAATTTTTTTCAGATTATATTTTTTCAGACTATAATATATTTACTTGAAGTGGAAAAAACATATGACTATATCATAAATGGAAATCCTGGAAAGTTACTTTAAAAAGAAGGCAACCATTAAAATAAATTAATTTTTTTTCAGTCCTTAGTTAAGTATTGTACCTTGCTAAATGTTCTGGGGAGGTGTCGGAAATATAAAACCACAAGACTAAGCCTTTCATCTTGACTACTGAAAAGAGTTTAAAGAAAAGTGAAAGGGGCAAAATCTTACATATCAGGTGGAATCATCTCTTACACCACTGTTTGTATGATCTAGTACGTGCATAAACGGTTAGATAGGTTGCTTTCAGTGTTTTGAACAAGCTTTATTCAATAATTTAGAAAATCTTTACTGTTTTTTTAACTTTCATTCTGTACGGATATTCTCTTGCTCTTAGATTAAAATTCAAGCAGCTCCCTTGATTTTGCTGGTCACTCTGATAATAAAAATCCAAAGATCATATTAAGTGACAAACACATTATTACTTTTAAAATTGTCTTCTCTATGCTACTGGAGCTGGCTATAGACAAGGCATGAGAGTCTTACTGCAAGGTTTTCTTTGTTAAGCTAAAATCTAGTTTCTGGTCTCTCCCATGCCTTGATCCTACCTTTGCTCTTTGGAGACATTCTGAATAAGCCCCACCATTTTCCTGTGAGGTAGTTAAGGAAACACATATAATTGAACACAGTAATCTTGGCTTTTCTTTCATTCTTCATTTAAGCCCAAGTTACTTTCCTCTCAATGGTTTCTCAAGATAAAATTTCCTCTTTAAAATTTTCAAACCTATAGAAAAGTTGAAAGACAGATACAATAGGTACCTGTATATTCTTCACCTAGATTTTACTTATGTATAATTCTTATTTTTCTGAGCTATTTGAAAGAAAGTTGGAAACATCATACCATTTCACACAACTATTTTAGCATGACAATGTGTATCTCCTAAGAACAAGGACATTGTCTTCAAAACGACATCATCATTATCTCACTTTAGAAAAATAACGGCAAGGGGTGCTTGGCTGGCTCAGTCGGTGGAATGTGTGATACTTTTTTTTTTTTAAGATTTTATTTATTTGACAGAGAGACAGCGAAAGAGGGAACACAAGCAGGGGGAAGAGTGAGGAAGCCCGATACGGGGCTCAATCCCAGGACCCTGGGATCATGACCTGAGCCGAAGGCAGATGCTTAATGACTAAGCCACTCAGGCACTCCCAGAATGTGTGATTCTTGATCTCAGGGTTGTGGGTTCGAGTCCCAAGTTGGGTGTAGAGATTACTTAAAAATAAAATCTTTTTTTAAAAAAGAAAATTAACAGCAATTTAATATATTTAATAAAGTTATACACAGACCATATAAAATTTCCCTATGATACAAATAATGCTTTTTTAGCTGTTTGCTTTTCAATCTAGGATCATATAAAGGAGCTCACGCTGCATTTGGTTTTCATGATTCTTCAGTTTTTTTAAATGTAGAATAGTCCCTCTAACTTTGTGTGAATGTCATGACATTGCTGAAGTTAAAATTTTAATCCAGCCATCCTGACCGACCTCAATCTGACAAGTCAGGGTCAGAAACCTTTTCCAAACATAAACAGGCAAAAATAATTTAGAGGAAGATTAATATCTCCTTTCCTTTGATAACTTTTTTAGTAACTGCAATAGACATTTGGTTCCTGTGGTCAAACAGACCATACCCCAGGCCCATTTTTTTTTTTTTTTTTTTTTTTGATGAACACCTGTCATCCTGGATCCTCCCCATCTTGGACTCTTGAAATTCCATTTTTGACCTTGCTAATAAAACCTTCCTGGTGGATTCTTCCCTATTGGTTTGGATCACTCATGAAAAATAGCTGAGATTGATGTGGGAAACAAAGGCAGAAGAAAAATTATTAAATTTCCTTACAACCTTACAAGCCCATTGACAAGTCCTTGAAACAGGCAAAGTGACATTCCTTTAGGGACTCAACTGCCTCGAAGTTAATACTTTGCTAAAGGCAACAGGTAATCTTAGCCCAACCCCCAGGATCCTGAAAGTCTCCTTTAACATATAAAAATTCCTTTAGAAACTTCCTTTATCTCTACCTCCCAAAATACATGTTGGCAATCAGCCCCCAAGCATATGACCCACTGATATACATCTGAAGGGTCTCATGACTCAGGTTTTATTAGACGGTAATAAATGATCTCTTCCCAACAATAGCTAGCCCCCGCAAAGTCCTGGAAACCTTGCTTCCAAATTCCTTAGAGGCTTACATTATCCCTAACCCCCTCCCAACTTGAAAGTATATAATGGGCCACTCATTCCTTACGACCCCCAGTGCAGATCTTTCTTCCCACGGGTCCTGTCCCCGTGCTTTAATAAAATCACCTTTTTGCACCAATGACGTCTCACGAATTCTTTCTTGGCCCTCGGCTTCGAACCCTAATGTCTTTTCCTACATCGGAGATCATTTTAAAAGTTGAATCTCCCCCTCATTCATATGGTTGTCACCCTGATTTGTGACATGCCCACACACAAAGAGCACAGCTTTGCAGCAGGAGAGAAGAGCTGAGCACAGGTGTTAGTCACCCAGGGAGGGCCAGAATGGGGCGGACTGACAGAGCCTTGAGACAAATGCAGGGTCTCGGGTTGGCAAGCAAAGAAAGATGACCCAGGGTTCCAACAATCCCTGTTTTATTCCAGGCAAAGGGCCAGCAAGGACGGGAGGGTGATGATTCCAAGATGGTACTGATGTCTTCAGAAGTGAGCAGTGAACCTAGAATGGAGTCTGATGTGGAACACTCAGAACCCGGGAGAGGGGCAGATAGCAGGAAGGAAATTTAGTGCCTGGGCCAACAGGGTCCTTGCCCTCAGGCAAAGGTTCAAGGCATATTTCCTGTCCCCAGGCAGGTTGCTGCATAAAGCAAGCAAGGCTTCCATGGAGAACTTATTTAAATAGAAGGTTAGAACTGGCTTTTATAATGGAGACAGAGACTGTGTGAAAAGGGGGTTGTGGCCTGGATCAATAGTAGAGCACTACCATTTCTGGATTCTACATTCAAAAGACTCTTTCCGCCCCCCCCCCCCCAAAAGACTCTTTCCCCAGGGCGCCTGGGTGGCTCAGGTCATGATCCCAGGGTCCTGGGTTCGAGCCCCATATTGGGCTCCCTGCTCAGGGTGGAGTCTGCTTCTCCCTCTCCCTCTGCTCCTCCCCCCAACTCGTGCTCTCTCTTTCAAATAAAGAAATAAAATCTTAAAAAAATATATTAAAAAAAAAAAAAAAGACTATCCCCAAACAGTGGTGGTTCCAGGGATTATGTGTACATTTGTCATCATTTGCTCTACCTCCTCAAATAAGTCAGCTCAATCCTCAATTTACCTTTTGGCTCAGGACCTAGCTGAAAAACAAAACAAAATCTCAACATCCCCTCAAACCCTCTTCGTTAACACAACCTCTGTTTTATCAGACATCAGCAGCCCACTGTGTTTTCAGTTGAAGTAAATGAGTAATACACTTTGTATTCCAGGGGATTTCTTATGTCCTGCTTTCTCCAGACAATTCTCATGTTTAGCTTGGCCCTGAGCTTCTGGCAGATTGTCCTGGGTCTTCCTATAATACTCTTCCACTGCCATCCTCTAGAGCCTGTAGATTGTCCCTGGTGACCAGATATGCTCTATTCTCATCCCCAGTGCTATTGATCTTGCAGGTTTTAAGAGTAAAGAGAAGCCAGGTTGTGCTGCAGTAACAAACGGCCTCCCAAATCACAATGGCTAACACAAAGATTTATTTCTCATTACACTTCATGTACATGACAAATCAGTAAGCTTTGCTCATATTGCTTTTACCCTGGGACACTGGTTGATAGAACAGCCTCCATCTGGAACATTCTCATTGCTGAGAAAAAGGAGAAATGGCAAACCACACACTGGGTCTAAAAGTGACTGTCTGGAAATGACACATAGCACTTCTGCTGACACTTCCTTGGCCAAAGGAAATCTCATGGCCTGGCCTGACATCAGTGCTATAGGGAAGTATAATCCTCCCCTAGGGCACATGTATTCAGGAACAATCATTCAGTTTCCCATATATGTTGATGCTCTTAAGATATATGCTGCTATCAGGGCTCATGTGCCTATCAGGATCGATCTGCTTCTCTATCAGGGTGTATGTGCCATTGCAAAGGGACAAGAAGCTTCTGGGTCATTGGCTATGACTGAGTTTCTGGCTGGTGTATTGACCCCCTAGTTCCTCCCTAGGCCAGGTTTCCAGCATTTCTTCTTCTCTTCCTCCCGTCCATTGTGGGTTTCCGGCCTGCTTAGCGACCAAGCTTAGGTCAGGATTGATGAGCAAGGAACAAGCATGGGATGCCTCCTTTTTCTCTCTTGCTAACAGCTAGGTCACAGGCCTTCCCTGAGCTTCCTTTTTGGCCCATAGAGCTTCTTCCTGAAAGACTGTTTTTCTTTTATTTTGTTATTATTATATTTTTTCATCCTGGCCAACCATTTCAAAACACACTGCCAGCAGATTCAATTTTTCTTGTGTTTCTTTCTGGAGTAATTTTTTTTCTCTAGCACTTTTTAAAGCCCCAGTTCATTCTAGGTTTTGGCCTGCCTGGCACTATTGTCACAGGTTTCTGTCATTCTTTTTGATTTATTTCCCTGTAACTCAAATTTCTACTCAAGGCTGAGTACAAATGAGATCACATTTACAGTAATAACTCAAATTTCCCTCATTCATCTTGCCCCCTTGCTCCTGACCTCACCAAAGGTCTTTCCAGTTATTTCTTGGTGTGCCAGGAACAAGAGTTGGGGTCAGGAGTCCTATCACGTTCCTCTGTCTCGGCCCCTGTCCCACAAATATCCATTGTTGGTGGACCAAACTTGACACTTGGGTTATTTAGGACTCTGGCTGCAAGTCATAGAATCCAGCTTGAGCTAACCTAATCAAAATGGAGAGTACGGTAAGAATACTAGGCCATCTCTCAGAATATCTGGAATATAGCTGGGCCTCAAGAAAGTTCTATTAGACTAGAAAAAGGAAATCTTTAAGAATTTTTCCATATCTCTTTTACCTGCTCATTTCTGGGTGTCTGCTCTATCAGCTTGCCTTTGCAGACTGGCCCTTTCTGCCCTGTGAGCCCACACTGGAAAGATCCCCAAGTTCTCCCCAAATCTCAGATCCAATTACTGCTAAGAGGATGCCAGTCCCTTGGGTTTGATCAGGAGTCCAGGTCTGGATTTTAAGTTAAAAATCTAGCACAAGGGGTGCCTGGTGGCTCAGTCGTTGAGTGTCTGCCTTCGGCTCGGGTCATGATCCCAGGGTCCCCGCATCAGGCTCCCTGCTCCGTGGGAGGCCTGCTTCTCCCTCTCCCGCTCCCCCTGCTTGTCTTCCCTCTCTCGCTGTGTCTCTCTCTGTCAAATAAATAAAATCTTGAAAAAAAAATCTAGCACAAAAAAGTAGGGGAGGAGTCTGAGGTTCACTCAATGATTTGACAGAATCAGGTGGGAATGGGGGTGGGGGTGGGGAGAGAAAGATTTTTCTTGAGTTTGCCAGGACTTCCATAACAAAGTACCACAGATTGGGTGGCTTAAACAACAGAAATTTATTTTCTCATAGTTCTGCAGGCCAGAAGTCCAAGAACAGGGTGTCAGCAGATCTGGTTTCTTTTGAGGTCTCTCTCCTTGGCTTGCAAATGACCTCCTCCTTCTTGCTGTGTCCTCACATGGTCTTTCCTCCATGTCTGCACATCCCTGATGTCTCCCTGTGTATCCTAATCCCTTCTTCTTTATAAGGACACCAACTGGATTAGATTAGGGCCCATCTAATGGCCTCATTTTAATTTATTACCTCTAAAAGCCCCATCTTGAAATACAGTCACATTCTGAGTACAGAGGCTTCAACATATAAATTTGGGGTGAACACAGTTCTGAACACAGATCAACATCTGTTGTCTAACAACTTACCCCAAACTTTAGTGGTGTAAAACAAAAAGAAAATTTTTTTAAGTAAGCTCTATGCCCAATGTGGGGCTTGAACTCATGACCCCAAGATCAAGAGTCACATGCTCTAACAACTGAGCCAGGCTGAAAAACAAAAAAAATTTTTTTTTTAAGATTTTATTTATTTATTTGTCAGAGAGAGAGAGAGACAGAACACAAGCAGGGGGAGAGGCAGGCAGAGGGAGAAGCAGGCTCCCAAGGAGCAGGGAGCCCGATGTGGGACTCGATCCCAGGACCCTGGGATCATGACCTGAGCCGAAGGCAGCCGCTTAACCAACTGAGCCACCCAGGCGTCCCTGAAAAACAAAATTTTTTACGAACTCATAGATTACGTAGGTCAGAAATTCAGAAAGGGCATAGTGGGGATGGCTCTTCTCTGTTCCATGATGTCTGGGCCCTCAGCTGGGAGTGACACAAATGGCTGGGTGCTGGTCAACAGCTGAGTGAGAGGACCCATTTCCGAGATGGCTTCTTTACTCTCGTGTTTTGTGCTTGGGCTAAAATGGCTAAAATATATGCTTAGATGGTACTGTCAACCACAACAACTACGTGTGGCCTCTCCATGTGACTTGCACTTCCTGGTCAGATGGCCGCCTTGGGGAAGAATGAGTGTTCCAGTATTCAAAACACACAGTGTCACCTCTGTACAATACTGACTGAAGCAGTCACAAGCACAGATAAAACAAGTGCCAGAGAATTTGTGGCCATGTCAGGAAACTGCCCCAATAGGTGTGTCCAAACTAGCTACTCCATCACTGTCCCAGGTACCCTCTGTGAAAGGACTAATTTAATTCTCTCTCCAGACTGTTGGTTCTTGATATCCTCCAAAGTTTGTTAAGACTTTTAAACTTTTTTTAAGTTTATGTATTTTTTTTTTTTTTAAGTAATCTCTACACCCAACCGTGGGGCTCGAATTCATGACCCTGAGATCAAGAGTCACAGGCTCTTCCAACTGGGCCAGTCAGGCACCCCTGCTAAGCTTTTTATCTGATTAATTCCTCTCAGCACTGATGTGTCAATAGCCACACTCAAGTTATTTTCTCGTCATGCATCTTCAGTTTGCAATATTTCAAGGCTTTTTCAGTATCATCCTCTCTCACAATTTGCTTGTGGATACTTAGGTCTTTCATATTCTGGGGAGAAAGTCACACTTTTAGTATCCTTTTCCTAAACCATTTTGTTCAGTTGAAAGGAGTTAAAAGGGTGTTGAACTTTATTTATATTGAGATACAATGGACATATAACATTATATTAATTACAGGTGTACAACGTAATGATTCAATATTTGTATACATTGTGAAATGATCACCATGATAAATCCAGGTAACATCTGTCACCTTATATAGTTACAATTTTTTTCATGTGATGAGAACTTTTAAGATCTATTCTCTTAGCAACTTCCAAATATACAATACGGTATTATTAACTACAGTCACCATGCTGTACAGTCCATCCCCAGGACTTATTTATTTTATAATGAGAGGTTTATATCTCTTGACCATCTTCACTCATGTCACTCACCTCCACCCCCCAACTCTAGCAAAACCAAGCTGTTCTCTGTATCTATGAGGTTTTTAAAATTTCACATATAAGTGAGATCATATGGTATTTGTCTTCCTCTGTCTGACTTATTTCCTTTTTTTAAAAGATTTTATTTATTTGACAGAGGAAGAGAGACTGAGAGAGAAACAGCACAAGTGGGGGCAGAGGGAGAGGCAGAGGGAGAGGGAGAAGCTGGCTCCCACTGAGCAGGGAGCCTGAGATCATGACCTGAGCTGAAGGCAGACATTTCACTGACTGAGCCGCCCAGGTGCCCCTCTGTCTGATTTACTTCACTTGGCATAATTCCCTCAAGGTCCATCCATGTTGTTGTAAATATCAAGAATTGCTTTTCTTAAGGCTGAATAATATTCCATTATATATATACATATGTATATATATATAATATATATACACATATATATACCACATTTTCTTTATCCATTCATCTGTCAGTGGACACCTACATGGCTCTCATGTCTTGGCTACTGTAAGTAATGCTGCAGTAAATATGGGGGCACAGATATCTTTTCAGGTTAGTGTTTTTGTTTTCCTCAGATAAATAGACAAAAGCAGAGATGCTGGATCATTTGGTAGTTTTATTTTTAATTTTTTGAGACTCCTCCACAGTGGCTGCACCAATTACATTTCTACCAACAGTGCACAAGGTTCCCTCTTCTCCATATCCTTGCCAACATTTGTTATGTCTTGTGTTTTGATTTTAGCAATTCTGAGAGATGTGAGGTGATATTCTCATTATAGTGTTGATTTTCACTTCCCTGATGATTAGTGGTGTTGAGCACCTTTCATGTACCTGTTGGCCATCTGTATGTCTTCTTTGGAAAAAATGTCTATTCAGATCCTCTGCCCATTTTTAATCAGATTTATTTATTTATTTACTTATTTATTTAGCTATTGAGTTGTATGAGTTCCTTATACATTTTGGATATCAACCCTTTATCTGATATGTGATTTGCAAAAATTCGCTCCCATTTGGTAAACTGCCTTTTTATTTTGTGGGTTTCCTTTGCTGTGCATAAGCTTTTTAGTTTTAGTCCTACTTGTTTATTTTTGCTTTTGTTGCTTTTGTTTGTGGGATCTAATCCAAAAAATCATAAGCAGGACCAATGTCAAGGAGCTTATTGCCTGTTTTCTTCCAGGAATTTTATGGCTTCAGGGCTTATTTTCAAGTCTTTAATCCATTTTAATTTTTGTATATGCCGGAATACAGTGGTCCAGTTTTATTCTTTTGCATGTGGTTGTCCAGTTTTTCCAACATTACTTATTGAAGAGGCTTTCAATATGAAATATGAAAGGACTTTCCATATTCTTGGCTCCTTTGTCATAAACTAATTGACCATATACTCGCGGATTTATTTCTGGGCTCTCTATTCTGTTGCATTGATCTATGTGTCTGTTTTTATGCCAATACCATGCTGTTTTCATTACTATAGCTTTGTAACATAATTTGAAATCAGGAAGAATGATGCCTCCAGGTTTGTTCTTCTTTCCCAAGACTGCTTTGTCTATCTGGGGTCTTTTGTGGTTCCAAACAAATTTTAGGATTATTTCTTCTGTTTCTTTTTTTTTTTTTTTAAGATTTTATTTATTTATTTGAGAGACAGAGAGCATGAGAGAGGGGAGGTCAGAGGGAGAAGGAGACTCCCTGCCGAGCAGGGAGCCCAATGCGGGACTCGATCCCAGGACTCCAGGATCATGACCTGAGCCGAAGGCAGTCGCTTAACCAACTGAGCCACCTAGGCGCCCCATTTCTTCTATTTCTGTAAAAAACTGCCATTGAGTTTTTATAGGGATTGCACTGGATTTGTAGATTGCTCTGGGCAGTATGAACATTTTAACAATATTAATTCTTCCAATTCATTAGCATAGAATATCTTCCCATTTATTTATATCTTTAGCTACTTTCACCAATGTTTTATGGTTTTCAGTATATAGTTCTTTCACCTCCTTGATTAAATTTATTCCCAGGTATTTTATTCTTATTGATGCAACTGTAAATGGATTTGGTTTCTTAATTTTGCTTTCTGATAGTTCACTATCAGTGTATAGAAATGCAACAGACTTTTATATTTTGATTTTGTATTCTGAAACTACTGAATTTGTTTATCAGTTCTAACAGTTTTTGGTAAAGTCTTTAGGATTTTCTATATAAAATATCATGTCACATGCAAACAGTGACAGTTTTATTTCTTCCTTTACAATTTGGATGACTTTTACATCTTTTTCTGCCTAATTGCTCTGGCTAGGACTTCCAATACTATATTGACTAAAAGTGGCAAAAGTGGACATCACAGTCTTGTTCCCTAGTAATTTTTTATTGGATATTGAATCTTGTGAATGTCATATTATTTGGGAATGAGTATTGTATTCCTTAAAGAATGTTAAATATTTTCTGACCATTAGGTAAGTTACTGGCAGGTTAGTTTGATCCTTTTAAGGTTATTGAAAAGTCTTTTTAGGGTGAGTCTTGAAGAGCTTTTTTCTGGAGCTAATTTAGTCCCATTTCTAAGATATATCCCTTGTGGAGTCTCTACTAAATGTCCTTTGTATTCAGTGAAGTCTCTCTAGTTTGGATGGAAGAAACTCTAATAATTAATGTATGGGCATGTGGACTATTCATCTTATAGCTCCCCAGTAATTGTTCCTTCCTTGGAAGCTGCTCTTTTCCAGCTTCATGGGGTCTCATCATATATAGTTACAGATTGGTATTTTGTCAAAACATGAGGGAATCCATGCAAATTTCTGAAGTTCTTTCTCTGTGTAGCTCTATCCTCTCTCGTCCTATAAATTCTAATTCCCTGAAATCTAATCTCTGTCTCATTAATCCCAGAAGATTGTCAAACTCTTTCTGTGTCATAGTCTAAGAATTATTATAGGACAGAAAACCTAGGAAATGGAAGGGGGGCTCACCTCTTTTATTCTTCTTTTCTCAAGGATAAAGTCCACTGTTAGCTTATATCTAATATCTAAAAATAGGTGTTTCCTATATTTTGTCCACTTTTCTAGTTGATTACAGTCGGAGGGTAATTCCAGATTCTTAATCTCTCCTGGCTGAAAAAAAAAAGGCAGGATATTTAAATACTTAATCAAAACATTCAAGCTAAGGAGCTTAGCTACTTCAATTGTGTACTAATCTATGTCCAAGCTTCCTGGAATTCAAAGATTATAAGGGCAATAACTTCTGTACCTGTTCTTTAAGAATATAAACTCACAACTGGCCGTGTACATCATCAAATACATTGAACTTTCTTCTGCATCAGAAACATTCCCAGTCGAAGGGAAAGAATTTTATTTATAGAATCCTCTTCTCCCTGGCCATTTAATTGTCTTTCTGTGTTTTCTTAAAACTGCTTTCTTATAGTCTGGAGCATATGTATGATTACTTCTTAGCTTTCCCTTCCCCCATTCTGATACTCTCAATTCTGATGAAACTCAGAATTCTATCATTTCCACATCATTGTAATTTCTTCATTTTTCTTTAGAATTTGGTCCAAAATTACTCCTTCCACCACCTGCTTCTAGGGAAAGTGATTATAAGGGCAGAATTTACCAGTGCTCTGCTTTTAGAAGATTGGGACTTTGCACAGACATCTGTCTGTTCAGGAGACGTTCCCCATCCTTATTATATCTTCTTTCTAGGCCAATCTTGTATTCTGCATGAGGAAAGCATTCCTGAGGCAGTTCTCCTATTACATTCACCCCATCTATTCTTCTCTGTGTTTAATTTCAGCCAAATGGCCTCTGAATCCATTTTACTGATGGGGAGGGTGTATAGAATTGGTCTTAGTATAGAATATGGCTCTTTCTAGATAACAATGTCTCATAGTTAAATGATGATTATTTGTTATTTTCCCCAGATCTCTTGCCCTCTATTATTTTGCATAGCAAGGGTAGGGCAGCAAGCACAGGCAACATTGTCAACAGCCATCAAACCCCCAGGTTAGGAGGAAGGAGTGTCAGGCTCAAGGAAAGATGGGTTAGTAATGTAAACAGAGAAGTGGAGGAGTGAAAGCAGCCATGTCTATTTTGGGTTTTTGGTTTTTGTTTTTTTGTGGTGGTTTGGTAAATATAAATAGGTCCTGTGCCTTTTTTTTTTTTTTTTACTGATTAGAATTCCATAAGGTTTAATGATTTTTTGAAAACTACAATATATTTTACATGACCCATAATTTACTATCATACCCATATTGGCTCCTCCGGGATTTATACTAAAGGAATGTGCACACCCAAATAAAAAAATAGCTGGCTCTGTGTATCTTGAATATCAAATGTGAAAGGACCAGGTACTGATAAGCTAATTAGAGTATTAATATATACAAAAAGCAGTCCAAGCAGGAAACAAAAGTAATACAAAGTTTTTTAAAGTACAGTATTTATACCCCTCACCAGACATAACTGATAAGATAAAAGATCAATTTTTCCTAATGCTAAATGAAGTACATTTTCTCCCTCTTCAAATATTATGAACATTATTTCCATAAAACCATTAGATAAATGTGAGATGATTGGTTCCACCTATATTCAAATGGGTTCAGTAGCATTTCCCAGAACCATCATGCATATGTCACACACACACACACACACACACACACACACACACACACGGTTGGGTGAGGGAGAGAGAGAGAGAGGCTAGAGACCAGACAATTGTATACTTGAAATAAGAGTGAATTATGTGACTATCATCCTAGTGTTCAAAAAGTAGTGACATATTATCTTGGAAAAATGCTTAAAAAATCATAGAAGATGGGGTGCCTGGGTGGCTCAGTCCATTGAGCATCCAACTCTTGATTTCAGCTCAGGTCATGACATCAGGATCATGAGATGGAGCCCTGCATTGGGCTCCACATTCAATGTGGAGCCTGCTTAAGATTATCTCTCTCCCTCTCCGTCTGCCCCTCCCCCTATTCTCTCTCTCTTAAAAAAAAAAAACATAAAAGAATAGGATACTAAATTGTATTCTTCAATATGGCCAACTATGTAAACTAAAAGCACATACAATATTAGATGTGACTTCTGGTTAAACATTATAGACTGAATGCAAGTATTTCTCTGTTGCCTCCTGAAACCACAGTTAAATGATGACAAAATAATTGCTAAAAAAAAAACTAACAAAGAGAATACACCCAAAAGGTAAAAAAAAATGCCATTAGAGATACCAGTGGATGAGAGACATCATTTAAATTTTAGATCCCTGATAACAGATATGCAAGTGTTAACTGACTTGGAAAGCCAGAGAAAGCTGAAGAAGTAAGACATAAACAAAAAAGGAAGCCAATTCATGCCTCCATACCCATGAAAGGCTCAGGAATTTGTGAAGTTGATTATATCTGATAGCAGAGGTACAGAATTTCTTAACCATCTATTTTAAAAACATTTAGACCATACAGGTCTTCTTGTTGACTTCACACAACCAGACACAATCCCAGAAGACTTCAAATCATTAACATCCTCAGAGATTTGGGAGAATTATTACATCTAAAAGAGGGTCAGATTGCTGTACTTAAATTATAAATATAATGGCTGATGTATAAAAATCAATAGAATGGTTGGAGAATAAAGTGGAGATATCTTCTAGAAATTAGAACAGAAAGACAATGAGATGGAAAATTGGATAGAAAAGAGAAGAAAATGAGAGGATCAGACAGGAGATTCTATATGTACTAATAGACATTCTAGAAAGAACAGAGAAATTAAAGAGGAAAAAATTATTGAAGACTTATATGAGAAAAATTTCCAGAAATAAAGAATGAAAATTTAGGGTAGAAGGGGCTATTGAGTGGGAAGCATAATGGATAAAAAATATGTTCCACACCAATGAAGAACATCACAAAGTTTTAGATCACAAGGGATAGAGCTACCCTTCTAAAAGTTTTCAGAGAGAGAAAAACAGTTCTATACATAGAAACAGGAATTAGAAAACAACAACAAAAAAAATGCCTTTAAAATTCTTAAAATCCTTGTCAATTTGAATGCCTTTTTAAAAAGACTTTATTTATGGGGCGCCTGGGTGGCTCAGTCGTTAAACGTCTGCCTTCGGCTCAGGTCATGATCCCAGAGTCCTGGGATCGAGCCCCGCATCGGGCTCCCTACTCCGCGGGAAGCCTGCTTCTCCCACTCCCCCTGCTTGTGTTCCCTCTCTCGCTGTGTCCCTCTCTGCCAAATAAAAAAAAAAAAAAAGATTTTATTTATTTGAGAGAGAGAGAATGAGTGTCCGAACTGGAAGGAGAGGGAGAGAGAATTTAAGCACCGAGTCCAACTGGGGCTTGATCCCACGACCACTAGATCATGACCTGAGCCAAAACCAAGAGTTTAACCTACTGAGCCACCCAGGTGCCCCAGGATGCCTTTTATTTCTTTTTGTTACATGACTGCTATGGCCAGAACTTCCAGTATTATGTTGAATAAAGACATAATACATACAAGGTATATGATATATAATATAAATATAATAAATATAAAGTATATAACAGATATACCATTCTTTTTTTAAACCACTGAAACAACATAAATATGGAAAGAGACTATTTACAATTAGCCAAACCCACTCCTCTTGCACCTAGCGATCTTTACTAAAACTTTCAAAAGCATTCTCATCTTTCAAAACACTGTTAAAATTAAGTAAATGTAAGAGGAAAATAAATAGCACCTAATCAACTTTGAGATCATATTTACCTCCACTATCTTTTACCAATGCATAAACTTACCGTTTGACTGAGTCATATTCTGTGTATACCTGTGTAATATGGCCATGGTGTTCCCTAGGAAGAGCATTGTTCAGCATGGGATTGGTGCAAGGTGAAAGCGCTCAGGAGGGAAGGCTGGCAAAAATGGTCTGATTACTTGAGATTTCCATTTCCTCATCTGCAAAATAAACCCAGTAAATTCTCCCTTAAAGTAGTAAAAGAAATGATATATTTAAATCATCTGCCAAAGTGCTTGACTTACAGTAAGCATGTAGTAGATATTTTTCCTTCCTCCATGACACTTTCATATTTTTAAAAGCACCTACAACAGTGCTTTGTATATGATAGACAGTGAGAAGCTATCTGTGGTATAAAAATGTCATACTTTCAAAGTAAGTTATTAACCTGATCGCTAGCTTTCTTTTCTTCAGGCTAAGAAATCTTAGATTATTATTATGAAGGTTTTTGTAAAGGACTTAATAATTTTGAATATATTCTCTGGACTTCCTCCAAGTTCTCCACTGTGGCAGATAATCCTGGTTGCCTAGCCCACAGCCATGCGCTCATAGTGCCTCTCAGTGGAAAGAGACTCCTTCCTTTCCACTACATACTGAAGAAATCAGATATTCAGTTTCCTAGTATCCCTTGCTGCCAGAATGGGTAAGTGAGCCAATCGGGCCAATGGGACCTGAGAGGAATGCGTTGAGAAAACTTTTGAAAAGATTTTCTTTAATAAAATAGAAACTCTCTCCTTCCTGCTTTTGTCACTGGAGAGCATGATGTTTGGAACTACAGCAGCCATATTGTGACCATGAGGAGAGGCCAAAAGAATCACAAAGAAGCTAAACCTAGTGCTACCTGCAAATTCTAGTTATAAGGGAAAAATAGATCTCCATTATTTAAGCTACTTTTACTCAGATGTTCTACTTCTTGAAGCCATTAAGTATCTTTTAAATACATCCATGGTAAGTTTAAATTGTGTAGCCTTGTAATGAACCCAGCATTTTAATAACCAATGCTGGTAAATAGGCACATTAATAGCTGCTTTTCTGTTTTGTTTTTATTTACTGGGTAATCAATAAATTTTCTCTTTAGATAAGCTAAGTCAGCACATTACCTATTCTCTGCATTGAGTGGTGGTGGTTGCCTTCAAAAGTGAGACAGCTTTACTTGTCTGGTTCTAAACTAAAACTTATTACTGTTAAAAAATAAAGTCATGCAATTCAGTAAGGTACCAAAAAAAAAGGAAGTAAAAATCACTCTTAGTTCTAGTCCTCAGAGAAAACCATAATTGCCATTTTGCTGTGTTTCCTGCTAGACTCTTTTTTTAATGCATCCACTTTAGTTATTTTAGTCTGTTGCTCTTTACTTATTTTATAACAGAATCAGATTACTCAAGGGAGCAAATTGGTTGTGCTAGCTGGATGTCAGAATCCTGAAGCCCTTCTACTGGCACAGCCGGAGAAGGAGCAGCAGCTTGCCTGCACACCTAGAACCCAAACTGCGATCTGGTATGGAGTGTGTCCAGCCTTTGGAGAGGTAACCCAGCTTTTACTAGATGGACTGGTTTCTTCTTTCCCTACTCCAACTAAATCTATTCTCCACACCCAAGGGAGCAGATGTTCCCCGGGGTGGAAGTTCCCATAGAAAAGGACATTGATTTAATGTATTAACAGTTTAGAGTAGGCTGGGAAAGGAAAGCTACTTTCTAATACACACAGAGCCAGACTGGTAAACCACGAAGGGTGGAAGTCAGAACTGCAGCACTAGGGGGAAATAGTCTCAAACTGTAAGGAAAGAGCAGGGAGAGTAAGGATGCCTGGGAGGCAACCTCAAGAGATGTTAAAGGGGTCATGGCTTGGAACAAATGGCTTTTAACCACTTGGCCCAAATCTATAAGCTGCTTCTCCATCATCTCAAGTGATTGTATTTCCGAATGGTATACTGATGATTGTGATATTTTTAAAACTCTTTTAATTAAATTTGGTTTGAAAACATACACATCGGTGGCTGTGGCACTTGGTAATGGCAGCTGGGACAGGGAGCAAAGAGGAGAGAGTGAGGTAAAGTTAGATGAAGGGCCCCCCCGCCCTGCACCTGCCTTCATATGGTCCAGGAAGTATCTGCTGTGGACCAAGGGGAATGAAGGAGCCTGGCAGGGATGTCCTCTTCCCTATCCACCTGCATGGCCATCTCTCTCATGTTGGTTTCTAAGTACTTTGAGCCTAAGTACTCCTGAAGTAACTCAACCCTTGGCTTCATAGGAGTCACTGGCATCTCTCAGACCTGGACCTCCAGAATAGTGGTGTGTTCATTTCCTAGAGCTGCTGTAATGAAATATCAAAAACTGGTGGCTTAAGGAGTGGCATGATATATTTAAAGTGCTGAAAGGGAAAAATCTGCAGCCAAGAATACCCTACCCAGCAAGGCTGTCATTCAGAACAGAGGGAGAGATAAAGAGTTTCTTAGAGAAACAAAAGCTAAAGGAGTTTAGTTTCGTTTAACACTAAACCAGCCCTACAAGAAATGTTAAAGGGGACTCTTTGAGTGGAAAGGAAAGACGATAAGTAAGAGCATGAAAAGTAGGAAACACAAAAGCAATAAAAAAAATAGATTTGTATAAATCAGTCATGTGATTCACAGAATAAAAGCATGTAAAATATCACACCATATACCTAAAATGTATGGGGAAGAGGCATAAAACATGAGTTCAAAATTGGGTGATCATTGACTTAATATTGACTGCTACATACAGAAGATGTTATATACAAATCTAATAGTAACCACAAATCAAAACCCAATAATAGATATGCAAAGAAAAAAGAGAAAGAAATCCAAATATATCATTTAAAAAAGGTAGCAAACCATAAAAGAGAGCAAGAGAAGAAAACATCAAAGAAACACTACAAAAACAATCATGAAACAAGTAACAAAATGGCAATAAATACATATCTATCAACAATTACTTTGAAGAGTACAGGGTGACAGGGGCGCCTGGGTGGCTCAGTCGTTAAGCGTCTGCCTTCGGCTCAGGTCATGATCCCAGGGTCCTGGGATCGAGCCCCGCATCGGGCTCCCTGCTCGGTTGGAAGCCGCTTCTCCCTCTCCTACTCCCCCTGCTTATGTTCCCTCTCTCGCTATCTCTCTCTGTGTCAAATAAATAAAATCTTAAAAAAAAAAAAAAAAGAGATACAGGGTGACAGAATGTATAAAAAAAAAAAGACCCATTTATATGCTGCCTACAGGACACTCATTTTAGACCTAAGGACACCCGCAGATTGAAAGTGAGGTGATAGAAAAACATTTACCATGCAACTGGATGTCAAAAGAAAGCCAGGGTAGCCATACTTATAACACAAAAAATAGACTTTAAAACAAAGACTATAACCAGAGACAAAGAAGGACCATGTGTAATAATAAGGGGGATAATCCAACCGGAAGATATAACAATTGTAAACAATTATGCACCCAACAGGAGAGCACCCAAATAAATAAAACAGTTAATAACAAACATAAAATAACTAACTGATAGTAATACAATAGTAGGGGACTTTAACACTCCCCCCACCCTTATATCAATAGATCATCCAAACAGAAAAATCAACAAGGAAACAGTGGCTTTCAAGGACACACTGGACTGGATGGATTTAACAGGTATATTCAGAATATTCTATCCTAAAATGGCACAATACACAGAACATTCTCCAGAACAGATCACATATTAGACCACAAAACAAGTCTCAATAAATTCAAAAGGATCGAAGTCATAACCATGCATCTTCTCTGACCACAATGCTATGAGAAAACAACCACAAGAAAAATCTGGAAAGAGCATAAATACATGGAGGTTAAATAACATGCTACTAAACAATGAATGGGTCAACCAAGAAATCAAAGAAAAAATAAAAAATTGCATGGAGACAAATGAAAATGAGAGCACAACAGTCCAAAATCTTTAGGAGGCAGCAAAAGCATCTAAGTTCTAAGAGGGAAATTTATAGCAATACAGGCCTACCTCAGGAAGCAACAGAAATCTCAAATAAACTACCTAACCTTATACCTAAAGGAGCTAGAAAAAGAAGAACAAAACCCAAAGCCACAAGGAGGAAGGAAATAATAAAATTAAAGCAGAAATAAATGATATAGAAACTAAAAAACAAACAATAGAACAGATCAATGAAACCAGGAGCTGTTTCTCTGAAAAAAATAAACAAAATTGATAAACCTCTAGCCAGACTCATCCAAAGAGAAGAAGAGGAAGAAGAAGCAGAAGTAGAAGCAGAAGCAGAAGAAGAAGAAGGGCGCCTGGGTGGCTCAGTTGTTTAAGCGACTGCCTTCGGCTCAGGTCATGATCCTGGAGTCCCGGGATCGAGTCCCGCATCGGGCTCCCTGCTCAGCGGGGAGTCTGCTTCTCCCTCTGACCCTCCTCCCTCTCATGCTCTCTGTCTCTCATTCTCTCTGTCTCAAATAAATAAATAAAAAAAAAAAAAGAAGAAGAAGAAAGAGAGAGAGAGAGAGAAAGGACGCAAACAAAATCACAAATGAAAGAGAAATAACAACTGGTACCAGAGAAATACAAACAATTGTAATAGAATATTATGAAAAATTATATGCCAAAAAACTGAACAACATAGAGGAGGTGGATAAATTCCTAGAAACATATAACCTACCAAAACTGAAGAAGGAATAAATAGAAAATTTGAATGGACCAATTACCAGCAATGATACTGAATTTGTAATAAAAAAAACTCCCAACAAATAAACATCCAGCACCAGACGGCTTCACAAGCAAATTTTACCAAACATTTAAAGAAGAATTAATACCTATTCTTCTCAAACTATTCCAAAAAATAGAAGAAGAAACCTTCTAAATTCATTCTATGAGGCAAGCATTACCCTGATACCAAAACCAGATAAAGACACCACAAACAAAGAGAACTACAGGCCAATATCTCTCATGAATATAGATGCAAAAATTCTCAACAAAATACTGATAAATCAAATCCAACAATACATTAAAAAATCATTCACCATGACCAAGTGGGATTTATTTCTGGGATGCAAGGGTGGTTCAATATTTGCAAATCAATCAACATGATATGTCACATCAACAAGAGAAAGGATAAAACCATATGATCATTTCAACACATGCAGAATAAATATTTGACAAAGTACAACGTCAATTCATGACAAAAGCCCTCAACAAAATAGGTTTGGAGGAAACATACCTCAACATAATAAAGGACACTTATGAAAAACCCACACCTAGCATCATACTCAATGGGGAAAAACTGTGAGCTTTATCCTAAGATCAGGAAGAAGACAAGGATGTCCACTCTCACCACTTTCACTCAACATAGTACTGAAGTCGCAGTCACAGTGATCAGATGACAAAAAGAAATAAAAGGCATCCAAACTGGTAAGGAAAAGTAAAACTCTCACTATTTGCAGGTGACATGATACTATATATAGAAAACCCAAAAGACTCCACCAAAAAACTGCTAGAACTCATAAATGAATTCAGCAAAGTCACAGCATACAAAATCAATGCACAGAAATCTATTTCATTTCTATATACTAAGGATGAAGCAGCAGAAAGAGAAACTAAGAAAACAATCCCATTTACAATTGCACCAAAAACAATAAAATGCCTAGGAATCAATTTAACAAAAGAGGTAAAAGACCTGTAGTCTGAAAACTATAAAACATTGATGAAAGATGTTGAAGATGACACAAATGAAAAGATATTCCCTGCTCATGGATTAGAAGAACAAATATTGTTAAAATATCCACACTACCCAAAACAATCTACAGATTTAATGCAATCCCTACCAAAATACCAACAGCATTTTTCACAGAACTAGAACGAACAATCCTAAAATTTGCACGGAACCACAGAAGACCCCGAATAGCCAAAGCAATCTTGAAAAAGAAAAACAGAAACTGGAGGTAGCACAATTCCAGACTTCAAGTTATATTACAAAGCTACAGTAATTAAAACAGTATGGTACTGGCATAAAAATAGACACACACATCAACAGAACAGAATAGAAATACCCGAAATAAGCCCACAATTATAAGGTCAATTAATCTTCAAGAAAAGAGGCAATGGGAAAAAGGGAGTCTCTTCAAGAAATGGTGTTGTGGGGCGCCTGGGTGGCTCAGTTGGTTAAGCGACTGCCTTCGGCTCAGGTCATGATCCTGGAGTCCCGGGATCGAGTCCCGCATCGGGCTCCCTGCTCAGCAGGGAGCCTGCTTCTCCCTCTGACCCTCCCCCCTCTCATGTGCTCTCTGTCTCTCTCATTCTCTCTGTCTCAAATAAATAAATAAAATCTTTAAAAAATATATATATAAAATAAATAAATAAATAAAATAAAACAACTTAAAAAAAAAAAAAAAGAAATGGTGTTGTGAAAAATGAATGGCTATATGCAAAAGAATGAAACTGGAACACTTCCTTACACCATACACAAAAATAAACCCAAAATGGATTAAGGATCTAAATCAACAACACGAGAGACAAGTGGAGAAAAAGGAACCCTCATGCACTGTTGGTGGGAATGCAAACTGGTGCAGCCACTGTGGAAGACAGTATGGAGATTCCTCAAAAAGATAAAAATACAACTACCTTATGATCCAGCAATTGCACTACTGGATACTTACCCAAAGAGTATAAAAATACTAATTCAAAGGGACACATGCACCCCTATTTTAATAGCAGCATTATTTACAATAGCCAAGATATGGAACCAGCCCAAGTGTCCATCAGTGGATAAACGAATAAAGAAGATGTGGTATACATATACAATGGAATATTATTGAGCCATAAAAAAGAATGAAACCTTGCTATTTGCAACAACATGGATGGAGCTAGAGAGCATTATGCTAAGTGAAATAAGTCAGTCAGAGAAAGACAAATACCATCTGATTTCACTCATATGTGGAATTTAAGAAGCAAAACAAACAAACAAAGGAAAAAGAGACAAACCAAGAAACAGACTCTCAACTATAGAGAGCAAACTGATGGTTACCAGAGGGGAGGTGGGTGGAGGGATGGTTGAAACAGGTGATGGGGGGCACCTGGTTGTCTCAGTCAGTTAAGCGTCTGCCTTCGGCTTGGGCCGTGATCCCAGGGTCCTGGGATCAAGTACCGCATTGGGCTCCCTGATCAGCGGGAAGCCTGCCCTCTGCCTGCCACTCCCCTACTTGTGCTCTCCCTCTCTGTGTCAAATAGATAAATTAAATCTTTAAAAAAGAGAAATAGGTGATGGGGATTAAGAAGTGCACTTATCATGATGAGCACTGAGTAATATATGGGATTGTTGAATCACTATATTATAGACCTGAAACTAATATAACACTGTATGTTAAGTATACTGGAATTAAAATTAAAAACTTAATTTTAAAAAAACCTGGTGGGGGGCACTTGGGTGGCTCAGTAGGTTAAGCGTCTGCCTTCAGCTCAGGTCATGCATGATCCCAGGGTCCTGGGATTGAGTCCTGACTCTGGCTCCCTGCTCAGCGGGAGCACAGAGACTGCTTGTCCCTCTGCCCCTCCCCCTGCTTATGCTTTCTGTCTAATAAATAAATAAAATCCTTTTTAAAAAACCTGGTATTGGGCGCCTGGGTGGCTCAGTTGGTTAAGCAACTGCCTTCGGCTCAGGTCATGATCCTGGAGTCCCGGGATCGAGTCCTGCATCGGGCTCCCTGCTCAGCGGGGAGTCTGCTTCTCCCTCTGGCCCTCCCCTCTCTCATGCTCCATCTCATTCTCTCTCTCAAATAAATAAATAAAATCTTAAAAAATTAAAAAAATTAAAAAAATTAAAAAAATAAATAAAAAACCTGGTATTTTCCTCGGATAAACCTAACCAAAGAGGTAAAGGATATATACTCTAGGAACTACAGAACACTCATGAAAGAAATTGAAGAAGACACAAAAGATGGAAAAACATTCCATGCTCATGGTTCAGAAGAAAAAACATTGTTAAAATGTCTATGCTACCCAGAGCAATCTATACCTTCAATGCCATCCCGATCAAAATTCCAATGACATTTTTCAAAGTGCTGGAACAAACAATCCTAAAATTTGTATGGAATCAGAAAAGACCCCGAATTGCCAAGGAAATGTTGAAAAGGAAAAACAAAGCTGGGGGGCATCGTGTTGCCCGATTTCAAGCTATATTACAAAGCAGTGATCACCAAGACAGCATGGTACTGACACAAAAACAGACATATAGACCAATAGAACAGAATAGAGAGCCCAGATATGGACCCTCAACTCTATGGTCAAATAATCTTCAACAAAGCAGGAAGCAATATGCAATGGAAAAAAGACAGTCTCTTCAATAAATGGTGCTGCCACATGCAGAAGAATGAAACTCGATCATTCTCTAACACCATACACAAAGATAAACTCAAAATGGATGAAAGACCTCAATGTGAGACAGGAATCCATCAAAATCCTAGAGGAGAACATAGGCAGTAACCTCTTTGATGTCAGCCACAACAACTTCTTTCAAGATACATCTCCAAAGCCTAGTGAAACAAAAGCAAAAATGAACTTTTGGGACTTCATCAAGATAAAAAGCTTCTGCACAGCAAAAGAAACAGTCAACAAAACAAAGAGGCAACCCACAGAATGGGAGAAGATATTTGCAAATGACACTACAGATAAAGGGCTGATATCCAAGATCTTCTCAAACTCAACACCCAAAAAACAAATAATCAAGTAAAAAAATGGGCAGAAGATATGAACAGACACTTCTCCGAAGAAGACATACAAATAGCTAACAGACACATGAAAAAATGTTCATCATCATTAGCCATCAGGGAAATTCAAATCAAAACCACATTGAGATACCACCTTACACCAGTTAGAATGGCAAAAATTGACAAGGCAAGAAACAACAAATGTTGGAGATGTTGTGGAGAAAGGGGAACCCTCTTACACTGTTAGTGGGAATGCAAGTTGGTACAGCCACTTTGGAAAACAGTGTGGAGGTGCCTCAAATTACTAAAAATAGAGCTACCCTATGACCCAGCAATTGCACTCCTGGGTATTTACCCCAAAGACACAGATGTAGTGAAAAGAGGGGCAATATGCACCCCAATGTTCATAGGAGCAATGTCCGCAATAGCCAAACTGTGGAAAGAGCTGAGATGCCCTTCGACAGATGAATGGATAAAGAAGATGTCCATATATACGATGGGAATAGTATTCAGCCATGAGAAAGGATGAATACCCAACTTTTACATCAACATGGATGGGACTGGAGGAGATTATGCTAAGTGAAATAAGTCAAGCAGAGAAAGTCAATTATCATATGGTTTCACTTATTTGTGGAACATAAGGAATAGCATGGAGGACATTAGGAGAAGGAAGGGAAAAATGAAGGGGGGAATTGGAGGGAGAAATGAACCATGAGAGACTATGGATTCTGAGAAAGAAACTGAGGGTTTTAGAGGGGAGGCGGATGGGGGGATGGGCTAGCCCAGTGATGGGTATTAAGGAGGGCACAAGGACACATACTGCATGGAGCACTGGGTGTTATATGAAAACAATGAATCGTGGATCACTACATCAAAAACTAATGATGTATTGTATGGTGACTAACATAACATAATAAAATAGAATAAAATAAAAACTGGTATCTTAAAACAACAGAAATTAACTTCACAGTTCTGAAGCCTAGAAATCTGAAATCAAGATGTCAGCAGGGCTACACTATCTATTTCAAGGCTCTAGGGAAGAATCCTTTATTACTCTTCTAGCTCTTGGTGTTTGCCAGCATCCTTGGCATTCTTTGGCTTTTGGATGCTTTAGGATCCAAATCTGGGATTTGGCTCTTTTATCATATGGCTATCTTCTCCCTGCGTGTCTTCATATAGTCTTCACTGCCATCTTCTTAAAAGGACACCAGTCATATTGGATTAGGGTCCCACCCTACTCCAGTGTGACCTCATCTTAAGTAATTACATCTGCAAAACAATGTTTTCAAATAAGATCACATTCTAAGGTACTGGAGATGAAGACCTCAATATATCTTTTTTTTTTTTTTTTTTTTTTTTTGGAGGGGAACATCATGCAGCCTATACAAATGGCAAGAAAGAGATGCTGGTTACAAGTTTTGGAGATCCTTGATTTTTATGGAATACAGTTCTCCAAAATTTTCTCAACAATGCTTGGCAATAGATACACTTGTAATGGGTCCTAGAAATACTGCTATGTTAGTATTTGAATTCTGATTCGGGAAGATTTTCAAAACAGAGTCCTCTGTTATTAATATCAGCACAATGGTCAGCACCAGAGAAATGGAATTAGAGAATGACAGCAAGGAGGAAGAGGATCCTCACACACAGAATCGAGGCAGAAACATGGAGGCAAGGAAAGAAGCACAGCCAGGAACTGAACTCTAGAACAGGAGAATCAGCAGGTACAGAGACAGCTACTTGCCCCTTCTCCTCACTGGACATGAGGTCATTCATTTCTGCTTCTCATTGCACCTGCTTTCCCTCCTCTCTTTCTCTACATACTGTTTCTCTGTTCCGTTTGCTCAAAGCTGCTTTTTCATCACATCACATTCACCTTGTTTCCCAACTCTATTTCCTAGGAAAGAGAATCTAATTAGATTGGAGTCATAGGAAGCATGATTAAATACATGGGACTGCTCCTTTTATATGGCTTGAGTTGGCAGTGAGAATGAAGATGATGAACGTTCTAGAGAGATCTTGAAAAGGTAAATACTACAGAACTTGGTAATATATTTCTATGAAGGGTAATGGAGAAGGAGAAGTCAAAGATAATACACAGATATTGGCTTCTGCAAGTAGGTAGATGCATTAGAATAGGCTAGATTCTGCTACTGTTAACAAATGACCCTGCTATGAATTGAATTGTGTTCCTCCAAAATTCCTACATTGAAGCCCTAACACCCAATGTGATTGTATTTGAAGTAAAGAAATAATTAAGGTTAAATAAGGTCATAAGGGTGGGGTCTTGATCCAATATGACTAATGTCCTTAGAAGAGGAGACACCAGAGAGCTCACTTGTACTCTCCATCATGTGAGGTCATCTGCAGGCCAGAGAAGCCTCACCAGGAATCAAATCAACTAGCACCTTGATCTTGGACCTCCAGAACTGTGAGAAATAAATTTCTGTTGTTGTTGTTGTTTTAAAGATTTTATTTATTATTTGACAGAGAGAGACACAGTGAGAGAGGGAACAGAAGCAGGGGGAGAGGGAGAGGGAGAAGCAGACTCCCTGCTGAGCAGGGAGCCCGATGTGGGGCTCGATCCCAGGACCCCGGGATCATGACCTGAGCCAAAGGCAGATGCTTAATGACTGAGCCACCCAGGCACCCCTAAATTTCTGTTGTTTAAGCCCCCTGGTCTGAGGTCTTTTGTTATGGCAGCCTGAGCAGACTAAGACAACCCCAGCCCCAATCTCTGAGGATTGCAACACTGAGGCTTGCAACAACATAAGTATATGGTATAGACTTGGGGATATAAAACACATGGAGTAATAATGCCCAAGATGTGGTGCTAGGAAGTTGGGTTAAGGGTGGCCCCATTCTCTATCTCAAGGTTCTTGGACTAAAAGAAATTGTAGATAAATCAAAAGGTGGGTGCCTAGGTGGCTCAGTCAGTTAAGCATCTGCCTTCAGCTCAGGTCATGATCCCATAGTCCTGGGATTAAGTTCTGCATCGGGCTCCCTGCTCAGGGGAGTCTGCTTCTCCCACTGTCCCTCCCCCCTGCTTGTGCACGCTCTCTCTCCTCAGTCTCTCTTGCAAAAATAAAATCTTTAAGAAAAAATCAAAAGGTAAAATAGGATGTGGAGGTATTTGCTCTATGAAATTCAACTTGCTGGGATCATAGTGTAAAGGTGTGGGAAGGTGGAGCTCAATAGGAGTCAGGTCACACAAGATAAAGCACAAAGAAGTATGAAGAAGTGTTACAGCAGCCCCTCTAAAACTCACATTGTGCATAAACATATAAAAAGCTCTGAAAAGTCCTGCAGTTAAGATTTTATGAAACATATTTGTCCAGATAGTAGCCCTTCCCTCTTTTTTCTATTAACACCAGAGTTCCGAAGAATGCACTTTGGCAAACATTCCTGTTGACACAGTGAAAATTGTGAATTCAGTAAAGTCCATTGTAACATTTTCCATCTATACTTGTAACCACTGAATTTTGAGAAGTAGTTGGGCACAAAGAAATTGGTGGAGGGTTTTTTTTTTTTTTAAAAGATTTTTTTTTTTAATTTATTTGACAGAGAGAGACATAGTGAGAGAAGGAACACAAGCAGGGGGAGTGGGAGAGGGAGAAGCAGGCTTCCCGCTGAGCAGGGAGCCTGATGCGGGGCTCGATCCCAGGACCCTGGGATCATGACCTGAGCCGAAGGCAGACGCTTAACGACTGAGCCACCCAGGCGCCCCTGGTGGAGGGGTTTTAAAACTTTGTTATTTCAAACTAAATATTACATAGAACCCTAGTACACAAAATTGAGCGAAGTAGAGCTGTTCTGGTTTTATCAGACCCAAGAAGACTAGAGCTTCACCTTTGTTAGCACTCTGCGCAGTCTCTCCCATCTCTGCCCGAGAAAGCTTCATAGACCCTTGGGAACTGGAGAAACATTGGCTAAAAAAATTCATAATCTCAGACAAGTCCTTCATTCTCAGATGAGGAGACACCAGCATGCGTCCACAGCGAGTGGCACAACTCTTTCTGTAGTAAAGGTCTCTAGCACCACTAGGCAGAGCGTATTTTCAATTGCATTAAGCAGCCTTATAACTTTGTCCCTCTACCACTTGTGTACCTCCCTGTGATGACTCTGTTGATTCCTAATATAACAGCATCAGTGAACATAATGAACTCTATTCTTCTTAAGAATCTCCCTGGGAATAGGCATTACATTGAGAATCATTTGGCCCATTACTGGTGCACTAAATAACAGCATCCTAATGGCTTGAACCAGTTAACGTTACTACTCAAGTATCAAACGTTTGATAGAAAGTGACTTGGCTGCATGCCAGACTGTCTCTAAGATTAATAGCCTTTTTAAAACTTCCTGAAAAATGGTTTATCCCAACCTCAGAACAAAATAAAAATTACTCTGTGAACAAAATTCTCAGCAGATTCAAGATTTTGAAGATCTGGATGTGAATGTTCTTGAAAGCTTTCAGGAACATTCATATAGGTATTGAAGAAGCACTAGGAACTTTCAAGCTTGTGCACGTCTCTTTGCTAAGGCCTCAATTTCTTATCACTGTGCCTTTGGGGAATGGTATTACTATAAAAGCCAAAACTTGCATATTAGATTTTTATAAATAATGGAAAACAAGTAAACGGGACAGCAGTGCCAATGGCAGAAAGAACATTGTTCAAAGACTCCTGAAAGCTCCCATGTTGTAATGCAGGAATTACCTTTAATAAGTGGACCCACTTACTATCAATAAATATGTTTCCATTTTACGTGCTCTTATAAGGACTTGCTTGCTTACAAGGGGCAGGATTAATCAGTTTTTATAAAAATGAGATTACACTATGCTTATTATTCTAAGACAGGATTTTTTCATTTAAAAATATTAGAGACTTCGGGGTGCCTGGGTGGCTCAGTTGATTAAGTGTCCGACTCTTGGTTTTGGCTCAGGACATGATCTCAGGGTCATGGGATCAAGCCGTCCCATCAGGCTTGTGCTTAGCACAGAGTCTGCTTGAGATTCTTTCTCTCTCCATCTCCCTCTGTGCCTCCCTCCACTTGTGCGCTCTCTCTCTCAAATAAATAAAATCTTTAAAAAATATATTAGAAAAAAATATTTTAGAGACTTCTCTCCAAATACGTAGAAAGTTACATCACTCTCTTAATAACTGCATAATATTTTATAGCACAAATCTACTTCAGTTTATTCAACAATTTCCCTTTTCATAGATAGTAAGTCTTTTCTTTTTCTGTGATAGAATCAGATGTTTACAATCTTTACAATCTTTGTTGGTATGAGGAAAAATACCTTTTTGTTTTAATTGGAATTTCCCTGATCAACAGCAAGGTTGAGCTGATTTTGTCTGTTCCTTGGCCAATTAGAATTTTCTCTTTTCTAAATTGGTGTGCAAATGTTTGTCCATATTTTGATTGCATTGTGTAGTTTTCTTATCTATGAGTAGGAATAGTTTGTATATTAGACTTTAGTCACAAGCCTATCTTGTCTTTTTTTTTTTAGCCATAGTTGTTCTTTAATTATTTCAGTTAATATTTCTTTTTTTAATTAATTTTTTATGTAGTCTTCCATGATTCATTGTTTGCATATAACACCCAGTGCTCCATTCAATACGTGCCCTTTAATACTGTTCACCAGGCTAACCCATCCCCCCCACCCCCTCCCCTCTAGAACCCTTAGTTTGTTTCTCAGAGTCCGCAGTCTCTCATGGTTCGTCTCCCCCTCCAATTCCCCCCCTTCATTTCTCCCTTCCTACTATCTTGTCTTTTAAATGTTTATATTTTCCTTTACCATTAAGTAGTTTCAAAGTTTAGTGTTGTCAACATTTTCAATCTTTTCCTTTATGATTTGTTTCTGTGTCTTATTTTTTTATTTGAAGTTCTAATTGGCTTTATTCAGTGATTCATAAATCGGACAGTGTCCCATCTAGCAATTAGAAAGGAGTAGCTGTACAAAATGCTGAAATCCCTTCTCATCTGGAGACTATAAGATTTTTTTTCCTAAAATTTTAAAAAAGATTTTATTTATTTATTTTTGTGAGAGAGAGAGAGAGAGAGAGTGCACAAGCAGGGGGGAGGGGTAGAGGGAGAAGCAGACACCCTGCCAAGTAGGGATCCTGATGTGGGACTTGATCCCTGGACCCTGGGATCATGACCTGAGCCAAAGGCAGATGCTTAACCAATTGAGCCACCCAGGCACCCCTCCTAAAAGTTTTTGAAGTTTTGTTTTATCACATTTATGTCTTTGATCTATCTGGCATTTATATTTATGGATGGTGTGAGGTAGGGATCTGGTATCATTTCTTTCCATGTGCAAAGCTAATTTTCCTTCAATGTTGATTCTCTTCCATCCCTAAGGGATTGTCTTCAAATGCATATTCAAAGCTGGGTTGTTGCAGGTCCATATTACAGCTCACAGGAAGGGGAAAAGGAGTAACCAGGGCAAGAGATTTTCTTTTAAGTGAAGCCAACACTAAATACACCAATTTTATTCCAATTCCAAAGCCAGAACTTAGCCACGAACCCATATATAGGTGCTAGTAAACCAGCCTTTAGCTAGATGGCCATGTGTTAAGAAACAAAGTGAGATTGGATTTGAGTCAACAGCTAGAAATTCCCACCAATATACACTTCTACCATCTTCCTGAATGGAAGCAAGTATTTTTTAAGAGAGCAATAGTTTCAACTAAAATAAAAAACTTGGGGCTCCTGGCTGGCTCAGTCAGAAAAGCATGTGACTCTTGATCTAGGGATTGTAAGTTCAAGCCCCAAATTGGATGTAGAAATTACTTAAAAATAAAATCTTTACAAAGAAAAAGACTGATGTTTGCTGTGATATTTTGGTACATACTTTTGTCCATTAAGTGTAAAGAAATCCCCTTCTCTTCTTAATTTGCAAAGAGTTTTTTAACTATGAATGGATGTTGGATTTCTTTTTTTTTTTTTTTTTAAGATTTATTTATTTATTTATTTGAGAGAGAGAGAGAGAGAGACAGCAAGAGAGGGAACACAAGCAGGGGGAGTGGAAGAGGGAGAAGCAGGCTCCCCGCTGACCAGGGAGCCCAACGTGGGGCTTGATCCCAGGACCCTGGGATCATGACTTGAGCCGAAGGCAGATGCTTAATGACTGAGCCACCCAGGCACCCCAGATGTTGGATTTCAATGAATAATTTTTCCTCTGTATCTTATAAAGATGGTCATATGGTTCTTCTTTCTTTAATCAGTTAAAATGTTGTTTGCCTTAGAAAGACTTCTAAATTTTTCTACAACATGCTAAATGCTGTAATGCCTATTCCAAACTCTTCCTTGATGTCCAGATTTATTTATCCAACTATATCTTTGAGATTCCTCTTGAATATCTAATAGGTATCTTAATCTTAGCATGCTCAATACCTAATTCTATTTTTACAGATGTATTTATTTATTTTAGAGAGAGAGCATGTGAGTGGGTGTAGGGGCAGAGAAAGAGAATCTTCAAGCTAACTCTCTGATACAGGTTCCATCTCAAGACCCATAAGATCATGACCTGAGACAAAACCAAAAGTTGGACGGTCAACTAAGCAACCCAGGCACCCCAAAATATTCAATACCTAATTCTTAATAGAATCCATACACTCTTCTCTCCCCAGTGATTCTCCTACTTGATAAATGACACCTCCATTTAGTTAATTTCTCAGCCTCATATCTGGAATCTACCTTATCTATTCCCCTTCTCTCACATCCTACGTCAAATCTATTGGGGAATCATACTAGCACTGCTTTAAATATATAACTAAAATTTTCACTCTTCAACACCTTCTATTTCTTCTATACTGACCCGTGTGGCCTAAGTTAAGTTCCTTGGGAACTGATTCTGAGGTGGAAATTTGCATGCAGAAAATTTACTAGGGAATTCTTTGGGGATAAAAAATAGTACAGGATAAAACAAAGTAGGATTTGCAGAGGGAGAACTGAATTGAGATGGAGTTGCAACAAAGGCCTTGGGAGTTCCGGAACTGGGATGGTCCTTACCTCGAGCCTGGAGGCAAGGGGACTAGACTTCAGACCTCAGCAATGATTGCTGTGGTTGTCATTGGAAGCAAGCTGCCCTTGGGGAGTGGTGTTACGTTGAACATAGCAGGCTTTCTTTGACAAATGGCAATTTCTAGAGAGGATCCAATTGACAGTCATCATGTACAACATTCTCAGCATCTTGGAGAATAAATTCCTCAGTCCTAAAGTGGGTGTCTTGGTGGCACACCACAGCATCCACTATGCTGTCTCCCCATCAACTCTTCCAGGCCTACTGCAATAGTTTTTTTAATGATCTCCTGGTATCCCTGCTCCATCAGATATCAAGACTTACTATAAAATTACAGTAATCAAAAAGAGAGTGTGGTACACAAATAGAAACAAGAAGAACAGAACAGAAAGTCATGAAACAGACCCACACAAATATGGTCTCAGGATTTACAACAAAAGGTGGACTTTTCAATAAATAGTGAGGAGTCAAAGTATATGTGAAAAACAAATCTTGGCCACGATATCATGTGAAAAATTAAGCCTAAATGAGTTGAAGATCTAGATCTCAAAAGTAAAATTATAATATTTTTAAAAGAAAATACAGCTTCATGAGCTTAAGGTTGGGTAAAAATTACAGTTTATAAATGAAAACAATGATTATTGGACCATATTAAAATTAAGAACGTAGAAAGGCAAAATATTTCCTCTACTTATTTTTAGGATTTTCAATTTATCACTGGTCCTCAGCAATTTGACTATTGTGTGCCTTGATGTAGTTTACTTCATGCTTATCTTGCTTTATTAAACTTTTTGGATATATATTGGGTATATATTTGGATATATATTATATTATTCAACCATTATTTCTTCAAAGTTTTTTTCTGCATCCTCTTTCCTTTGGGACTCTACTTACACATATTTTAGACTATTTGATATTTTCTCACAGGTCACTGAGGCTCTGTTAATTTACTTTTTAGTTTTTTTTTTTTCCCCTCCCTGTATGCTTTATTTTGGTTAGTGTATATTGCCAAGTCTTCCATTTCACTGATCTTTTCATTTGCAGTATCCAATATGTCAATTAGTCAGTAATTTTTTAGTTTCTTATCCTTGTTTTCAGTTCTAGAGCTTTCTGGAGTTTTTTAAACATTTTGTTTTCATTTTTCCTGATATTCTGTACTTATCCCCTCATTATGTTTTCCTTTAAAACCTTAACCTTGTTCTCCAAAGAAGATATACAGATGACCAACAGACACAGGAGAAGATGCTCATCACCACTTACCATCAGGGAAATGCAAATGCAAACTACAATGAGATATCACCACACACCTGTCAGAATGGCTAAAATTAACAACACAAGAAACAACAGGTGTTGGAGAGGATGTGGAGGAAAAGGAATGCTTGTGCGCTGTTGGTGGGAATGCAAACTAGTGCAGCCACTCTGGAAAACAGTATGGAGTTTCCTCATAAAGTTAAAAATAGAACTACCCTATGACCCTGCAATTGCACTAATTTACCAAAGAATTTACCCAAATAATACAAAAGCACTAATTCAAAGGGATACATGCACCCCATGTTTATAGCAGCATTATTTACAATAGCCAAGATATGGAAGCAGCCCAAGTGTCCACTGAGTGACAAATGGATAAAGAAGATGTGATACATATATATAATGGAATATTACTCAACCATTAAAAAGAATGAAATCTTATCATTTGTAACAACATGGATAGAGCCAGAGAGTATAATGCTAAGTGAAATAAGTCAGTCAGAGAAAGACAAATACCATATGATTTCACTCACATGTGGAACTTAAGAAACAAAGGAAATGAGTAAAGGGGAAAAAAGAGAGGGAGGCAAACCAAGATATAGCCTCTTAACTACAGAGGTGGTTACCAGAGGGGAGGTGGGCAGAGGGATGGGTGAAATCAGTGATGGGGATTAAGGAGTGCACTTGCTGGGATCAGCACTCAGTGTTGTATGGAAGTGTGAATTATACTATTGCACACCTGAAACTAATATTACACTGTATGTTAACTAACTGGAATTTAAATTAAAACAAAACAAAAAAATCCTTGATCTTGTTTTAAATCTTTGCTGCTCATTCCATCATCTCTGTGACTTCTAGATATTTTTCATTGGTTGATATTTGTCCTCATTATGAGCCAAATTTTCCTGCTTCTTCACATGTCTAGAAGTTTTTTATGCTAGATATATGCTAGTTTCTTGAGTATCTGGATTCTGTTGTCTCCTTAATAGAGCACTGAGCTTTGTTCTGGAAGGCAGGTAATTACTTGAGAATTAGCTTAATCTCTCTGTCTTCCTTACCAGATTTGTTTGGGAAAGCCCAAAGTGGCCTTTTCTCCCCCTAGTGTCAGATTAGCTGTGTTCCTAAATTGTGGCCTTTCTCTGGTCTCTATTGCATGCTCTGGGTATTCAATAAATCCTCTCTCCTCAGGGTGGCCAGTACTCAAATGTCTCCCACCTCTGTGTCACCCAAAGATGTTTATCTCACAGCACTCTGGTCGTTATTCTTTCCCTAGTGGTGGTTCTTTCCTGGCCTTGTGAAGTCTAACACCCCTCATGAGCAGCTTAGCATTTGGTCAATATTTAAGGGGTCTGCAATGCAGATTTGTGGATCTTCTTCTGTACATAGCTGCCTTCTCCACATTAGCCTTCCAGACAAATTCCAGCTACCGTAAGGTCCCTGGATTCTGATCTCTGTCTTCACCTCATTGAGACTGCTGTGCTGCTCTATTTAAGCTACCTCTCCTTCCACCATCATGCAGAAGATGTGTCTGTGCAGAAATCCGGGGTGCTTATGGATTTCATTTGTTTCCATTCTCTCGGGGATCAGTCCTGATATGTCTACTGGACACTGTCTAAAAATCTAGTTATTTACATATATAATAACAGATATATAGATACATATATATTACATACATATCACAAGAGTAATTATCTCATCATGGCTAGAAATGACTTAGATTATATTGGTTAATCAAGAAATCTCCATCCAGGGCTCCTGGGTGGCTCAGTCGGTTAAATGTCTGCCTTTCGCTCAGGTCATGATCTCAGGGTCCCGGGATAGAGCCCCACATTGGGCTCCTTGCTCTGCGGGGAGTCTGCTTCTCCTTCTCCCTCTGCTGCTCCCCCTGCTTGTGCCTCTCTCTATCTCTCAAATAAATAAATAAAATCTTAAAAAAAAAAAAGAAATCTCCATCCAATGCTTGAACAAAATCAGGGTCCTAATAAGAATTTTGAAAGAAGGCCAGTGGTTTGTGGACTCAGATATTTGTTGAGAAGGAGGGCACTGTATTTTTCATTATAGATAATTCCATTTTATTCTCTGATCAAGGTTTTCCCCTTTTAAAGGTTTTCCCTTTCACTATAATGTGTCCTTTGAGGAATTACTTTTGTTTATCCAGCTCAAGATTCATTGTTTTTCTCTCATTTGAGAATTGATATGTTTCATCAATTATTAAAAATTATCCCTCATTAAATAAATAAATATTGCCATTCACCCATCATTCTCTTTATTCTCTCCTTTGGAGAACTTAGATGTGAATTGGACCTTTCATTCTATCTTTCAGTCTACCACTCTCTTTCATATTTCTTTTATTTTACACTGCATTTTTCAAGATTCCTCAGATCTATCCTTTATTTTACTAACTGTCACTTCAGCTGGGTCTAATCTGTTTAACCTGTTCAATAAGTTTGTAATGTCAATAGTTACATTTTTCATTTCTAGAAAGTTATTTGACTCTGTTCAAACATGCTTGTTCTTGTTCTTTTTTTTTTTTTTTCTTTTTCTTAATAGTATCCTCTTGGGGCGCCAAGGTGGCTCAGTCTGTTAAGCATCTGCCTTCAGCTCAGGTCATGATCTCCGGGTCCTGGGATTGAGTCCCACATTGGGCTTCCTTCTCAGCAGGAAATCTGCTTCTCTCTCTCTCTCCCTCTGCCCCTCCCCACTGCTCATTCTCTCTCTCTCAAATAAATAAATAAAATCTTTAAAGAATTAAAAAATTAAAAAAAAATAGTATCTTCTTTTTCCCAGTTCAATTTATCAGTTGCTTTGATCTGGGCTATAAATAACAAAAGACTGAGGGGAAATCATTTAAACTATGAGAAGTTTATCCCACAACACAGAAAATTCAGAGATAAGGCAACTCCAGAGCAGTCAAATTCAGTAGACCAGGCATATCAAGGACCTACGGTCTTTCCAACTTTCTACTCTCAATCTTAAGTATTTGGCTTTTGTCCTCAGCCTTTTCCTCTTATGGTTACAAGATGGCTGCAGCAGCTCCAAGGACCTCATCCTTATGTAGGTTGTCCGGTGGCAGAAAGGAAGATACCTCTTCAAACATCCCTTTGTATGATCAAAGAAGACTTTGCCAAAAGCCTACAGCAATTTTTTCCTCATTTATTATTAACCAGAATTTTGCCATAACATTCCTAAATTAGAAGGTGTTGGAATTACCATAACTGACATACCAATTATGATTTGCCTCCTAAGTCTGGGAAGGAACCCATTCTCTTCTGAAGTACGTGGCTGCTTACAATCTAAACAAAAGTAGCATCCTACTACCTACAAGCAAGAAATTGGACGAGATCGGGCGCATCCAGGGTGGTATGGCCGTAGACCAAGCAAGAAATTGGAAGAAAGAGCTATTTGGTACACAATCAAGAATATGTGCCACTGTATCTATTCCTTTAGAAAAATCTATGTAAATATTAATAAATAAATATTTACTTTAAAGAACTGTTCAGATCATTACTTACATTTTTTAGGGTCCTAATACTCCTGATTATCTGCTGGCTGTCTCAGAGTTGATTACTTCCTCATGCGACTTGTAATTATCTTATAATGAGAAAACTCTCATTAGGAACTTTTTTCCCTGATGAGAATTTTATAAATACAGTGTTGTAAAACTGGTCTGTAGTTTTATTACTGGTTTGTTTAAATGTTTGCTTCATCTGGGATTCCCAAGACTTTTGACTAATCTAAGACCTGTTCTTATATTAATATTTCAGTGTGGGTAATGCCACACTAGTGCATAATACACATTTTTATTCCACCTATGCATAATTCAGATGTGGGACTTTGATGTCTTACGGCAGGCATGTTTGATTTCTATCTTGAGGCTCATATTTTGGTTCTTTTTTGGCTTAACGGGACCAATGAGCATAGTTTTTTTCAGTTTTCCATTTCCAGAAGTAGCAGCTCTTCCAGAGACCTGGTTTTATCCAGAGTTTATCTTTTTCAAGGGGAATGTTTTGTTGCACACCTCCACAGAATACCATTCACACCAGAACTGTCTTTATGGCTGTCATTCACATTGTGCTTTGTGTCCTCTTAGCTGCTAGGGCTTCAATTTCAAGCTTGTATCCCTGAGAGGCTATGTTTCATCTGAGCTCTCCCCTCTGGGGAAGGTCCTTTTTTGTTTTGAGCTCTGTTAAGTATTAAATTTTTTTATCCATATTTCATCCAGCAGCTCAATGTGTTTGTGGTTGAGGGTGACGGAGCTATGTTAGTTCTGTTTACCAAGTGAGCAAAACATTTTATTTATAAACACTTATTATCTACTTAATGTTTTATTTTTTTCAGATGGTATTTGGGAGAGTGGATGTTTAGAAAAGCTACTAAGTTCTGTCTACTGATTTGGTATTCTGCAAATCTTGTAGAACAAATATTAGGGTTTTATTTTGCTGTTGTTGATTTTCTTACATTTTGTCTGTATGCAGTCATACTCCCTGCAAATAATAGTTTTGTCTCTTACTTTCTAATATGCACACCTCTTACCAGTTTCTTTTTCCTGTGTTATTGCATTATCCATGTTTTGCTATGATGAATACTAGCAATCACCTTACCTAACTTCACTAGAGACAACTCTAAGTCACAATTTTTTTAAATCAGGTTGTGGTGGGCATGGAGATGAACCACCCAAATACCCTTTCAAGAGGGAACTCGCTGCCACAGCTCATAGTTCCTCAGCTACAGAGAGCTGCCTCAGCCAGTGATTGATCAAGGCAGGGGTATAAAAGTCCAACCCTACAGATCTAAAGCAGGACTCCACTGATGGGTCTCTCTCTTGCCCAATCCTGCTGTCTCCTCCCTTGCACATGGATTGATCCCTATCCTGTACATTGATCTCTGTATTTCTGTCTGTATTCTTGGCCACATCCTGTTGATAGTATGTGGACTTATCATAATCATTTATTTCCAGTTAATTTGTAATTTTAGCCTTTAAAAATCTCTAACCCAAGATTCACTTAGGAAACTTTAATTCCAGTTATATGTGTGACTTAAATATACACACATATAGCTACCTTTTAATACTAATTTTTAGATTTTTTTTATTATGGTCAAAGAATATAACCTAATATATTTCTCTAGAATTTGTTGATATTTTATTTGTGGCCTAATGTTTAGTCCAATGCTATATATGTTTCATAGCTATTAGAAAAAACATGATTCTCTGTTCATTGGGAACACTGTTAACAATATACCTATGAAATCATTCTTACTAATTAGATATTCAAGTTTTCAAAGTTTTATATTATTTAAATTTTGACCATTTGATATATCAATTCTGACAGAATTCTGTTACAGTTTGACACTATCATCATGCATTTTTCATTTTCTCAGCATTTCTAGAAGTATTTCCTTAATGTATGTCCTATGTTACTTAGGGCATAAAGATTTTTTTTTTTTTAAGATTTTATTTATTTATTTGAGAGAGAGAAGGAGAGAGAGCACATGAGAGGGGGGAGGGTCAGAGGGAGAAGCAGACTCCCTGCCGAGCAGGGAGCCCGATGCGGGACTCGATCCCGGGACTCCAGGATCATGACCTAAGCCGAAGGAAGTCGCCCAACCAACTGAGCCACCCAGGCGCCCAGGGCATAAAGATTTATAACTCTTTTATCTCCTTGGAGGATTCCACCTTTTCTCAAAAACCTTTTTAATTCGAGTATACTTAACTAAATGTCATATGCTTTATTTTGTGAGCCTTCACCTAACATAACTTTGCCCTTCCTTTTATTTTACCCTTCTGTTTTGTTTCATTTTCAAGGGGTATTTTTAACCTTTCTTGAAAAACAGTGCCTTTAATATGGATATTTTACTCCTCTTGTGTGTGAAATGCTTTTTAGATCTATACAACTTGGCCTGGAAAAGCAAGGAAATTGAAAAAGATAAGATAGGAGTAATTGGCATAAGTAAGAGTTTGTCTTTTCACAAGAAATTAGAAAAGTTTTGAGTGCTCATTTGTTTGTGTTTCAAAAGGGTTGCTAAGTCAGTATGTAGTTTGGACAACTGGCTGGAGACAAAGACATCCTGAAATGAGACCTAATCTAAGAGTTTTCAGAGAGCAGTCCTCAGAAGGTGTGTTCTTCTGTTTGAGGGAAGTAGCCTGAAAAGCCTCGAAAAATTCTCTCCCTTCTGTTTCCAAGGCCAGAAACTAGAAGTGAAAATCAATGGGTTAAAAAATATATGTTTGGGGCGCCTGGGTGGCTCAGTCGTTAAGCGTCTGCCTTCGGCTCAGGTCATGATCCCAGGGTCCTGGGATCGAGCCCCACATCGGGCTCCCTGCTCAACGGAAAGCCTGCTTCTCCCTCTCCCACTCCCCCTGCTTGTATTCCCTCTCTCGCTGTCTCTCTCTCTGTCAAATAAATAAATAAAATCTTTAAATATATATCTATATATCTATATATCTATATCTATCTTTGTAGAATCTAGTGGTCAGAGCCTGAAGTTAGAGTAAAAATAGAAAGGAGGACAAGAAAAGAAGAGGTATGAACAAAAACAACCCCCCCCCCAGGATTATTTTAAGACAACTGCAATAATATTAGTACATTTTAGGGCTCTGCCCAGGTTCCAAAAGCCATATTGCTACTGTTGAAGGCTCTCATAAAAAATACTAAAGTTGACCAGTTTGTTAGAAATGCTTACTTTCCTTTATACTGTTTATATTTGTTGTTCCATGTTCTCCAGTTTCCAATTGACAAAAGGCTATTAGGACTAACTCATAAAGACGATGGGCTTGGCCTGTTTTGTTTTGTTTTGCTTTTACACTGACAAAAAAAATGGTTGCTGAGTACAGATTCAAATACCTCTGTATGGGTGAGTGCTTTTTAATGTTCATGGGTGCCTGAGGCCTGTTTATTTTGGGAAGCATACTGGTATTCATTTCTACTAGAACATAGCAGAAGGAAGCCAGATCATTTCATTCCCACAAAAGGGGAGCAATAAATATTTTTTAGAAATATTTAGGAAAGAAGATCAGTGATAAGCAGGAACGTGTCAAGGAATATTGCATATTCTGTTTTAGGAACTTTCGAAGTACTCAGTGCCTGAGAAATCAGAAAAGCTGCTTTTGTTGTAAGGAAATGGCAATTTGAAAGTAATCTATTTCTAAATCTCAGAGGTAGTATTGTAAGCCTATCCAAGGGTCTGAGGTCTAAGTACAAAGGAAAGAGGAAATGAAAAATAGGGAACAAGAAGAACTCAATTTAGAAAAGAGATAACCTATTCCGCTGAAGAAACACAGGACACAGATCCTGTACTAGGCCAAAGCCATTTTCATGCAGGGTTGTTTGAATTACCAATAGATTTCCAGGTGGAAGATCAGTTGAGTTGAGTCACATAGCGCAATAGATTTTAAAAAATAAGGTATCCCCAATTGGGGGGATATTGGAGTGGGGGATTGGCCTATTATTTCTTTCTGTGTTTTTACTTTTATATAGCTGCTCTTCTAAGGAGAAGAAGTCAATGGCTCTAGTAGGACTTCATTATTAAGCATTTCTTCAACACTCTTACCTGCGTGGCTATTAAAATAAACTTGCTTAGGAAAGACAAAGGTCTCAGCCACAAGGAGCTAGAACCTCAGACCAGAAAAAGCCAACTGACCCTCTAACCAAAAGTAGGACAGACATAGGATTCATAGCAGCTCATTTGATTTCCAGCTATAAACAACAACTATCCAGTCTCTGGAACAGAGGGATTCTTAGTTAATCTGGAAACAGCTTGGGATTATAGTAGTGAATCTCTGATACCCAGATGCATGGAGAATGATAAATTCCCTCCTATGCCAGGTGTCAATCTATTTAATTAAACTGATACAGCAATCCCTTTTTGAGTAATCTGTTCTATGAAAATAAAAGTACTAAGATTTATGCCCCAAAATGCCTACTGTAGCAATGTTTATAGTGGTAACAACACTGGGAGCAACCAAAGGCCATGATTAAGAATGGTCAAATGAATTTTGGTACTTCCATTCTATGGAACATTATATAGCTATTTAAAAATGAGTCACCAGGGCACCTAGGTGGCACAGTCAGTTGGGCGACCAACTCTTGGTTTTAGCTTAGGTCACGATCTCAGGGTTGTGGGATCAAGCCCTGCACTCAGCACATGGAGTCTGCTTGAGACTCGCTCTCCATCTCCCTCTGCCCCCTCCAAAATAAATAAATAAATCTTTAAAAAAAAATAAAACAAAAATTAGTTAGGCCCCATCTATTGACGGCAGATACAGTAGCTGACATTTTTAGAATGCTTACAATGCAACAGCTTTGTGCTATATACTTTAGAATCTTACAAAATGAGAACAATTATTTTTCCCACTTTATTTTATGGATAAGGAAACTGAGCACAAAAATGGTTAAGTAATTTACCAAAGATAGTAGAGCTAGTTTTCAAGGAGCCAGGATGCAAGCCTAATCTGTTTGACTCGAGAATCTCTTTTTTATCCATACACTATTTTACAAATTGCTCAGAGATGGAATGTAAGACAACATTTGAATAAAAGCAAACAAGGCAAAAAACTACATAATGAATTTATGTGTTCATATAAAATTGTATGGACATGAAGAAAAGAAGTGAGAGACCCAACTGGATTATTAACACGGATTACTCTGGGGAGTCAGGTGTGGGTGGAGATAAAAGGAGTGACAGAGCTTATTAACTATTTATCTTTGCATTGCTTTCCAGGTTAGAGACAGCACGTGTCTAATAGCTGTATCTCTAGTCTAGTTGATAAGGTTCTTTGTGCATCCACAATACATTCCAGAATTCATTCATTCATCCAAAGAACATTTACTGAGTTTCTGCTATGAGGCAAGCATTAAGCCAGGCATAGGAGTACATATATTAAAAATACCTAGGGGAGGCTCACCCAAGTTCAGGAGACAGACAAGTAGAGCATGTGATAAGTCTTACACCAGCAGCAGTAGTAATAATAATAGTAATAATAGGGACAGTTAATATGGGCAGGGGCAGGTCTGAGGGGGGTGGTGGGAAGAATGATGATCCTGAAATATTTCCCAAAAAAGCAGCACTACACAGCCTCAGCTTAGCAATCCCCTATGATCTTGACTTATTATTACTTCCTCCTTTTCTTTCATTTTGTTTTATTTCATTTTAGTTGAGCTCAATTTTTGGCTCAGAGAGGCAACAACGTAGGTTAAAAGAGCCTGGGCTTTGGAATCTGGCAGGCCTGGTTTGAAATTTTAATCTGTAATATACTAGTTGTAAAACCTTGGTCAAGGCATGTATAATTTCTCTAAACTTCAGGTCCTTCACCTGTTAAGGGCTGATAAAAATAACTATTTTCAGTCCAGGGTGAGTATCCTGGGCATCTATTACTGCATTAAAAACCTTCCAAAAATTGAACAAGAGGATATAACAATTTTAAATATCTATGCACCCAACATTGGAGCATCAAAATTCATAAAGCAAATATTGACAGACATAGAGGGAGAAATTGACAATAATACAAGAATAGTAGGGGACTTTAACACCCAACTTACATCAATGGATAGATCATCCAGGCAGAAAATCAGTAAGGAAACAGTATCTTTGAATGATACATTAGACCAGATGGACTTAACAGATAAATATAGAACATTCCATTCAAAAACAAGAGAACACATTTTTTTTTTTTTCAAATGCACATGGAACATTCGCCAGGATAGATCACATGTGAGGCCACAAAACAAGTCTCAAAAAGTTTAAGAAGATTAAAATCATATCATGCATCTTTTCTAGCTACAACAATATGAAAATCAATGACAAGAAAAAACTAAAAAAACCCACAAACACACAGAACTAAACAACAGGCTACTAAATAGCCAATGGGTAAACAAAGAAATCAAAGAGGAAATTAAAAAATACATGGGGACAAAAAAAATACATGGAGACAAATGAAAAGGAAAACAGAAAGGTCCAAAATCTTTGGGATACAGTAAAAACAGTTCTCAGAGAACAATTTATAGTGATACAGGCCTACCTCAACAAGCAAGAAAAATCTCAAATAATCTAACCTTATACCTAAAGGAAATAGAAAAAGAAGAACAAAGGCCAATGTTAGTAGAAGGAAGGATATAATAAAGATCAGAGCAGAAATAAATAAAATAGAGAAAAGAAAAAAAAAAAAACGCCACACAACAGAAAAGATCAATGAAACCAAGAGCTGGTTCTTTGAAAAGATAAACAAAACTGACAAAGCTTTAGCCAGACTCATCAAGAAAAAAGAGAGGACCCAAATAAATAAAATCAGAAATAAAAGAGAAGAAGTAACAACCAACACCGAAGAAATACAAAGAATTATAAGAGACAAAAATTATATGCCACCAAACTGGACAACCTAGAAGAAATGGATAAATTCCTAGAAACAAACAGTCTTCCAAAACTGAATCAAGAAGAAATAGAAAATCCGAACAGACCAATTACTAGCAACAAAATTGAATCAGTAATCCAAAAATTTCCAACAAACAAAAGTCCAGGACCAGATGGATTCACAGATGAATTCTACCAAACATTTAAAGAAGAGTTAACACCTATTCTCCTCAAACTATTCCAAAATATAGGAAAGAAAGGAAAGCTTCTAAAAATGTTCTTTGAGGTCAGCATTAATCTGATACCAAAAATCAGACAAAGACATTAAAAAAAAAAAAAAAAGAACAAAATAAAGCCCTATAGGTTAAAATCCCTGATGAACATAGATGCAAAAGTCCTCAGCAAACTGAATTTAAAAATACATTAAAAGGGGGCGCCTGGGTGGCTCAGTTGGTTAAGCGACTGCCTTCGGCTCAGGTCATGATCCTGGAGTCCCGGGATCGAGTCCCGCATCAGGCTCCCTGCTCAGCAGGGAGTCTGCTTCTCCCTCTCCCGCTCCCCACTCTTGTGCTCTTTCTCTCTCTCACTCTCTCTCTCAAATAAATAAATAAAATCTTTAAAAAAAAATACATTAAAAGGATCATTCAGCACAATCAAATGGGATTTATTCCAAGGATGCAAGGATGATTCAATACTCACAAATCAATCAATGTGCTACACCAAAATTATGAAAGATACATAGTAACAGTACATTAACAATAACAAAATAACAATACATTAACAATAACAAAAAGCATAAAAATTATATAATCCTCTCAATAGATACAGAAAAAGCATTTGACAAAATTCAACATCCGTTCATGATAAAAACTATCAACAAAGTAAGTTTAGAGGGAACATACCTCAATGTAATAAAGACCATATATGAAAAACCCATAGCTAACATCACACTCAATGGTGAAAAACTGAGAGCTTTTCTTCTAAGATCAAGAAAAAGGCAAGAATGTCCACACTCACCAGTTTTACTCATCATAGTACTGGAAGTCCTAACCATAGCAATCAGGCAACAAAAAGAAACAAAAGGCACCCAAATTGGAAGGGAAGAAGTAAAACTGTCACTATTTGCAAAATGTATTTCTATACATAGAGAACCCTAAAGATTCCACCAAAATCCATTAGAAGTAATAAATTAATTCAGTAAAGTTGCAGGATACAAAATTAATACACAGAAATTGGTTACACTTCTATACACTAATAATGAAGTAGCAGAAAGACAAATTAAGAAAAAAATTCCATTTACAATTACACTGAAAAGAATAAAATGCCTAGAAGTAAACTTAACCAAAGAGGTGAAAGACCTGTACCCTGAAAACTATAAAACATTAATGAAAGAAACTGAAGACAGCACAAACAAATGGAAAGGCATTCCATGCTCATGAATTAGAAGAATTCATATTCTTAAATGCCCATATTACCCAAAGCAATCTAAAGATTAATGTAATCCCTACCAAAATACCAACAGCATGTTTCACAGAACTAGAACAAATAATACTAAAATTTGTATGGTACCACAAAAGACCCTAGAAAACCACAGTATTCTTGAGAAAGAACAAAACTGGAGGTATTACAGTCCCAGATTTCAAGATCTACTACAAAGCTGTAGTAATCAAAACAGTATGGTACTGGCACAAAAATAGACAACACAGATCAATGGAACAGAATAGAGACCCCAGAAAAACCTACACTTACAAGGTCAATTAATCTACAACAAAGGAGGCAAGAATATAAATAGGGAGAACACAGTCTCTTAAATAAACAGCGTTGGGAAAACTGGGTAGCTACATGCCAAAGAATAGAACTGGACCACTTTCTCACAGCATATGCAAGAATAAACTCAAGATAGATTAAAGACCTAAATGTGAGACCTGAAACCATAAAATTCCTAGAAGAAAATATATGGAGTAATCTCTTTGACATCAGTCTTAGCAACATTTTTCTAGATATGTCTCTGCAGGGAAGGAAAACAGAAACAAAATTAAACTATTGAAACTACACCAAAATAAAATGCTTTTGCACAACAAAGAAAACCATGAACATAAAAAAAGGAAATCTATTGAATGGGAAAAGATATTTGCAAATGTTATGTCTGACAAGGGGTTAATATCCAAAATATATAAAGAACTCATACAACTCAACTATCAAAAAACAAATAATCCAATTAAGAAATGGGCAGAAGACATGAATAGACATTTTTCTAAAGAAGATATCCAGAGGGCCAACAGACACATGAAAAGAGGCTCAACATCATCCATCATCAGGGAAATGCAAACCAAAACCACAATGAGCTATCACCTCACATTGGTCAGAATGACTAGAATCAAAAAGACAACAAATAACAAGTGTTGACAAGGATATAGAGGAAAAGGAATCCTCAGGCAAACTGTTGGTGGGAATGTAAACTGGTGCAGCCCTATGGAAAGCAGTATGGAGTTTCCTAAAAAAATTTAAAGAAGAAATACCAGGGGCTCCTGGGTGGCTGAGTTGATTAAGCATCTGACTCTTGATTTCAGCTCAGGTCATGATCTCAGGGTCATGAGATTGAGCCCCATGATCTCAGGGTCATGAGATTGAGCCCTCACGCTCAGCAGGGAGTCTGCTTGGGATTCTCTCTCTCCCTCTCCCTCTGCCCCTCCCTCTGCCCCTCCCCCTGCCCACACTTTCTCTCTCTCTCTCTAAAATAAGTAAATAAATCTTTAAAAAAAAAAAGAAATACCATATAATCCAGTAATTCCACTACTGGCATTTACTGCCCCCAAAAAGACATATGCACCCCTATGTTTATAACAGTATTATTTACAATAGCCAAGATATGGAAGCAACCCAAGTGTGTCCATACATAAATGAATGGATAAAGAAGAGGCAGTGTGTGTGTGTGTGTGTACGTATATATGTATATACGTACACACACACACATATACACACAAATACATATATATGTGTTTATACACACACACACACACACAATGGAATATTGCACAGCCATAAAAAATAATGAGATCTTGCCATTTGCAATGATATAGATGTACCTAGAGAATATTTTGCTAAGCAAAATAAATCAGAGGAAGAAAAACACCATATAATTTCACTTATGTATGTAATCTAAAAAACAAAACAAATGAATAAACAAACAAAAACCATACTCTTAAGTAAAGAGAACTGGTAGTTGCCAGAGAGCAGATGGGTGGGGGAATGGGTGAAACAGATAAAGAGGATTATAGGTACAAACATCCAGTGGTAAAATAAGTCAGTCATGGAGATAAAGATTACAGCATAGAGAATATAATCATTAATATTATAATAACATTGGATGGTGATGAATGATGACTACACTTATCATGGTTAGCACTGAGTAATTATTAGAATTGTTGAATAAGGGGTGTCTGGGTGGCTCAGTCATTAAGCATCTGCCTTCGGGTCAGGTCATGATCCCAGGGTCCTGGGATCAAGCCCCGCATCAGGCTCCCTGCTTGGCGGGAAGCCTGCTTCTCCCTCTTCCACTCCCCCTGCTTGTGTTCCCTCTCTCGCTGTGTCTCTCTCTATCAAATAAATAAATAAGATCTTTAAAAAAAAAAAAGAATTGTTGAATAAATGTGTTGTACACCTGAAACTAATATAACATTGTATATTAATTATATTTCAATTAAAAAACTCCCAAAATTTAGAGATTTAAAACAACTATGTAGCTCATTTTGTTTGTGAATCTGCAATATAGGCTGGGCTTGAGGGAAAGAATTCATTCTTGCTCTACGCAGTATTAGTTGGGACAATGTGACTATGGCTGGAGGATCTACTTCCTGGTTCACTCTCATGGCAAATTGGCATTGGGTACTCTCCATATTGGTCTCTCCGAGGCTCTTTGGACTTTCTCCTAGCACGCAGCCTAGATTCTAAGAGCAAATGTTCTAAGAGGTAAAGAAGTACAAGCTGGCAATCACTTCAGGCCTGGGCCCAGATATTACTGGACTTATACCTGTTACAGTTTATTGGTCAAATCAGTCACAGAGCCCTCCCGGGTTCAAGAGAAGGATTGTGTTAGGATACTTTGAGGGATACAAGTCTATAAAACTCACAGCCAGAGAAATTCCTGAGGCAAAGAAATTCAGCTTCTGGCAGTGGGAAGTTGTATGATGTGAACTGAGGAGATAAGGTTGAGGGGACACGGCCAGGACACCAACAGGGTAATACTCCTACCTGATCCACCCAATGCTATAAGCTCTTGAGTATTTTTAAGAATCTTTGACTATAGAAACAAATATGTACTCAATAAATGATTATAGAATGAATGAATGAATGAATGAATGAATACAAGAAAATTGGCTCCAAAGGTAAACGGGAAAAAAAACCTAGAACCTAGCATAACAGAGCAGGGGTCTGCAAACTATAACCAGTAAGCCAAATTCAGTCTGCCATCTGTTTTTATAAATAAAGTTTCATTGGAACACAGTTGTACATATTTGCTTATGTGTTGTCTATGGCTTTCTCACTACAATGGCAGAGTTGAGTCACTGTGACAAAATCTATGGCCCACAAAGCCAAAATATTTACTCTATGTTTCCTTATAGAAAACATTTGCAGGCCTCTGTCACAGAGTACTGAAATCTGAACAGGCCACATTCATACTTCTTATCAGTTCTCCCTTACTGCCTGGTCTTTTCTTTTATTATTATTCATCTACCACTACGTACCCAAGGCTTAGTAATAACTTAAGGGGAAAGTTGGGATTTAATCCTAAAATCCAGAAAAAACAGCTTGACTTGCACCATTCTTATTTTAACAGATGCAGCTACATGAATGGAGGTAGGAGGGAAGAGGCAAGGTTAGAGCAGAGAATCGAAAAAGTAAAAGATGGTTGTTATTAAATAATCCATTTAACAGCCCTTTTTCTATTATAGGGTCTGACCACGTTATATTTATTCCACATTTGGCTGCCATCTTGCCAAGGAGGCTGCGTTGGGTACCCATCAGGGTGCTCAGTAGCAAACAAGAGAAACAAATTCTGGGTAATTTGCTCAGAAAAGACTAAATTAAATTATATGAATAGCTCACTTCCTATGCAGGAAGGCTAAAGAACCAGATCTAGAGGCAACATAACAAGGAACAATATCCAAAATCTATGAAACTGGTCCCCTGAAGGTCACCCTTCCTCTGCTCCTGGACCAGAAAACTTTCTTGTGCCATTCTACCACCCCTTCTGGACCTTGGACCTGGATACAGGAAATATCACTACTGCCTCTGGAATCTGAAGAGTGCTACCCTGGATGCCACCATCCTCATAACTGATTACGCACAGATTCATTGTGGCACTAGTTTCTGAGTCTCAGTCTGACACAGGGGCACCTGTTTGGTGAGCTGTAAGCCACAGGCTTGTGTATTAGCATCAGGACAGTAAGAGAAAGTGAGAATCTGGCTTCCATAGTTAGAAGTAATCTGTCCATAACCCTAAGGATCCTCAACTTTGAAATTTTCTTGACTTTCTTTAATGTTCCTGTGTCCAAATTTCCACAGGAGCTTTGAAAGATGATGTATTTTTTTATATTCATCTGTAACAATATTTACTAAGGGTGGGCTGCATGAGAGCAATAATCCATGCTTTGATTATGGGCACATTATGTCATCTTGGTCTCAGTGTGGACTTACCTCACTTATCAATGGAACAGTTACTGGTTGTGTTAAATTTGCCATTTCTCAACTCTCAAAAAACCTTCAATATTAAATAGAGAACAGGGATGTGGGAGAAAGGGAAAAGTTTTTTTTAAATGATTTTTAATGTATCTGTAGAAGGAAGTATGAACATGCTTCCCCACTGATAGGAAAGAGTCTGGATAGAGGAAAAGGTTGAAGATACACTGATAGGGGACAATGGGTGGAAAGAAGCAGTTTGATGATATTTTGATGGTATTATAGCCCAGAAACAAGGAATGTCCAAATCATGACTTGATATTCACCATTCTTCCCTATGGAATTCCCAATGGAGGGAACCAAATGTGAATAGGCAAAAAGGAAATATATTATTACCTTCTAAATCATTAGACAAGATAAGCAATACAAGACTGTTTCATTAAGTCTATGTTTAAAAGCTCAGCTAAGACCTGTAGACAGAAGTAAAGCATCCTGCTCCCCCACATGTCAGCAACACACTTAGTTGTACTTGCAGACCCTAGTCCATTCACATATATAACTTCAAGGAATAAGAAAGTAAGCACAGTGTTTTACAATCTGGGCATTACTTAAATTTTCGATGAGATAATTCTTTGTGCATAAAGGGAGTGCTAATCTGTGCATCATTTAGGAGCATCCCCTGACCTCTACCCACTAAATGACAATAGCACACACACCCTTCCAGTTATGACAACCAAAAATGTCTCCAGACATTGACAAACGTTCCTGGGAGGCAAAATTCCCCTGGGGTTGGGAACCAATGGAGAAGAGAATGGCTGGCCTGTCTCTGGGAAGCAGATTCCGCTTTGTTCAGAGGGAGAAGCAAAAGCATAAGCTCTACATGGGTGCAAACTTTTCAAATGCAGTAACCCCACCCAGAAGTAAAAGCAAAGAAACAGAAAACACCCAGTGAATGTCCAGGGCTCTTACTATGTTGATTAACAACTCTGTCCTCCTCAGAAAACCAGTATACATCACTTTCATTTTCATATTTGATTTCCTCATCCCCTTGGGATTGCAAACACAGATTAAGGTCCACTGATGGTGGGCTATCCTCCAGCCATAAGGGTGTAATGGGTAATTTTGTGTGTCACCTTGACTGGGCTAAGGGTTGTCCAGATAGCTGGTAAAACATTATTTTGGGGTCATTCTGTGAAGGTGTTTCTGGAAGAGATAAGCATTTGAATAGACTGAATAAAAAGAGATTGTCCTCACCAATGTAGGGAGGCAACTTCCAATCACAGAGGGCCTGAATAGAACAAAAAGGTGGAGGAAGAGCAAGTCTGCTCTCTTGCTTGAGATAGGACATCCATCTTCTCTTACCCTGGGACACAGGCTCTTCTGGTTCTCAGGCTTTCAGACTTGGCCTGAGATGTACACCATTAGCTCCCCTGGTTCTTAGGTCCTGGGACTGGAATTACACCAACAGCTTTCCTGGGTCTTCAGCTTGCAGAGGGCAGACTATGGGCTCAGCCTCCATAATTGTGTGAGCCAATCTTTCATAATAGTCTCTCTCTTTTTCTCTCTCTCTCTCTCCATCCTTCCTTCCTTCCTATTGGTTCTGTTTCTTTGGAGAACCCTGACTAATACACAGAAATAAGGGAAGCTTCCTAGGACACTAAAACTAAGAAAGCTCTAGGCAAATAAGGATAAGTTGGTTACCCTATCAGAGCCCAACAGTATTTTAAAGTAGTGGAGCTTCCCTCAGACTTGGAAAAGTTCCCCCAATATCAATCACTTCATCAATTTTCCTTGGAACCATCGAGAATCTGTTTAGTTAAGGTATTGTCCCCAAAAGCCTCTGAAATGAGCCACAACAGTATATTAACTTAAACATCACAGGTTACTTAAAGTAAGAAATTCACCTTCTATTCTATTTTCCATCCCCTATGTGCATCATGATGTTCAGACTGACTCACCAGAATTTATATTACAAGTCTAAATAAGACAAAGAATAACTTGAACTTGAAAAACATGAATTTTCTCCCATTTAATTCACTAGAGTAAAATGGAAGTCCTAAAGCAAAATCCCCCTCCTTCTGGTGAAACTAAAATCTGAAAGAGCTTATAGTCCATTTTTCTTGCCATCCTCATTTCTTATTTTATTCACTCCTAGTTGGAGTTGGTTCACTCACACGGAGTAGCAATTCCTTTGTTCACAGCTGTGGCCTGGAACATCTTCCACTTAGATGGGTGAAGCTCTCTCAAACCCCTCTAAAATTGGGTTAATCCAAACTGACTTATCTCACTGCTCTGGTTTTCTCAAGTTCGTAACGATCAGCAGAACATGTAAGAACATCAGTAGATCCTACACCCACAAAATACAAACTAATACCAAGTCGTGACAGCAACTTCTTTCCAAGCAAAGTTATTTCTCTAGACCCCAGCATATGGTACAATCCAGACCACATTCATGTTGGCAGTCAAAGAACAGAGCAGAGACTTAATGTTTTCTTGGGAAAGGTGGGTAGGCAAAGAAAACAGTGGAGAGACAATCAAAGACATGTTTTATATTCTTCCTTTTCTGACTATAAGACTAACCTATTTCATGAGATGATCACATTCCTTTTCAAGTTTTGAAGCAAACCTGAGTCCTGAAGGCATAGTGTTTGGGCACAATCTTTTAAATTTCCTTTTCAGCCCTTAGATTTTAATAATATCATTGAATTTTCTTCTTTGTTCTCTACATCAACCTAAGGGTTTCCGTTTCTTTAAACATTTGCTTAAAACAAAATCATCCTCCATGCCAACCCCTACCCTGACCCCACCACAGTTGAACTCCCAAGCTTGACTCATATCTGTAATTTGAGCTTATGAAATGTTCAAGTCAGAACCATCATGAAGGCATGTGCTGGTACAGACCATGATGGTGAGGGACCAGAGAAATGAATTCCAGGAGCTGAGGACAAGCTACATGAATCCAAAGCTGAATGCCACAGTGATTTTCTTTTCCTTTAAGAAGACACTAGATTTGTAACTACCATTCTAGCGCCACCTACCCATGCCAAGCACTAAGAATTTAAATCCCAAATGTTTCACACATCAGTGTTCCCTAGTCCTCAGGAACTAAATGGCTTTTACACTTCAAAAACTGGCCCACAGTCACAGCTGAACAATACAATGAAGGGAAAAACAAGCTCTGGTGGCAAAAAAAAAAAAAAAAAAGTTCTGTACTTACCAGTACCTAAAACACTTATATATTGAAGCACTGCCTATCTTGAGATGACCATCTTCTGACCCCCAAAGTACCTCTTTTCCTAACAATCTAATATTAACTCAAATGACAGTGTCAGTTATCATAGATGCAGTGAGACTCAGTCTCCCTAAACTGTACTTTGGCCCAAATACTAGTTCTTATGTATATATCCTCATGAGCTCACACTGGATGTCAATATGTACCTGTTTGGTGAAAAAGACTAAATGCTATTATGATAACAATCCTGCCCTGATTGTTTACCACTCACTGCTTCTCCTTATGGGATTTCACACCAAATAGGTGTAAGAAAAAATGACCAAATGGGAAACAAACAGCTCTTTATTAATAGCAAAAACCATACACAACCATAAACCTACACTGGTGTAGAGCAAGCCTGAAGGTATGCCACCATAATTCAAAACACTTTGGGTTTTCTAGAAAATAAAAAACTGATGGCAAAACCCAAGAGAGCTGAACAATTTTTTTTTTAAGATTTTATTTATTTATTCATAAGAGACAGAGAGAGAGAGAGGCAGAGGGAGAAGCAGGCTCCCCGCTGAGCAGGGAGCCCAATGCGGGACTCGATCCCAGGAGTCTGGGATCATGACCTGAGCCGAAGGCAGATGCTTAACCATCTGAGCCACCCAGGCACCCCTAGAGAGCTGAACAATTCTTAATTTCACATGATAAAAAGGAGAATATTACAAGGAGAACCCCAAAATATGCCCAGGTTAGAAACTGTTTAAGTTAAAAGAAATACTTGCTCATGGAAAATTAATTAAACTCAACAAACAGAACTAATCCTCAGAGAAGCAGAGTCAATATAGGGAACAGAAGAAGAAAATAGTTGGTAACGTGAGAGAGATTTGATAGGATATTTTACTAAGGGGGCAGGAAAAGGCTGCTGTGAAAGATAAGCATTCAGGAATTTGGGAAATTAAAAACGTAATTCCTGAAACACAAAACTAAACTCAATGGAAGGCTAAATAGCAGGATGAACCCTACTGAAGACAGAATTAGTGAGCTGGAATATCAATCACCTTATTTTTGCAGAGAACATACAAAAGAAAAAAAAGAAGAAAAGATGAGACACAGGGACTCTAAGGTCTCAGCTTCAGGACAATGGAATGAAGAAAATCAAAGCACAGAAAAATCTCCCTGGGCTGAAAAAAAGCTTGAGCATCCATTTTAGAAGAATTTGCCTTACCAAATAGAGAGCAAGAAAAACAATTATTAAAATACCTACAAAAATCCTAATAAAATTTCAAGTATAATATGAATATACTAAATTACCCAGAGAATAAAAAATTACAATAGGGTAAGAATCAGATTGACTTCAGATTTCTCATTTGAAATATGGGATGCCAGAGGGTGAAGCAATAATGTCTTGATGTTTCTGCAGGAAAGTCTGACCCAGAGTTCCTTATCACTCTAAACTAGTATTTAAGACTGATGGCAGAAGAAATGTTTTCCATGAAACGTATCACCCATAAAGCCTCTTTTTAAAAGATTTTTTATTTATTTGACAGAGAGAAGACAGCGAGAGAAGGAACACAAGCAGTGGGAGTGCAAGAGGGAGAAGCAGGTTTCCACAGAGCAGGGATCCCTGGGATCATGACCTGAGCCGAAGGCAGACACTTAACGACTGAGCCACCCAAGCGCCCCTACCCATAAAGCCTTTTATACAGAATTAAGCAAGAATGTATTCCAGAAAGAAGAGAGTATAACCCAAGGAGGAGGAATATATCAAATAAAAAAGCAATAGTGAATAAAAATACACCTAAAAATTGATATTAAGGCTGAGTAGCATAATACAAATGTTTTGATGTCAGCAACAATAGAAGCATAATACAATTTGATAGAATTTGATAAAATTTTGATATAAAATAAATTTGTAGATTATTTCAGAAAAACATGGAAGTTCTCAGAAGCAGTGCAAGGAAGGGCACCTGTCTGGCTCAGTCGGTTAAGCATCTGACTCTTGATTTCGGCTCAGGTCACGATCTCAGGGTCATGAGATTGAGCCTTGAGTCAGGTTCTGTGCGGGACGTGGAGCCTGCTCAAGAGTCACTCTCTCTCTCTCTCTTCCCCCCAACTCTGCCCCTCCACCACCACCACCATCCTCCCTGTCCTGTACTCTCTCTTGCACTCTCTCTCCCTGGGGAAAAGAAAAAAGAAGAAGCAGCAACAGTGCGGGAAGATTTTGATTGCTGGGGGTAGGGTTACAATGGGAGGATCAGAGAGAGGTGATGGGTCCTGAAGAGTTTTGATGCTGACAGAAGAACATAAGCTAACAGTTTTATTAGAGATGGATCATTTAGCACTTTTCTATGAAAAATTCTTAAGTCTGGAACACATTTATCCAAAAAGGTTTCAGATAAGAGATTGTGGACCTAGTAGTCATTTAGTAGAAGGTATGGCAGAGAGCTTTTGCTCTCACAGTATGTAAGGCTGTGTTCTGGATACTACTGCAATTTGCTAATGCAATAAAGTTCTTAAACGGAACAAGAAGAAGCTACTTAAAAGAAAAAAAAACCCGTATTGTTTAAAAGACCAGGAGATTGGTATTCCTCACAATGCAGTGTGGCAACCACCTACAGCAGATGCTCTGAAATGCCTATTACAGATTCTAGGGCCACATGGCAAATGTTCTAAGTAAGTTTCTGTGGGTGAGGCCCTGGAATGATTGATGTTCATCTTCCTTAGAACTCCAAAAGTTCTTCAGGTATATCTCTCATATCATTTATGTCTCTCAGCTTTGTGCTTTGTGGATGTACTTATCTCCTCCCCATCATAAGATTCAAAGGTTCTGAAAGCAGAGATTGTCCTTGAATACCCTGCAGTACACAGCATCCTGCCTTTCACAGAGATATGCACGGACAGACTCAATTGTGTTTATGTTTCTTCACAACATTATTATCTGTCAGAGTGTAAGAGGAATTGATTTGCTCAAACAGAACTCTGTGCAAAAGGTTATTTTAATAAATGTTTGAGAATGAAACCGTTTTGTGCTCTTTTTGTTTAAAAAAAAAAAAGACAGAGAGAGAGACAGATTATGGAAAACATTCCCTCACCATGATCCTTCTTCATTAAAACTGGAGTTGTTTAAATGTACCCATATATAAATGTAATGCATTGTTACAATGAAAATAAATAGCTTAATAGCTACAAAAGAGGGTACAAAATATACAGGGGACTTATAATATAAAAAAATAAGCAGGAAAGCGTTCTCTACAAGAAATCTCATATGTTGGCCTTGCTATCATCGTCAATTCTTGCAGTTAATGCCAACAGCAGAGAGGAGAATCTTCTCAGGTCCCAGACCCAAGAGAAGATGAAGGGAATAGAGAGGTAAAGAACTATTTAACTACAAAGCATTACATACTAATCTACCCCTGCACCCTTTGTCCCTAGGTGTTTCATCAAAGGTGTTGAATATGAAAAGGGCTGACCTCCTAGCATCCCAGGACAAATGATAAGGAATTACAGAAGACACTACAAAAGCATATGATAAAAATACAATTTTCTTCATTATACAGGGAGATGTCAAAATGCACATCAACAAATACATTTCATTATTTGTTTTGAATGTTAACTTTCACTAGTACTAACGTAAGTTTCCTTTACTGTTATGTCTGGTAAAAGAAGGCTCCGAGGTGCCAATTTGGTTTGTGTCCTTCTGAGGAAAGACAGTGTTAAGCACATTCTCCCATAAAAATAGCCTGAGAATGTTTACGATTAGGCCTCCTGGAATAGATAATTTCCACTTCTATTCTTAACATTTATTCCTAAATTTATATCCTAAAATATCAAGGGTGGGGGGGCAGCTGGTACATAAACCATCTCTGGGCTTATGCTATTGATTTTGGAACTTTGAATATGAGATGGTTTTGAAAGTCACATCTCCACCTGTGATTCGAAGACACAAGAGGATAAGCTAATAAGTATCATACCTGAATTACAGTTCCCAATACCGTGAAAAGGAGAGGCCACATCAGTGGGATAGAGCACAGAAAGGAAAATAGTCTCGTGGGAGTGATTCTGAGACTCCTTAATGTACCTTATCATTGATCCCCCAATAGAACCAGCAGGAGTCGTCCTAGCCTCCCATTGGGAAGCAAATAATTATTCACTGGGAAAGGTAATTCAAATGTAGCTCTTATAGAAAGCAAATTTGCATATGTAAATCATACTATCTGATAAAAAAAATACCCTGGTAACAAAGGAAATAAAGTGTAGAATAAAAGAATTTAAGCTATAGCAGGTAAATGTTCCTACTTCCCTCTGCTAGTTTTCAGCTCCTGGATCCTAAATTATCTCTAAACCAAAAAAATGGAAGTGACAAGCATCATGAATCAGAATTATACAAAATGAAGCCCTGTTCATGTTTGCAACTACATCAAATACATTGTATTACAAAGAATACCAATAATACTGAAACACAGCTGTCAAAATACTAGTATGTTTTGGTAATTAATGTGCTGCTTTATTAATAAATAACAATATCTAGCAGCTGGTCTGCTAACTACCATAATTTTATAGTAAATTATATTACAAGATATTTGCAACAACTGCAATAGGAGGTGCATAGAAGATTCACCATCCCATCAAAACCAAAATGAGATATCACCTTTTAGAATAGCTGTTATCAAAAAAGACAAGAAATAAGAAGTGTTGGCAAGAATGTGGAGAAAAGGGAACCCTCGTGCACTGTTGCTAGTAATGTAAAATGGTGCAGACACTATGGAAAACAGTATGGAGGTTCCTAAAAAAATCAAAATAGAACTACCATACAATCCAGCAATGCTACTTCTAGATAATCTTTCCAAAGGAAAAAACACTAATTTGAAAAGATATATACACCCCCATATTCATGGCAGCATTATTTACAATAGCCAAGATATGGAAACAATCTAAGTGTCCATTGATAGATGAATGGATAAAGAAGATATGGGAGATATATATATATTACATGTATACATATATACATATATGAAATATATATATATAATGGAATACTAGTCAACCATAAAAAAGAATGAGATCTTGCCATCTGCAACAACATGGATGGACGTAGAGAGTATAATGCTAAGTGAAATAAGTCAGAGAAAGACTCATACCATATGATTTAACTTATATGTGGAATCTAAAAAACAAGACAAACAAATAAGTAAAACAAAACAGAAAGAGATTCATAGATACAGAGAAAAGTCTGTTGGTTGCCATAGGGGAGGCGGATGGGGAGATGGGTGAAATTGGGGAAGGGGATTAAAAGGTACAAACTTCCAGTTTTAAAATAAATAAAGGGCTCCTGGCTGGCTCAGTCAGAAGAGCATGTGACTCTTGATCTTGGGGTCACAGGTTCCAGCCTCACGATGGGTGGAGAGATTACTAAAAATAAAATTTTTTAAAAATAAAAAAATAAAATAAATAAGACACAGGGGTGCAATGTACAACACAGAGACTATAGTTAGTAATATTGTAACAACTTTGAATGGTGACAGAGGATAGCCAGATTTACCATGGTGATTACATCACAGTCTACATAAATGCTAAATCATTATGTTGTATACCTGAAACTAATATAATATGTCAACTACACTTCAATAATAATAAAAAAAAATTCCATCCTGAGTCCCCTGACCCATTCCTTCCACCATCAGTATAAGGACTAGCATGTCTGTTTCTGATGTGTGAGAAGCATTGAGAAGTCCCGACCTTTTCAGTCCTTTTATCCAGGGTGTCTACGGATGGGGACAAGTTGTGATTATGGAGCTCTTGAGGGGGTACAACCTTGAGACCTCTATAAAATAAACCTCAAGACTCTCAATCCCTTTCCCACAGTTCACTGGCAACCTTTAGGTTGCCATTTAAACACCTTGGCAACTTGGACTAGTGAACACTGGGGGACTGGTGCCTAGACTTGCACAGTGATTTCACTTGTGATAATTCTCACCACACAGAAAGCAAACTGGAGTCTCCTATGCAGCCTTGGGAAAGTGTGGGACTAGGGGAGTGGTGAGGCTCCCTTTGTAAGAGTACCCGTGTCCAACATATTTGCTTGTTGGAGATAGGATTTCGAGTCACCAGGGCATGGCTGTATCACTTCCAGGGACTTGGGTCTGCCTTGTGCCTGGAATCTTATTTATTTATTTATTTATTTATTTATTTATTTATTTATTTTTATTTATTTATTTATTCTAAGATTTACTTATGTGAAAGAGAGAGAGAGAGGCAGGGAGGGGCAGAGGGAGTTAGAGAGAATCCCAAGCTGACTCTGTGCTGAGCAGGGAGCCCAACGTGCAACTCCCATCTCACAGCCCCAAGATCACAAACTGAGCCAAAACCACAAGTCAGAGACTTAACCTACTGAGCCACCCAGGTGCCCCTGTGCCTAGAATCTTAACTCTATTATTAGGTCTTCCTCTTGGAGCGTTGCTGTCATGTCTCCTTTTCTTCCTCAGCCCTGATTAGCTCTCGCTAATCACAGGCATTCAGGCAACTTCAGGGATTTGTGGTGAAATCTAATAATTCCAGCATATAATTTTCTCCCATTCAGATCTAATCTTATTTCTTCAGGCTGGGCTCCCCTATTCCTCATCATGAATGGCCAGTTGTAGACATCCCTCCAGCATGAGCTAGTAATTAGATTTTTCCCTTTCATGTTGATGCATAGTTGTGATAACAACTGATTCCTGGTGTGTTCTATGACCCATTGTGCAAGGCCAACCAATTGAGAATATAGCAAGAACCCAGAGAGCAAATCCATGGCAGGTGGCTGGAGCTATGGTTCTCAAACTCCGCTGCATGTTACAATCACCTAAGAAGCCTTTGAAAACTGCTGAGTCCAGAACACACCCCATACCAAATCAATCAGAATATTTGGCATAGGACCCAGGCATCGTTACATTATTATCACAACTATGAAAAAAAAATGAAGACAATTAAATAAAATTATTATCTCAGGCACCTGGGTGGCTCAGATGGTTGAGCGTCTGCCTTCGGCTCAGGTCATGATCCCAGGGTCCTGGGATCGAGTCCCACATCGGGCTCCCGGCTCAGCGGGGAGCCTGCTTCTCCCTCTGACCCTCACCCCTCTCATGCTGTTTCTCTCTCGCTCGCTCTCTAAAAAATAAATAAATAAAATCTTTAAAATTATTATCTCACTACCTCTTTGGGCAGTAGGACTATGCATTACTGTTTTTCTATTTTCCAATTTTCTTTGCAATTTTAGCTTTTTGTCATCACTATGTATGGCTTTTATGATCTGTAAATGATTAAGCCACTTCTGCTTTAATAAACAAACATTGAAATAGTAATGGAAAGGCCTTATACCCTGTGGAAAGATAAAAAAAATCCCCCTTGCTCAGAGAAGCATGGGGAAAGATGGTGAATAGAGGGAGTGGCAGAAACCCAAACAAACTTGTTTTCCTCTCACTCCTGGGGAAAACTTGAGCTTTTCAGTAAAGCACACGAGATGACAACACTCCAGTTCTCAGTCTGGAGTTCGTGGAGTTTGTGAATTTTGGGCAATCCTGCAACCTCCTGAATTGTGTGAAAGTACTGAGTTTCTTTTTTTTTTTTTTTAAGATTTTATTTATTTGACAGAGAGAGAGAGACAGTGAGAGAGGGAACACAGCAGGGGGAGTGGGAGAGGGAGAAGCAGGCTTCCCGCTGAGCAGGGAGCCCGTTGCGGGGCTCGATCCCAGGACCCTGGGATCATGACCTGAGCTGAAGGCAGACGCTTAATGACTGAGCCACCCAGGCGCCCCGAAAGTACTGAGTTTCTATGAATATTTTCCCAGTAATTGATTGAATGAAGCAGATTCTCAAGCAGATTCACAACCCTACTGCTTCAGAATCTCACTGTGTGAAAGTGTGATCGAAGAATCACCTGTATGGGAAACACTATGGGTTTTTGTTGAAATGCGGGTTCCAAGTTCCACTCCTGGCCCGCTGATTGAGAAATTTTCAGATAAACAACAGATACCTTTTTATTGTAAGTGAGACCCAATTATTCCATGGGTCATACTCACACTAAAAAAAAAAAAAAAAAAAAATTCCATCAGTGTTCACATTGTGCTACATGGACGAAGCCAGACACAAAAGGCTATGTATTGTATGATTCCAACTATACTGTGTTAGAGGTAAGCTTCCAAAGACAGCAAACTGATCAGTGGTTGTCAGGGGTGGAGGGTAAGTGAGGGATTGGCTAAAAGGGGGCATGGAGGAAATTTTGGGGGATGGAACTATTCTAGATGTTGAGTGTGGTAGTAGTTACATGATGTATATATTTGTAAAAATATATAGAACTGTATACCTAAAAAGGGTGAATTTTATCATATGTAAATAGTACTTCAATAAACCCGACTTTAAAAAAAAATTCATTGTTCACCTGAAATTCACATTTAACTGGCTGCCCTGCATTTTTATTTTCTAAATCTGGCAACTCTATCTGGTATCGGAGTAAATCAATTCCTTTTTAAAAAGGAACCTTCAGTAGTTCTTAAGCACACCACCACAGACGTTTCTTGACCACAATGCTAGAGCTCTTTTGTGAACTTAATACTATACCAGCAGTCACTGGACAAGTGAGATTATATCACTTGTTTACTAGGGTCTGGGATAGCTATGGTCCCTGACTGCAGTGGATTTGTACAGTTACCGGAAACAACCATGTGCTTGATACCACTGACTGCCTGATTTTGCAATGGACAGTGGCGAGGAGGAAGACATTTTGGTTTTGGTGATTCCAGCCTGGCAATTTCTGACAGTGTTAGTGCCTCTTTGTGGGCTAAAACCAGGAAACCTGGTTGAAAAGTTGCTAATGAAGAGGCAATAAGGCTAGTGTTTTCCTTTCTGTTTCAGAAAGGGACCTGCAGACTCTAACCACCTTTTTGGTAAGGGAACATTGCCACCTAGCAACAGAATCAAGGCTCCAGACAAAAAGAATGGACTCCGGCTACACATTTTCAAGTGCACAGATTTGCAAGTTTGAGTTTTGATTACTTTCCACTTATCCTTCAGGGTCTGTTAAGCCTTCCATGGAATGCAGGGACAAAAAGTCATTTACCAGTAGAGTCCAGGTTTGTGAAAAGTGGAAAGGAACTCTAAAAAAGGACAGTAATATAAATAAGAATGGATTCCCTTTAGTATGCACTGGTAAGTATGAGAATAAAACAAATAAAACTAAATAGACTCTGTTGAAAGAAACTTCTTTCTGCCAAAAGCTATATGGATGAAATTCATATTTATTTTGCAGTTCATAAAATGTCCAAGTTCCTGACACATACAAAAGGCTAAATAAAAATTACCAGAATAGGGCGCCTGGGTGGCTCAGTTGGTTAAGCGACTGCCTTTGGCTCAGGTCATGATCCTGGAGTCCCGGGATCGAGTCCCACATCGGGCTCCCTGCTCAGCGGGGGGTTTGCTTCTCCCTCTGACCCTCTTCCCTCTCGTGCTCTCTGTCTCTCATTCTCTCTCAAATAAATAAATAAAATCTTTTAAAAAAAAATTACCAGAATAGAATCTCACATATAAAAACAGCATGACTTGGAAGCATTAAGCTTGGCTCCCACTTGAAATTCCAGGACCAATTAAGTGCTCCCCCCAAATCTAGCTAATCCTATAGTCTTCAAACTCATCCCAGCAAAATTCACAAAGTCTCATGCCATGTGTGTTTCTAAAAGGATAAATCTTGCCATCAGAAAAGAGAAACTATTTAGTTAGAATTTCCCAAGCATTTGATGTAGGACTTTTTTTTTTTTTTTTGTAAGGGGGCTTTTTTTCTTTTTCTTTTTCTTTTTTTTTAAAGATTTTATTTATTTATTTGGGACAGAGAGAATGAGAGACAGAGAGCATGAGAGGGAGGAGGGTCAGAGGGAGAAGCAGACTCCCTGCCGGTCAGGGAGCCCGATGCGGGACTCGATCCTGGGACTCCAGGATCATGACCTGAGCCGAAGGCAGTCGTTTAACCAACTGAGCCACCCAGGCGCCCCAGAAAACTTTTTTTTTTAAAGATTTTATTTATCTATTTAATAGAGAGATTGAGAGCAAGCACAAGCAGGAGGAATGGAAGGCAGAGGGAGAAGCAGGCTCTGTGACAGGGGACTCGATCCCAGGACCACGGGATCATGACCTGAGCGTAAGGCAGTCGTTTAACCAACTGAGCCACCCAGGCGCCCCAGGGGGCTTTTTTTCTAACAGCTAGTTAGAAAAAGAAAACTCCTTTCAGCTTGTCAATTTTATAGTCTCTCCTGGCTTAGTGCCACCAATCTTAAATATGTCCTTGTAAGTTGTAGCAAGAAAGACTATATTGCTGTAATAAGTATTTACTGTCCCTTATCTGATCCTGAAGAATTGTGATTTCAAAGTAGTGCAGTCTTACAGTTGGGTACAAAGATACACTCTACAAATTTGTACAACCTCCACCAAAAGGTTATTTTACATAGAAAAAAATTTTAAACATTTTAACTTTCAATGAAAACAGTCACCTTTTTTTTAATTGAATACTTACAATGGGCCAGATATTGAGCTACGAGCTTACATAAAGGAGGTAGATATCATTACGCCCATTTTACAGATGTGGACACTAAAGCTTGGAGAGTTTAAGTAATTTGGGTCAGATCACACAACTAGTAAGCCATCAGAGCTACACTTCAATGCCTCTGGTTGGAACTCCAGAGGATAGGAGCGATGCCTCACAAGCAAAGTCAGTAATAAAAACTTTAAGTACGTGGCTGAACTTTAAGCCAGGCTGAAACAGATAATATCTATATACCTAGTCAACCTGCTTCAGCTGTGTCCTGAGAGAAGGATGATGAACCCAAAACAAACCCACAACCAGATCCCAAGGCCACATTCTCATTACAGAGGGTTATCCTAGCACAGAAGACTCAGATGTCTCAGGTAGGGCAGTGGACATTGGGTGGTGTTCCAGTAATCAAACGCTGTGTAACAAACCACCCTAAAACTTAATGGATTAACAAACAAACAACAATAACAACAACAAAAACTTAAAGGATTAAAAGACCAACTACATTTATTTTGCTGATGAATCTGCAATTTTGACAGGGATCAGTAGAGACAGTTCATCAGTAACAGGTAGCACCCCTCAAAGGCTGGTTTTAGAATTATCTGCCAGCCTTTTCAGTTAGAATCTTAGCTGGGGCTGTCAGCCAGAACACCCAAATGTGGCCTCTTCTTGTGTCTGGGGTTTCTCACAAAATGGTGGCTGGGTTCCAAAGGTTAGTATCCTTAGAGAGAAAGATCCAGACAGAAGTTGGATTCCCTCTTATGACTTAAACTTAGAAATCACTTAACCTCACTCTTGTGGGTTGAACTGTATCTCCTCAAAAGACATGTTCAAGTTGTAACCCCCAGTACCTGTTAATGTGACCTTATTTAAATATTGGGTCTTGGGGTGCCTGGGTGGCTTAGTTGGCTAAGCATCCAACTCTTGATTCAGCTCAGGTCTTGATCTCAGGGTTGTGAGTTCAAGCCTCACACTAGGCTCCATGCTGGGTGTAGAACCTACTTAAAAAAGGGGGGGGCGTCTTAATCAAATTAAGATGGGGCCATATTGGATTAGGGTGGGCCCTAATCCAATGAATGTCATCCTGAAAAGAAGAGGAAAATTTGGACATGGGACACACACACAAGGAAGACTGCCATGTGACAATGGAATCAGAGATTGGAATGATGCATCTGCAAACCAAGGATGGCAAGGTTTTCTGGCAATCACCAGAAGCTAGGAAAGAAGCCTGGAACAGACTTTCCCTCAGAGTACTCCAAAAGGAATCAATCTTGATGATGCCTTGGTTTCAGAATTCTATGCTTGAGAACTGTAAGACAATATATTTCTGTTGTTTAATTCACACAGATACTTTGTTATGGCAGCCCTAAGAAAGGAACACACTCCTGTCTGCTGCATTCTATTCATTGACCCAGCCAGGAAGTGCCACCCAACTTTAAGGGAAAGATAAATAGAATCCAACTTTTGGTAGAGGCTAGCAAAGCTCTGGAAGGGAACGTGGGACTTGAAATACTGCTATGGTCATTTTTGAGAAATACAATCTGCCATAATTAGAAAATCCCAATCCATAAGACTTGAGTATCTTTGGACAGTTGCTTTGCTGAACTTTATATCCTGGGGTATATAAAGTTTTCAGTATATTCTTCAATGGATATTGTAAAGATACTGGAATTAGAAATTCCTTCTTACCAGATTATGTGCTGGGGTTACTTTCAGAAGTGGAGGTTTATTCTGGGAATACACACACACACACACACACACACGTTTGCGTGCCTGGATATAAACATACCTGTATTTTTTAAAGGCAACAAGAACAGAAAACATTTTCCACTTTCATTTATTCCCAGAAAGAGAGCTTTGAATGGACTTCAGTATATGGTTTGACAGAAAACGAGTGACGATCTAGAACATTCATCCACTTGCCCATGTTAAAGAACTTTGTGAGAGCTGGACTCAGAATGTTCTGTGCTCTTCATTACCAAGGATCAGCCAATTCATGCACTGTGACTGCCTTGACAGGAGATGTGGAGTGAGATACGGTGGTATATAACTCCCTTGTGCATAATGTCAGTGATACCTGCTAAGGAACAACTCTTTGTGCTTTCTGTCCAACTCTGAACAAAGTGAATGATGGTCCCTAGTTACATCAGCTGTGAGCCCTGGGAGTGAGCACAAAGCAGTTGAAAATGTTTCTTGGTGTGAGTTATTTCTCTATCTTATCTCTCTATCAATGAGCTTTTCCGCCTTTATGTTCTCCCACATGGGCAAGAGTTGGAGAAGGGGAAGGAAACAGTACTGAAGCAGAGCAAGACTGAGGCATCTCCCCTAGACAATTTCCCCCTCCCCATTTGGGACTCTCTCATACTAGCCCTCTTAGTATAGAAATCTTGTCTGATTGTTTCATCAACTATGTGTGTACAGAGATACCCAAAGAAATAGGATCCAGGAATGACTTTCTGTGTAACAAAAGACGAGTCTCTGAGCTCTTTCCAACCACGAACTCTCCTTTGATAAGTCCTAAGCCCCAAGTACATGAAAGAGATCACTGGCATGGGAGGCTCATGTCCCGAGTATCTTAGTTCTGCCTTCTCTACCTAATGGGTCACTGAAAATCTTGGCACTTGAAGTTGGAAAACAAAAACAATGATAATATGCAGTATTATTCAACAGACTGTTAAAATAATAAATTAAATTTCTCAGACTCTAGGCTTTACTTGCTCTCTAAGTCTGCCCCATGTGATAGGAGCTAAAAGTTGCTTTTCTAGGTCTAGAATCCAGAACCTAGGGCAGGTAAAGAGCCTGGGGGAGCCAGGTGAACCATACCGCCCCTGAATTTTCAACTCGTCTAGGAGTAAAGGACAACACTGGTAAAAAGGGTGGCTCCAGTGACTTATTTCACCACACATTCATGGGGAACCACCATACCTCCTTTGTCTTTTTCTTTGTGGCCTCACCCTCTTTGGAGTCTTTGAGAGGTACTGTCCCACTTAGCCCTTGAAGAAGGCTGTGCCCCATATGACGTAAGTTTAATGTGGGTATGTAAAGAAGTCTATTTTAGAAAAACTCTGAAGGTCTCAGGGAAAGGGACCATAATATATGCATCTTACTATCAAATGTTCAGGAAAGAGATTAATATAGAGACAGATAGAGTAATGGCATAACATTTTTAAAAATACAGGAATTCATGCAACTTTTTTAAAGTTTGCAATTAGGGGCGCCTAATTGGGTGGCTCAGTCGTTGGGCGTCTGCCTTCAGCTCGGGTCATGGTCCTAGGGTCCTGGGATCGAGCCCCGCATCGGGCTTCCTGCTCCGCGGGAAGTCTGCTTCTCCCTCTCCCACTCCCGCTGCTTGTGTTCCCTCTCTCGCTGTATCTCTCTCTGTCAAATAAATAAAATCTTTTTAAAAAATTAAAATTAAAATTAAAATTAAAAAATAGAAAAATAAAGTTTGCAATTATTTCTAAACATAATACCTTAATGCTCACAAAGTACCAGGTGACTTATTAGAGATGCCAAATAAGAAATAAGGGGGCATGGGGGAGGCTAAAAACAAGGGATCGGTTATAGCTCTGAGTAGTTAGATCACCTCCCCTTCCTTGGTTTCTATCCATCACTGAACAACCAAATTAGTTTTCTTCTACCTCCTCCCCATCCTTGCACCCTGCCTCAAAGAGAGTGCAGGGTTGGTGATTAATCACTGGAGAAGTGGAACTGAACAGTTTTTGAGCTCAGAGATCCAAGTAAAGCAGAGTGTGGGGTGAGGTGCCAGGACTGCCTGAAAATGCCTTCAGAATGGGAGTTCCCATCTTACCACACACCTCAAGCACCCACCATTGCTTCAAAACCTCCAGCAGTTACAGAAACCAAGGCAGGAGATCAGTGGGCCTTGCCCATGAGAACTTTAAATTCCAGAGAAAAGCCCTCCCGATACAGATATCTGAGTGTCCAATCCCAAAAAGAAGCTCTCCACGCAACTCCTCTGGAGTAAGATACACATTTGTACATAGAGTCTCCATATACTAAAGGTCTTATTTCTAAAGATGGGCAGAAATCCAAAGTTCACCATACACTTAAGAAAAACCTAAAACATGAAAGATAGAGACTAAAAAAACCCACAAATAATAGAACTTAGAGGAAAAGGAGATAATAAAGGAAGCCAAAGAAAACTATAAAAAAAAACTATATTATTAATACCCTTGGAGATAACAAAAAATACTGCATACTTGAAACGTGACTAGAATATCATAAAAATTGAATGCCATAGCACAAGAAAGTATGCTTAGAAGTCAAAAATAATTTCCAAAAGGAAAATCATTCATAGGTAGGACAGAAAACAATCTTTAAAGAAATGTCCCAAAGAAGTGAACTAAAAGACAAAAAGAGAAGAGAGTAGAAGCTAGAGGCTTGGCCCAAGAAGACAAGAATCCAACTGAGTAGGTCCTCCAGAAGGGAGAAGGGAGAAAAATTATTTTATAAGCATATCCTACGGTATGGTCAGAAATGAAGGACTGAGCTTCTCAATACAAAGAGACCACTAAGTACCATGAACAAAAAATGAAAAGATCCACAGTCAGGCAGGCCGGAGGAAATTTCAGAGAACCTGGGATAAAAAGAGAACTACTTACAGTATCAGAAGAAAAACCACATATTACCAAAAAATAGGGAAATCCGAATTGCACTGGACTTCTCAGGAGTACTTATGAAAGCCAGATCCAGTGAAGAATGCTGTCAAAATCCTAACAGAAAATTATTTCCCAACTTGTATTCTCTACTTTGACAAACAATCATGAGGAAAAGATGGAATAAAAAGACATTTGAGGGAATAAAAAGACATTTGAGGTCTCCGAAAATTGATCTCCCTTGCACTTAGTGTTAGGGAGCTCCTGGTGGATGTGTCACCGTTAAAATGAGAGGGAAAAACAAGAAAAAGGATAATTTAGCGTATAGGAAATGGGGTCCCCAAACAAGAGTGCATGGAATGGAAGCCCCTGGGTGGCAACTGTGCAGCAGGTTCAGAAAACAAGTAGTCTATACTGAATAAGAGGATGGAGGACTGTCTTCAGGGGAATAAAGGCAATGATTGCTTGATGGTCTTGAGCACATAGCAATGGGCATGAAATTTAAGATACACAGGAAATCTGGTGAATTAAAAATAATATGTGTAAATTTAAATTATATTCCCCGTATGAAGAACAAAATATTTTCCTCGAAAGTTAACACAATTAGAGTTATACTACTGGACACAACAGTCAACAATATTTATCTGATCACATGTAATCATGTAAAGAATGTAATTTACTGAATATTATATTGAATATGTTTGTAATATACAATGATGTGTGATGCATCATAACGTATAACAATAATGTAAAAACTGCATACTGATTTAACCATATATTATAAAATAACTATATTAGGATATGGGTGGGAAAACGGAGCTGGTGGTGAAAGTGGTATTCTCAGTTTCCCTTGTAAGAGAACAATGTATAAGGTCTAAAATTGACGATTCAGTAAAATAATGATTAAAAGCATACTGTTCAAAAATATGGAGATAAATATTGCAAGAAATGGCTACAGGAATTTAAAGCCATTGCCTTTGGAAGGCAGGACTTGAGATAGAAGGAGATGGGGGGAGAAGGGACATAGCATTTCTGTTATAAGATTTCTAGCAAGATCTGATGTTTCTTTTGTTATTATTTAAATTAAAGTTAGTTAACATATGTTGCATTATTAGGTTCAGGGTAGAGTTTAATGATTCATCAGTTGCATATAACACCCAGTGTTCATTACATCATGTGCCCTCCTTAATACCCATCACCCAGTTACCCCATCCTCCTACCCGCTTCCACTCCAGCAACCCTGTTTGTTCCAAGAACTGATGTTTCAAAGTGCATGCATTACTCTGATAGAAAATAAAAATTCGTTTAAGAAACATCCAATAAAAACGAGTATTCATCAGAGGTTTGTGAAATCTGAAAGAGACTTAGATTGGTGTGCCAGCCCAGAAGCCCCAGTTGCCCTGAAGTCTGCCAAAACCAGCAACCAAGAGATGTGTGGGCTAAATGCCTTAAGGACGGAGCAAGGCCTAGGCCTTATTTACCTCTGTACTCCAGCCAGGGCTACCTTCATGAGCAGTCCCCCAGGGTTCCACACTTAGAAGAACCCCTATCTTGGTTTAATATTCTACTCTCATCTGTCTCAAAATTCTTAATTGTATCTTTCAGCTTGTGTTTTCTAAGTGAAGTCAATGGGACAATGGCGCATGCCTATAAGAAGAGGGGCCCGTGCGGTAAGTAGCATTCCCACTGTTCTTGTTGCCCCAATCATACACAGCAGTCACCATGCTCCACGTGCACTGCATTCAGCTGGACCTGCAGCGTGGGCAGACTCACCCCATGTCACCAGAACGTCTGAGTGAGCAGAGGGACTGACAGCCCCTGGAGGCTGTGCTTTACATTCTCATCAAAGTCCTTTGAACACAGGGAAGGCAATGGAGTTCTGAGAAACATCAACGACCAAGGAACCTATCATTTCCTTCCCTACTCATTTACTTTCCTCTATCAGCCAATTGCTTACCCTGGAAATGATGACATAGAAGGAGAGGGCAACCCATGGTTCTTTTCCCTTTCAGTCCTTATTCACACAACACTGAGCAGAAGGTAGGAATCAGGGGAGAAAGTGTACACGTTGAAAAGTAAAATTAAAACAGTTGAGTGAGTTTCATGCAGCGTTTCCACGGCATAGGTAAGAAAGAAATACATACGCATATACAACCTATGAAGGATAAATTGTGTAATTTGTAATTTTGCACTGAAAAGCTCTTATATATGCAATTAAAACTCACATTACATGAGATAAAGATGAGTGAAAAAATTCATGCTGATGATGCCAAATTTTAGTTTTTCTTTACTTAGAACAACAAAATACCCTGACAAGTTGAGAGAGAGAGACTTTGGAAAAAAGGAAAAGCTTCTATGTTTTAGTACGGCTAACACCACTTTTTTCCTGCTTTTCAAAGGACCCACATTCTCATTTTGCCCTGGGCCCTGTCAGTTATGAAGCTGTGGCTGGACACATTTTCTGATTAATTTAAAGCTATGGAGGGTGACAAGTCTAAGGTGAGGAGGTCATCTGCCTCATCTTCTAATAGGCACCATCTGTTTTTATGGTTTTTAATTACATAAGTGACTTAGATTGAGTCCCCAGAAGCAGACTCAGAGGGGGAACCGTTCTAAGACAATCCAGGGGAGCTTGAACTGGAAGGAGGCCAGAAAGAAAGTGCAATTTCAAGTAAAGTCCCCTGGAGCCAGTGAAGTCATTTAGGGTGAATCACAGGGGAGCTGTACAGAATCAAAATGCATGCCTTTGAGTTGCCCAATCAAGGGCTAGACTGCGGGAGTCTGTATACTCCTTCTGTCAGTTATTTGTTAAAAGCTGGGTGGGGACAGGAACATGAATGACCAGCCATGTCTGGCTCCCCAGGCCACAGGCAAAGCTGTTTCTGGTAGCCTGAAGTCACCCTAGCAACAAAGAGACACAGGTGCTGACTGCTGGAGGGCCAAGCATCTTGGGTGCCAGAAAGCATAAAACATAAATACATTCTAATAAAACTGCCTGGAACATCAGAAATGTGGTAAACAAAAAATGCTCCTCCAGAGGAGGGTAACTCTGGTAACAATGTGATGTGTGTTCTTCCAGGTCATTTTCTGTGCTCTGACATTCAATCCACAAATATTTACAAGTGCCTGCTGTGTGTCCACTAGACGCTGCAGATATATAAGATGGACTTGGTCTCTGATCTCACATATCTTACCTTCTAGTGGGCATGGTACTTGTCTGACTGTCCTGTATCTCGCCTGTTTCCCTTTACGATGTATCATGGATACTTTGCTACATCAACATATGCAAATTTGCTACATATTTTACTGGCCACATAGAATTCCACAAAATGGACATGGGCGTAATTAACCACTTCCCTGTTGATTAAGCAGTGATTCCTAAAGGAAAATACCTGAGAAGAAAATAAAGCAAATATCTTCTTCAGATCTGTGTGTCAGTATATTCTGAGGCTGACTGAGAGATCACTGTTGTAGGATGAAGATGTGTAGGGATAAGTAGAGCAATCTACCTGAAGTTAAATCTAAGAGAATGTTTCAGGAATATTCTGCCTGGGTAAGGATGAGCAGAGGCGTGGGAGTCAGGCCAACCTGAGCATGAAGGCCATAGTGATGTGAGGAAATTGTACAGATGTTGCCATTATAAACCATTATGAAGGGCGCCTGGGTGGCTCAGTCGGTTAGACGTCTAACTCTTGATTTCAGCTTGGGTCATGATTTCGGGGTCTTGGAGTCAAGCCCCATGTTGGGCTCCAGGCTCAGCACAGAGTCAGCTTGAGGTTCTCTCTCTCTCTCTCTCAAATAAATAAATAAATAAAATCTTAAAAAAAAAAAAAAGAAGAAGAAAGAAGCCATTATGAGTCTTTGGAGGAACTTCAAGTCCTTTTACAATAGGTGTATATTGTATGATTTCCAGTTATTAGTTTACCACGCAATACTCTGATGCATACTAATAATACAGACGGGGAAAATAAAGACCAAGGTCACACAACCAGGGAGTGGTGAAACCTGGATTTGAACTTCAGTCTGACTCCTTAACCCATATTTTTTCCGAACACAATGCTGTCTGCACTTTTGCTAAATTGTCAGCTTTTAAGTGGCAGAGTATAAATTGGGTTTGTATTTTACTGCCTGGCCCAGGAGAGGGGGGGAAGATCATGATTAGGGACAATGAAAGTTGTTTATCAGCAGGATGAGCCTATAGGGTAGAAAACTAACTCTTTATTTTTAAGTAAATGTTAAAATAGAAATGTAACATGCATTCAGAAGTGCACAAATCAGAAGTTGCAAGGAGTTTTTATAAAGAACCCCTGTGGAACAAGAGCTTCGCACTCTTACATTACCAGCAACCAACCCAAAGCCCCATCGGGATACACAGTTCTGATTCCTCTCATCATGGATTTATTTCACCTGTTTTAGAACTTCAAAAATGGAATCACTTCAGGTGGTAGGCAGCTTCAAAATGAGTTCCAATGACCTCTGCCTCCTGGTATTGATGGCCTTGTGTCATCTCCTCCCCTTGAGTATGGGCTGGAACTCATGACTTACTTATAACAATAGAATGTCACAAAAGTGAGAGATGGCACTTCCAAGATTAGCAGACAAAGGTCCTACCTTGTTCTCCCTCTTGCTCCCTGTGATAGAGACAACTGCTGTGTCACTGAACTGCACCACCAGAGACCCTAAGGCAAGGAGGTCACAGCCCCCAGCCAGTCACCTATGAAGAAGGAGTCCCGTCCAGAACCAAATAAGCACACTTGGAGGCAGATCCTCCCTCAGTTCAGTTTTCAAACAAGACGACAGCTCCCGCGGACAACCTAAATTACAGCACTGAGGCAGAGGCACTGGCTAAGCCACACCTGGGTTCCTGAGCCACAGAAACTGAGATAAATAAATGTATGCTTTAAGCAGCTAAATGTTGTGGTAATTTGTTATGGAGCAACAGATAACTAATTTATGGTAAGTGCTCATTTGCATCTGGCTTCTTTCAGTCAACATGAAATTTGTGATTCAGCCATTATTTCTGCTTGGAGCAAGAGTTCATTCACTTTTGTTGTATTCTATTGTATTAAGTTATATTTTATTTATTTTGCTCTTGATAGACATTTGGGTTATTTCTAGTTTGGGGCTATATAAATAGTGCTTCTTTGAACACTCTTCTGCAGGCCTCTTGGGACATATATATACACGTATGTGCTGAGTATATACTAGGAGTATGACTGCCAGGTCCTAGGCTACATATACTTTCACTTCCCACACTACTGTCAGTAGTTTCTAAAGTGCACATATTGATTTACTACCAGCAGTGTGTGGGAGTTCCAGCAGCTCCGCATCTTCATCAGCTTTTTTCATCTTGGCCATTATAGTGCGCATATAGTGGTATCCCATTGTGGTTTCCATTTCCGTGATTAATTAAATTGTGTTTTAAATTTTTAACTAAATTACTTTTCTTTTCCCTTATTAAGATGAGTACCTTGTCATGGTTTTTTTGAGTGATTTTGGATATTCTATTCTGTGAAGTGCCTGTTCAAGCTTAGTGCCAATTTTTCTGTTGGGTTGTCTATTTTTTTCTGGAATCAAGTACTTTTTTGGGAACAAAGTTCTTGTCAGAAATGAATATTGATCTTCTGTCACTCTTTGGTTTACCTTTTCACTCTTCAGTGATCATTTTGCTGATCACTTAGATCAATAATCCATCTGGAATTGACTTTTGTATATGGAGTGACATAGGATCAATATAAATTTTTTCCATAAATGACATATAAGCATTTATTGAAAAAAAAAATCCTTTATCCATTGTATTGTCACCTTTGTCATAAATGAAGTGACCTTATCTATCTGGGTAGGGGCCAAACCTGCTGCTCTCTTCCATTGCTCTATTTTTATTCTTTTGTCAGTACCACATTGTTTTAATTATCATAGTTTTAATGAGTCATGTTGTGTGATATATAGTCTTCCAACTTTGTTCTTTTTCATGTCTTACTATGAATCTTCATATAAATTTTAGATTCAGCTTGTCAATTTACAGACAGACAGACAGACACACACACACACACAGGAGAGATACTGATTCTTACTGCATTGAATCTGTAGAAAGTTTGGAGATTACTGATTTACAATATTGAATCATGCAATCAATGACCAGTGATATCCGTTTATTTAAGTCTGATTTATCTCAAAGTTTTTTAGTTTTCCATATAGAGTTTTCATAAACTTTTTGTTATATTTATTCCTAGGTGTTTGATTTTTTAAAACATTTTTTGTTATAAAATATGTTATAGTCAGGAAACCACAAAAGGCAAATATATAGCTTAATGATATTATAAGACAAATACTCTTGTAATCACCATCCAATTAAAGAAATAGAACTTTGCCTGAAGCCCCCCTGGTGTCCTGATCCAATTATAAGTTCTTTCTTCCAAAAAGTAATCATTTTCCTCACTTTTATAATTGACTCATCCTTAAATTTCTTATAAATTTATCATCCAAGTCTGTATCCCTAGACAGCACGGTTTAGTTTTGTTGTTTTAAATAATGACTTATTCTCTTTTACTCTATAAGTCACCTTTCCATCCTTTTACTGACCTTCAATAAATCTGTTGAAGAATACAGGCCACTTGACTTGTAGAGTTCCTCACAATATGGATTTTGCTGAGTACATGTCCATGGTGTAATTAAATATGTTCCTCTGTCCTCTATGTTTCCTGGAAAATAAGAAACTAGTCAATCCTTTTGGGAATACTATAGACTGTGGTGTATCATTTGTCAGGGAGCAGATAATGTCTGCTTATTGGTCTCTTTGTGATGTCAGGAGCCACTGATACTCAGTGAATATACAAATTTTTTTTCTTTTTTTTTAAAGATTTTATTTATTTTTTAGAGAGTGAGCGAGAGAGAAACAGCATGAGAGGGGAGAGGGTCAGAGGGAGAAGCAGGCTCCCCGCCGAGCCGGGAGCCCGATGTGGGACTCGATCCCAGGACCTTGGGATCATGACCTGAGCCGAAGGCAGACGCTTAACCATCTGAGCCACCCAGGCACCCCAAATTTTTTTTTCAATCACCAGAACCCATAGTTCTTAGGAGTTAATCTTGCATTTCCAAATTCTGCCAAGTCCCAACATAAATTCATCAGAGATTGCAAAATTGTGATATTCTAACTTGATCACTTCTTTTCCACTTATTGGCAGGAAAACTTTTATGAAGAGATCTATCCCCTCATCTACCATTTGGTTTCACAGTGATACAGTTCACATTGGAAAGGCAGGATAAAATTTTGGTTATTCTCTCACCCCACCCAATTCTACCTCTACCATTCTAAAAATCAGTTTTCATTATAATGAATTCTTCCCCAATGATCCTCATAAGTTGACTTTTTTTTTTTTTTTGGTATCTGTAGAAACCCATGGATTTAAACCTAGTTGATGGATTTTAATTCATTGTAATTATTATCCCACTGAAGTTCAAATTGTTCTATTGTCCACGGAAAGCCTCCTCACATTTTGGCCACTGAGTCCTTTTGAAATGGTGCTCTTTGATAACTTCCTTGTTATTTGGTCTCACAAAATTTTCCAAGTACATTTCACACAAATGCACCAGAGACCTTAAATCAGCCATTTGAAGACCATAATCTGAGCCCTATGGATATTTTTTTTTTTTACTGAGTTGATCATTGGTTCTAGGCCTATTCAATAGACAAAGACTGTGGGGCGCCTGGGTGGCTCAGTTGGTTAAGCGACTGCCTTTGGCTCAGGTCATGATCCTGGAGTCCCAGGATCGAGTCCTGCATCGGGCTCCTTGCTCAGCAGGGAGTCTGCTTCTCCCTCTGACCCTCCCCCCTCTCATGCTCTCTCTCTCTCTATCTCATTCTCTCTCAAATAAATAAATAAAATCTTTAAAAAAAAAAATAGACAAAGACTGTGTGTGTGTGTGTTCGACACATTTTTCATATATAACTATATACATAGTATATAGTTATATATAAATTTATATAAACATAGACCTAAATACCTTTATCTATATAAATATGGTTAAAATGCCTTGCCTGGGTGGCTCAGTCGATTAAGCACCTGCCTTCAACTCAGGTCATGATCTCAGGGTCCTGGAATCAAGCCCTGGGTCTGGCTCCCTGCTCAGCGGGGAGTCTGCTTGTCCTTCTCCCTCGCCCTCCCCCACTTGTATGCACACATGCTCTCTTTCTCACTCAAATAAATAAAATCTTTAAAATATATATATACAGCTAAAATGACTTATTAATTATAGACAGATAATTCTAATTCAGCACTGCAGTTTTTAATAAACCTCCTCTATATTACCTCTGTATTCTATTTTCTCCGTCCTGAGAACCCAAGTTCCCTAGCTCACAACGGATGTTATAACTAGAATACTCCAGGGGCACCTGGGTGGCTCAGTCAGTTAAGCATTGGACTCAGGTCATGATCTCAGGGTTGTGAGACTGAGCCCTGTATTGAGCTCACACTGAATGCAGAGTCTGCTTGTCTCTCTCCCTCTGCTCCACCTCCCGCGTGTGCACAAATTCTCTCTCAAATAAATAAAATCTTTAAAAAAAAAATAGAATACTCCATAATTTCTCATTTGTTCCATTCAATCTTACTCACAGAACAGACTCAGAATTGCAATTTCAATATTATGTTTAATAAACAATGATTGAAAACAGTTTTAACTTCATTTGGTGTTTGTTCAGTGTTTCTCTGTCATTTATAGGACTGATACCTACATTGCCAGAGCATAAAGCCTTTGCATATGATAGTCCTTCCTGTTTAACCCTCATTTACCTCTCATGCTACAAGCAGTACTATATTTAATGCTCACTAGCCGTACTTATATTGATTATCTCCAGTCATTTTGGCTGTGTGATACTCTTTTTTTAATAGTTTCCTTCATAAAGGTTCATGGAATTAAGATAACCTGAGTTCTTGCATGTTGATTAATAGTTGGTCTGTACCCTTTATAGTTAAAAGTTAGTTTTGTTAGGATTAAAATTCCAACCTCCCATTTTAGGTCTAAAATTTCTCTAGAATACATCTTGGTGTTGATCATTCTGACTTACTATTCTCAGGTATGTAATATACTTGTTCAATATGCAGTTTCTATTAGTATTACTTTTACTATTCTATTATTATTTTAGAAAAGTTCTTAAATTATACTGTTAGTATTTGTTGTTTCCTTGCTTTGATTTTATTCATTTGGTGCTCCTATCATTTGTATATTTGATTTCTTTTTTTTGCCTATATTCAGTATTTGTCACTTTCTCTTGAATCTTTCAACTGCTTTTTGTATTTTAAAATTTTAGAATATTCCATAATTTATGGAGTATTTTTCATCTATTTTTCATAAGGCATTATCTGTTGTGTTTATTCACTCTTGTGTTTCTCCTGATTGACTTTTTTTACTTCTTTTTTAAATGAATTCTTTCCATTCGAATTTATTCCTGAGATCTGTTTTATGTTTGAATATTAAGCCAACTACGCATCACCAGAATAAAACCAATTCAGTTGGGATGTATTATAGTTTTACATACCATGGATACAGGTTGTGCTTTTGTTTATAATTTTTCCATGCATGTTCAGAAGAGAAATTGGCCTGTGATTCCATTCTTGTAATACTCTTTTCAGCTTTGGTCTGAAGCTTATGCTACCTTCCTTAAAAAAAAAAAAAGGGATTTGAGTAGTGTTTTATTTCTGTTTCCTGGAAGATTTTTAAGTAAGATTGCTATTTCTTCCCTAAATATTTGGAAGAATTTACCAAGAAACTCAGTTATCTCTGGAAATTGTTTTCTGTAAAGGTACTTAATCAAGGTTATTAGATACTCTTTTCTTTCTTGGGTTATTGTTCAGTTGCATTTTTTAAGAAAATGTAATTTTGGATGAATTTTCAAATTTCTAAGCATAAAATTCATCATAATTTTAGCAGCACTGAGATATAATTTACATTACATAATTTAACATCATTTCACCCATTTAATGTAAGCAATTCAATGCAATCCATGGAGTTGTTCAACCAGCACCAAAATCCAATTTTAGAAGATTTTTGTCCCTCCACAAAAAACTCAAGACACATCAGTAGTCTTTTGCCATTCTCCTCAATCCTCTCAACCCTAGGCAACCACTCATCTACTTTCTGTCTCTACAGATTTGCCTATTCTGGGCATTTCATAATAAATGGAGTTATATAATATGTAGTCTTTTGTGAGTGATTTCTTTCACTTTGCATAATGCTTCCATGGTTCATCCATGCTGTAACATGTATCAATAATTCATTCCTTTTCATAGCTGAAAAACATTTCGTTGTATGAATATTCCACATTTTGTTTATTCATTGATCAATAGATTGACATTTGGGTTATTTCTACCTTTTGATATTATTAATATGCTTCTATGAACATCACTTAAAAGTTTTTGTGTGGACCTAAGTTTTTACTTCTGTTGAGTATATATCTGGTAGTGGAAAGTGCGGGATCATGAATAACTCTTATGTTCAAATTTTGAGAAACTGTCAGACCATTTTGTAAAATGACAGCACTATTTTACATTCCCACCTGCAGAGTATGTGGGTTTCAGTCTCTTGTCTTATGGCCTAGAACATGACCTACCATGGAGAGTGTTTCATATGTACTTAAGAAGGTGAATTTAAGTCTTGTTGGGTTAAGTGTTTTACAGATCTTTGTTAGGTCTAGTTAATTTATAGCATGGCTCAGGTCTTCTATCTACTGATCAATCTTCTGCCTACTTGATCTTGATCTATCCATTATTGACACTGGGGTATTGAAGTCTTCAACTAATATTGCTGAATTCTCTATTTCTCCCTTTAATTCTTCATGCATTTTGCTATCTTCTCGCATTTTGGTGTTCTCTTATTAGTTGCACATGTTAATGATTCTTATGTCTTCCTGATGGATTGACCCTTTTGTCACCATAAAATCTCCCTCTTTATATCCAGCAACTACTGTTTTAAGGTCTATTTTGTCTAGTATTTGTATAGCCACTACAGCATTCTTTTTTTTTTTTTTTTAAGATTTAAATTTTTGACAGAGACACAGTGAGAGAGGGAACACAAGCAGGGGGAGTGGGAGAGGGAGAAGCAGGCCTCCCGCTGAGCAGAGAGCCCGATGTGGGGCTTGATCCCAGGACCCTGGGATCATGACCTGAGCCGAAGGCAGACGCCCAACCGACTGAGCCACCTAGGCGCCCCAGCCACTACAGCATTCTTATGGCTGCTATTTGCATGATGTACATTTTTTCATCTTTTATTTTGAATGTATTTATATCTTTAAATCTAAGGAGTATCTCCTGTAGATAACATGTTTTTTGTTTTTTATCCAGTTTGATAATCCTGCCTTTTGACTGGATTGTTTCATTCATTCACATCTAATTTTATTATTGATATGGTAAGGTCTATGTCATTTTACCTTTTGTTTTCTACATGTCTCATGTTTTGGGGGGGTTTTGTTGTTGTTGTTGCTCTATTCTTCTTCCATTGTCTCCTTATATATTAAATGGATAGTTTCTAGTGTAACATTTCATTCCATTTATTATTATCAATTTTTTTTAGTTAATGGCTGTCCTAAAGCTTACAATCTACATCTTATCAGAATCTACTTCAATTTAAACTAACTTCATTCCAGTCAGATATAGAAACTTTTCTTTTATCTACCTCTCTTCCCTCATCCTTTTTTGCTTTTGTTACATTTATATACATCACATACTCAACAACACACTGTCATAAGTATGACTGTAAATAATCTTACCTCTTTTAAGGGAACTGAGAGAAGAAATAAGAGCAAATAAATATTAATAGGGTTTGTTAGGTTAATCTGTTTATTTACCATTTCTGGTTCTCTTCATTTCTTCCTAGGGATTCAGGTTATGCTCTAGTGTCATTCTTACTCTAACACAGCTTTGTTCCCACTGCCTCTTTTGCCCGTATTGTCAAATATACTACATATCTGTTATGTGCACAATAATATAACATTTATGCACTTTTAAATCAGTTAAGAAAGGAGAAATGTGAATTTATTTTGTTTTTTTAGAATTGCCTACACCATTATTTTAATCGGAATTCTTTGTCTTGTTTTGTCGTTACGGATTTGAGTCTGATACCATCTGAAGAACCTCCATTAGTAGTTCTTGTGAAGCAGGTGTTCTAGCAATAAATTCCCTCAGTTTCTGTTTCTGTTATCTGTTAGGTGATACACTGATGATACATGGTGGAGTGGTGGGGAAAACTAAAACAAGATGTATGTATTATGTATGTTTTACTTAAGTGGCTTTGGCAAACTGTAATGTGATAGAAAGCATACAAAGCTACCATCACAGTTCCCCAGGAATGTTCCATAGACTGTTGATGTTAGTAAGGAAGATGTGAATCTCAAATCTTTCATTTGTATTGACCTTATCATCATCAATTCTTCTCCCAGCAATGCAATAACAATAGTTGAGTTCTAAAGTATACCTTCCTCTGTCCCCACAGAAATTGTTCCACAAATTCATAAAGTTCTCAAAGGTGAAAAGTTTCTGTGATGCTTATCAAGTACACAAATGTCAATCAAAATGACAAGGTCACATTGTCCAAGAGCAATATTCTGTGAGATCACCCAACTTTAAATGTATGCACATATTCTAAATACAACTCGATCTGGGACACGTTTTGGTCAATGGAGTGTGAGCAGATATGATGCAAGCAGAGGTCTTAAATGGGCTTAAGTGGGCTCACCTCCCGTGTTTCAGTGGCCACAGCGAGAAGAGTGTGCCCTGGAGGCAGCTACCCGCCCCCCCGTTGGGCCCTGGGGTCAGATGTGTGGGACAGACCTCAAATGGATCCAACCATGGAGCAAAACCAGCCATCTGGAGGTCTAAAACACAGTCACCACAGCTAACCCCTACATCAAAAAAACCCAACATCTTGCTGATGTCACCAAGTTTTAGGATGATGTGTTCCACATTATTACAGCATGAGTGGACTAACACAGTATCTTCCAAACTATTGTTACACAGATGGCTGCCACTGTGCCTATACGTGAGGCAACTGTGTCCTCAGAAATTGTGAGAATTCTTGAACTCTTGGTGCCTCTCCAACACATTTCACATGGTTAAAATTTCCCCAAACAAGTTTGGTAATGTGCCATAAAGACCTCTCCCTAAACTTTTATCAAATATAAACAGAGTTCTTTCTATTTATTTTATGCTTGTATGTAGCTATAATACATTTTATGACTACAAAAGGATGAAAAATTGTACAGGAACATCTTTGGATAGCTGTTATTCACAAGGGAAAATTATAATCAAAATAGGCATTTTGCTGAATGTAGAGCACTGATGCTCCCAGTGTCTCTAAAGGCCAAGTGAACAAAGGCACTTAATAAGGATGGAATCCTGCTCTTCATTTGAGACGGAACAAGCTGTTCTAAAGTGGCGGAGGGATGCTCTTAGCAGCTATTTGCAACACTCTGTGAGCTTGGTTATTACGTTGATATGAAGCAGCCTATTGTCCAAATGTAACTAAATACAGAACCTTGAAAAGTAGAAAAAGAGAGAAAGAGCCAGAGAACTCATTTCATTCATTCATTCATTCATTCATTCATTCATTCATTCACCAAATATTCACTGACCAGGTTGACTATGTGTATAACAGCAATGCTGAGAACTACACAGAACACAGAGATGTATCCCCACTCTCAGAGAGCTCAGATATCAGCAGGGAAGAGAAGATGCAGATGCCTTATGGCAGTTCCAGGTGTGTCCTATTAAATAAACCGTTCACAAGTTTAGAGGAGAGAAAGGATCCATATCTTGCTTGGATTCTCAGTGAAGCTTTCCCAGAGAAGGAGACATAAGGGCAGTGACTAGAAGAGTTTTTGACATAATACGTAGAGCTGGAAGGGAGCAAAGATGTAGAGATGATTAGACCCATAGGTTAAAAACAAGTCTGAAAAGTGAAATTAAAGCCAAATTGTGGAAAGTTCTAAATGTCATTCTTAAACGTTTGGCTTTATTGTGTTGGCAACGGGTGTCATGGAAGGTTTGGGCAGAGCAATAGCATGATCCATGAACCCTGGGAGGCGTAATAAATGATGTAAGGAGAGCCTGAAGTAGGAAGACCTACTATTCTCTGAAGCAATCATCATAATCCACATGTAAAATAATAAATGGTGGAGTAATGGCAACGCAAATAGAAGAAAGAAGTATGAGAGACGCTATAAAGGAAAAACTGCCAGGGCTTGATCACTGATTAGGTACATTCATTTGTTCATTTAAGAAGTGTTATAACTAGTGTTATAGTTACATATGGCATGTAGTAACTGTGCTAGTCACTGGCGATGCAAAATAGACGAGATCTCTTCCTCATGGACCATACGGTGAGTAACTCTCTTAAAATGGCTGTGAAATGTGATGAAGGCTATGAACGAGAGGTACATGGTGTTATGAGAGCTTATGGTAGGGGGATTTGATGAATAGAACAGGTAAGGGAATGTTTCCTTGGCAATGTGACACATGACCTGATAAAGATGAGGAGGCATTAACCAGGTGCAGACTGAAGGGGATATTTCATGTAGAGGGGTAAGCATGGACAATGAACCACTGAAGTATGTAGGTGTGAAAGGAGTCCACTGTGGGCTGGACTCCTGAAAAATGAACGGGAGAGGGGTGCAAGATGAGGCTGCAGAGATCATGCCCCCATCATGTCCAGGGGATGCAGTGCCCTGTAGACCAGATACTCAAAGTGCCAGCATACAGTCAGATAAGGAGCTCATTCTAGAATGTAACAACACATTGCTATTTTATCCTAAGAGAAATGCGAAGTCATGGAAGGATTCGAATAGGAAGTGGTGGTGGCTGCATTACGAGGCATGGATTGGAAGGCAGCCAGAGTTCATGAAAAGAAGATGAAGAAGTCTCTCTCTGAAAATTTATTTTCCTGGTGAAGTAAGAGGTATCCTCTTCAGATCAGAGAGCAGGGACCCAGTGTCTAGTGGTGACATGAAAAGAGTAGAGGAAGTCTGGAAGAGCCATTGTGAAGAGCTGTAAGTAAAGGAATGGAAAAAAGAAATGGGAATGACTGGGCAGTTAAAATAAGACAGCCTATGTTGTTGACCAGGTTGACACAGGCCTGTGACGGATCCAACAAACTTGTTGTGCTGAAACCAGGTCCAGAGAAGATCAGTGTTAGAGATGTGCAGAAGGCATCTGCATCGAGGCTCCATGGAAAGGTAAGTTAGGTTGGAAGTCTGGGAATAATGGCAGGATGGATCAGGGGTGAAGTACAGTGAATAAGAGGTAAAATGATCCCACTTAACCAGTGGATGGTGTCAAAAACCAAACTCCACATACTGAATAAAACAAAACAGAAGGATGAGCTTATTTCAAGGCTTCTGACCTCCAACCTAGGGAACTCAAAGCTCTGGGAGCAATCAATTCTGAGTCGTTCGCAGGCTAAGGGATTTTTATGGGGTAATGCAGAAGTTATTCAGTATTTTCCAGCTGACTGGTTGCCTAGTCGTCTATCTTATTTGGATCAGGGTAGCTGAGTCAAAGGAACAAGGAAGTCCAGAGAAGGTGTGATCAGAGTTGGCATTTGGGGATTGGCTGGTGTCCTTTGCTGATTTCTAAGCAGAGCTGTACATTCCTGTAACTTAGATTAAGTTTCCTTTATGTGTGGCAATTGACCATCTTCATTCTATCCCTGACATAAGTGACTCCATTTTAGTTTGGTTCTACAGTGGAAAAGGAATGCTGTAAACGTAACACCTAAGGCCTGACCAAAGGATTATCACTGTTCTACAAACTGTATACAAATACAGGTTCAGAGGCCAATTATCTGAGTTCTACCTACTTAGTGGATAGACAGTTGTATATTCCTTACGGAGTTGTTAGGAAAATTAAATTCTTTCATACTTAAACAGTGCTTAAAATAATGCCTAGGAGGGGGGCCTGGGTGACTCAGTGGGTTAAGGTTTGACTTCAGCTCAGGTCATGATCTCAGGGTCCTGGAATCGGGCCGGCCTGGGGCTTCCTGTTCAGTGGGGAGTCCGCTTCTCCCTCTCCCTCTGCCTCCCCGCCCCCACTTGTGCTCTCTCTCTCTCTCAAATAAATAAATAAAAATCTTTTTAAAAAATAATGCCTAGAGCGTGCGGGGTAGGTGTCTTTTTATGATAATCACTTGAGACCAACAAGGAATAACCAACGGGACCCTAAAAAGGAAGTAAGCCACTGAAGGTGTTATGACTAGTCCTTGCTCAACGGTGCTATCAATAGAAATGTTAAAAGGATTTAAGTCCCTGGTAGCTTTCTATAAAAGACCAACCCTAGAGGCCCTCACTGGCAACCCTGTTGGGACCCCTCTCACTCTTGAGAGCTTTTTCTGTATCTTCACTTAATAAACTTCTATCGCTTTACTCAAAAAAAAAAAAAGCCTAGGAGACATAAAGTACTACTTATGAGAGAGCTAACCATCATTGTCAATACAAAACGAAGTCATAACTAGTAATCACAATAACGTCCTGAATTCATGGAACTCTTTACAATATGCCAACAACGGTGTGGGGTAAGCAGAAACTACAGAAATGAAGAGTTATTTGTAGAAATTAACACGGCAAAGATTTAATGGACGGCAGTGGACATCCACTCAGTCGTTCCCTTATTAAGTCCCTTATTAAGTATCCTCCCTCCTGGGCGGTGCAAGCACGGCACTTGTCCGAAGTTGAGACCACTTTTTATTTTTATTATTATTTTTTACCACTTTTTTTTTTTTTAAGATTTTATTTATTTATTTGAGAGAGAGAATGAGATAGAGCATGAGAGGGGGGAGGGTCAGAGGGAGAAGCAGACTCCCTGCTGAACCGGGAGCCCGATGCGGGACTCGATCCCGGGACTCCGGGATCATGACCTGAGCCGAAGGCAGTCGCTTAACCAACTGAGCCACCCAGGCGCCCCTATTTTTTACCACTTTTTAAACGTGCTTCTACATCTCTCGCTCAGTTATTCGACCAGTAACGCCTTTCTGCAAATCCCAATTCCGAAAACCGCCTACCTTCCGCACCTCACTCGCCTGGAAGGCCCCGCCTGTCGGCCTCAGGCCCCGTGGGCTTGCGTGCTGACGCACAGCGAGCGTGCTGACGTCTCCGCGCACCGCCCCCGCAGGCTCCGCCCTCCGGCTGGAACCGAAGTCCCGCGCCGCGGAGGACGGTGAGGCGGGAGCCAACGGCCGGCGTCAGGGGGTGGGCGCGGGAGCGCGGCGTCCAGGGGCTGGCCTAGCTGGGGCCGGAGACCCTGCGCCTTCGGGCCGAGCCGCCGATCCTCCGCAGCCGCGGGATCGCAGCCGCCTGGCCGTGGGCGACCCGGCACTCCCGGGCGCCAGCGGGCATTGTCTCCGCCGCCGGCGTCCCCCGAGCCCCCCCCACCCCCCGGGCCATGATCGACTCGGTGAAACTGCGCCGCGACAGCGCGGCCGACTTTTTCTCGCACTACGAGTACCTGTGCGCGCTGCAGGACTCGGTGCCGCTGCCCTCGGTGCGCGCTTGCCTGCGGGAGGGCGTGCTGGACTTCAATGCCGACCGCCTGCGCATCGTGGACTGGGCGCCGCTCTTGAGCACCCTCAAGATTAATAAAGATCTGCCCCTAGTCTCTATCAAGAGCTTCTTCCAGCCGTGGCTTGGAGAAACAGGTTTGTAGTTCCCGCTTCCAGGGGCCCTCGTGTCGGCGCGGCGACGCGGGATTCGAGACGCCGTCCGGTGGAGGCCGGACGCCAGCCCGGGTGGCGGGTGCTGTGGTTTGGGTGCAGCACGCCGGGCGTGCGGCCTAGGACTCTCACCAGCTCGGTGGCCCGGGGCGAGTCACTGCAGGCCCGTAGGCCTCAGCGTTCCCATCCGGGATATGGGCTAACAGGGCGCGCTGAATGTGGCGATTGCAAAGATGCAGCGAGTTACTGCTTGTAAAGCACCTGGCGCAGTTTGGGACATCATTAAGCGTTCGACAGATGTTACCTGGTTTTCTGAATGATTTAGCCGGACAGAACACAGCGATGAGGAAAAGTGATACATCGCAGCCTTTTGCTTCATTTCGTTTTGAATAAGACATAGCTCTGTGGGGGGGGGGGGAATTGTTTTTGTTTTGTTTTTAGTGACATCTTATAGTGGATGGAGCACAGATGTGAAGGGAGCCTAGGGTTTGAATTCCAGGACTTACACTGTGTGGCCTGAGCAAGTTACTTTTTTTTTTTTTTAAAGATTTTATTTATTTTATTTGAGACAGAGAATGAGAGACAGAGAGCATGAGAGGGAGGAGGGTCAGAGGGAGAAGCAGACCCCCCGCCGAGCAGGGAGCCCGATGCGGGACTCGATCCTGGGACTCCAGGATCATGACCTGAGCCGAAAGCAGTCGCTTAACCAACTGAGCCACCCAGGCGCCCCCTGAGCAAGTTACTTTTGAACTACAATCCCCACACTTGTAAAGTGGCATTAAAACTACTTTTATCATGGGTTCTTAGAACTAAGCAGGTTGTTTAAGAGTACACTTAACGGTGGTGAGCATTGAGTAATGTGTAGAACTGTTGAATCACTCTATGGTACGTCTGAAACTAATACAACACTGTATGTTAACTACACTGGAATTTTTAAAAATAAATAATTTTTACAAAAAAAAATTACGCAGGTTGTTTGTATAAAGTTTCCGGGCACTCAAATGAGCTCAGCCAGCACCAAACACCGCTGGAGACAAGGCTCCTGGCCTAGAGGATCTCCTCTTCTACTGGGGGAGGCAACAAGTAAACCCAAGCACAGTAGTCAGTGTTCTGGAAGAGGTGACCTCTGGTGCTGCAAAGCAGAGAACACTGAAGGGAGTGTTCAGGGAAGGCCTCTTGGAGGAGGTGCCTCCTTTCTGAGGATGTGTGGAAGCTGCTCAGATGGCAGGAGGGAGCTGTTTGTGCAAAAGTTTGAGAACTATAAGAAAATATGGCAAAACTAAAGTGCAGGACTAGAACTTAGGGTTTAAAGAAGTGAGAGCTGAGACTGGAAACCTGGTGGGGGCCACAAAGGGAGGGGCTTTGTTTGTCCTATCAAATGGTTGGATGTTTATCCCGAAGGTTGTGGGAGACACTTAAGGATGATGACATGGGCTTTTGATTTAGAAGCTTGCCCTGACCTAAATATGGAAGGCAGTTGATTGGGAGGAGGGTGAATTGTAATCTGAGAGCCCAAATTAAGGTATAGGAAGGGAGGACTGGATTTCAGAGATCAAAGAGACAATGGATGGGGCCTGGTGACCAGTTAGCAGAGGGGGGAGCATAAGATTGGGTGACAATTTATAGCAGCACCTTTCTGTGAGGCACAGAGCGCAGTAGGAGGGGATTGGGGTTGGGGAGAGAATCTCATTTCATTCTTAATGCTTTAAGAGGGCCCTGTGGGGCATCCAAACATGTCTGCTAGACATTTCGGGGCTGCAGGTGCAGATCTGGGCTTTATGGGGGAATGTTTGAAGGTATGGGAGAAACTGAGGTAACCCACAAAGAAGATCTAGAAAATACTAAGCCTGAAAGATGTTTTTTGAAATGGACCCACTTGAGTATGTTTATAAGCTGAGACAGAGTAGCCAGCACACAAGGAGGATGTGAAGATCCAGGAGAGGAAATGACTACTGATTTTTTTTTTTAAAAAACCTGAACACTTGTCATGTGCCTGGCCCTTTTCTAGGTTCTAGGTTCTAGATTTTACGTTATCTGTTATCTCTTCTGTAAGGACATTCCAGTTTATCCCCTGGTGAAGAGAAGTCACATTATTCTCTACATCTCATGCAGGTGTAGGAACTGTTCCATACCTCTGAAGGGATTTGATTTATCCAAAGTAATAACTTAGAAATCAGAAGCAATTACAGTGGGGAGAGACCTCAAAGTCAAGGCCACTGTACTTAATCTTGCCTAATATTTCACATTGAATGTAAGAAAAATGTATCATAGAGACCACTCTTCAGAATTCCTTTACTGAACCTTTGTTTTCTCTTGCATCCAGTGGGTCCAGGCTGTAGATTTCAACGGTTTGCTTCTTTATCCTCACCAGCTTTTCTTTTTCTTTCTTTCTCTTTCTTTCTTTCTTTCTTTCTTTCTTTCTTTCTTTCTTTCTTTCTTTCTTTCTTTCTTTTCTTTTCTTTTCTTCCTTCCTTCCTTCCTTCCTTCCTTCCTTCCTTCTTTCTTTTCTTTCTTTGGATTTTATTTATTTTAGAGATAGAGCATGAGCAGAGGGAGGGGCAGAGGAAGAGAAAGAATCTCAAGCGACTCTGCCCTGAGCTCAACACAGGGCTCAAGCTCAGGACCCTGAGATCAGGACCTGAGCCAAAATCAAGAGTCCATCGCTTAACCAGCTGCACCACCCAGGCGCTCCACCTCGCCAGCTTCTAGCTGGTGTTGCTGCCTCTGAGCTCAGTTTCCCTCAGTTCATCTGCTTACTGGGCTTCGGTGGTCTTTTTTATTATTATTATTTATTTGAGAGAGAGAGAGAGCACAGGGGTAGTAGCAGAGGGAGAGGGACAGGCAGACTCCACGCTGAGCATGGAGCCCAACATGGGGCTCGATCCCAGGACCCTGAGATCCTGACCTGAGCCAAAACCAAGAATCAACGCTTTAACCGACTGAGCCAGCCAGGCGCCCCTCCAGTAATCTTCTAAAATGAAAATACATGCTTAAAATAAGGCTTGTAATGGCTCGCCAGCACAGGATTATTGTGTATTGGCTGCACAGTTTGTGTTCTGCATGGAAGCGTGAAATCTGAGCTGTGCTCTGCCAAGCCCCAAGGGGCTAATTGGCCCTGAGGAAGAGGTGTTTTTTCCAATCTGTCTGATTTAGGTACCTTTTTCTAACCTGCAGAGGCACCCTTACTGTGCCAGTGGTAGCCCCTGTCCTCATCAGCTTTGGGGTCAAAGACATAGGCTTTTTATCCGAGGCTTGCTCTGGCCAACCTCTGTATTGTCCCCTCCCCCCGGACCCTAGCCTTTAGTCGTCCCCATCTGCAGTATTTTCCGTGGCCAGCAGGTGTCAGGCTTGGATGTCTTTGCGCACAGGTCTCTGCAGTTAAGCACCTCCCACTCAGACTATGTGGTCGTTCTCTTTCTAGATTCAACTTCAGGGTTATCTTGAAGCCATTACTTAGATATAACGTTGTGCTTTCATAGGAACCTCTATGCACATAGTTTATATTTCTGTATCTCATGTGGTTGACGTTTTGAGCTTACATGACGTTTTGAGCTTACATGTAAAGAGGGTTTTAAGGGGCGCCTGGGTGGCTCAGATGGTTAAGTGTCTGCCTTTGGCTCAGGTTGTGATCCCAGGGTTCTGCGATCGAGCCCCGCATCGGGCTCCCTGCTTGGCAGGGAGCCTGCTTCCCCTTCTCCTTCTGCTGCTCCCCCTGCTTGTGCTCTCTCGCTCTGTCAAATAAATAAATAAAATCTTTAAAAAAAAAAAAGTAAAGAAGAATTTAAGGATGGGTCATCTCTGCCTTAGCACAGAGCAGATGCTTTCTCATGGTGATAATACATATTTTACAATAATTTTGCTTTAGGTTCTGACAAAAGTAAAGTTTGCAGAAGTCGTGTTCCTGCGATAAGAAACAAAGATGTGACCTTCCAGTTATGTAAAGCTCTCAAATGCTGTTTAAGTGTATCAAGTGCTCTAAAGAACCTCGAGCTAAATGGACTAGTGCTGAGAGAGAGAGATTTAACTATTTTGACAAAGGTAAGGCTTCTCCAATGTGTCCTGCAAACATTGGATATTTGCTTTTGGGGGAAACTAAACCCATAAAAATTTTAACTTTTTCTCCCCATTAAAGGGATTGAATAAATCCACCTCTCTGGTGCACCTGTCTCTTGCAAATTGCCCAATTGGAGATGGAGGTTTGGAAAGTAAGTTTCAGTCTTGTTTAGTCTCCTCCCACCAGACTGATCTCACTCTCCCTGCATGCATGTTAATTGCTGCCTGTACCTTTTCTACTTGGATTGTCTCCTGTGCCTGCTCAAACCTTGGTCTCTTCTCACCTGTACACTGAAAGTTTGTCATGCTGGGTACTCTCCAAACCAGTTCCACTAAGATTATGTTAAGCCACACAAATATATACTATATTGTATTTTCTCTTTTTTTATTTTGTTCATCTTTTTCTTATCAAGGAATAATTATGGGAAGGGAAATAGCAAAATCTAAAGACAAAAAAATCATTATCCTTAAAGAGTTGAAACATCTATAGGCAGTCATAATTACATAATGCACTGTGTTATGTACTAAAATAGGAAATCTGCAAAGTGCTATGGGAGCATATAAAAGGCCAGCAAATTCAGTGGTGTTAGTGGGGGCGTATCATGGAGGTAATCACAGAGAAAGTGATTGTTGATTGGGGTCCTGAAGAATTAGTGTGTTCACTGTGTCCACTAGCGGTCTGGGGTGGTAAGGAAGGCTGCATTTTAATTTGAGGGAACTAAGAGTTTGACATGTTCTGTCTTCTATTGCTATAGTATATTGCATAGCACCTAATAAAACTCTGGGTTTATAGTTCACATTTAAATTAACTGATAACTGAGTTTGGGTTATATCATTGGAAGTGAAAATAGGAAGAGTTTTAGGCTTTTTAGGTTTCTCTTTTTCTTATGTCTCAAAAGGTATATAGTACTTTACTGCCTAGTTGGGAATAAAGTTTGCCAGGTTCGGAGTATTCAATTTTAGCATCTAAATAGAATTAAACTGTTGCTGTAAACTGGAATAACCAATTTATTACTGACATATTTTAGAGTGCACCAATCCATCAGTTGCCTGGGAAGATTGTAGGTAGTGATTTAAAGACTACAGCTATAAACCTCCAGTAGACTCAGGAAAAGCAAATAAGTCAAGATTGACCAGACTGTATGGGCTCTTCATCTTATTGTGTGTGTGGTTTTTTTTTTTTTCCTTTTAGTTATTTGTCAAGGTATAAAGAACTCTATCACTCTTAAGACAGTAAACTTCACGGGGTGTAATCTGACATGGCAGGGAGCAGATCACATGGCCAAGATCTTAAAGGTGATTTTATGTTTAAACTTTCATGAAAACATATTCTGTGACTGAAGCACATTAATATTTTGATACAAGATGGCAGATCTTTTTTGTCTTTTGATACATGTGATTGCAGTTTTAGTTTTGTTGAAAGAATATGACCAGTTTCCAGTTTAGGGTTCTACCATTTAGGAAAGGTAGTCCATTTAATCCTAGGAATAAGAGATCTAATGTATAATACATTATAAATAATACTTTCATGTATTTTTAGTTCTTGAAAACAGCCCATCACCTGGTGTTACAGTTTTTTTTAAATGTAGCCACGCCCATTTGCTTGCTTAGTGACTGGCTGTTTTCGTCCTACACCAGTGGAGTTAAGTAGTTGCAACAGAAACGTTATGGCCCACAAAGCTGAAAAATTTACTTTTGGGCCTGTACAGAGCAAGTCCATTGACCCCAGATATAGAAGACAGTCAAGAGCATGGATTCTGAAGCCAAATAACCTAGTTTCAAATTCCAGCTCACCAATTTCATGGCTTATGACCGTGGACACATTACTTAGCCTCTGTGCTTTATTATGAGGATTAAATGAACTAGTTTGTATAAAATAGTGCCTGGCACATAAGCACCGTGGAAGTGTTTTGCTGGGATTTCCACTTGTTGCTTTTATAAGTTATTGTTAACAAAAAAAGAGCACCAATGATTTTCCATTTAGACCGGCATAGGAATTTTGAGTCTTTCGTTGCTCGAGCATGAATAAGATTTCTTTCTTTTAAAGTCAGTGTTTCCTGTTACCAAAGTTTGTCTTACGAACATAGAGAAGTGAATATGTCTTTATGACTCTATCTGTGGTTAAAAATCAAACCATCAAGTTCCTGAGGCAGGTCAAACTGCCTTGGCATACTGCAGGTCTCTAAAGTTGGTGTGCGTACTCTAAAGTAGTGAGATCCATTGGGTTGGGGGAAGAAAATATTAGAACCTCTATATTTATTTTCGTAGCATTTAAAAAATAACTGTGTAGTTTATAATGTAGGTGAAGTATATGTGCAGAACTGAATGGATAACTTCGTGTATATAATTTATCCGTAAATAAGATACACGTTACAGAAGTTTACTTGCCGGATGCCCAAGCAAGTGTTCAGAAACCACTGGAGGACAGAATGATAGAACTTAGAGCCTCAGCAATAACAGAATTTAGAACCAGTTCCCTGACTTGGCAGATAAGGAAAATAAAATTTATAGAATGTAATTCATTGTCAAAGTATGTGTAACTAATCAACCACAGGTCACCCAGTGGCTAGAATCTAATCACTGGCAAATTAGAATCGGGGTCTCTGAGACTCTTGAGCTAGAATCTACTGCTCAGTCTCTCGGGTTGGTATGTGCGTGTAAATCTCTGACATGATAAGCCATCCCCAGTACGCATACCCTGCCACCTTATCCAAATGTCCTAATTTCATCCTGTTAAATATTTGAAGTATCAGACCATGCGAAGGCATGAAGAAATCTGGGCTGAGAGTCTTCATTACAGGAGGCCTGATCTGGACTGTATGGCTGGTTTGAGGCGCATCACTTTGAACTGCAACACGCTCATTGGTGACCTGGGCGCAAGTGCTTTTGCAGAATCTCTCAGTGAGGATTTATGGCTTAGAGGTAAATTCTAAAATGGAAAATACTGAATTTTTAAATGTTAAATATGCTTAGCTTTTGGCTTGATACCACTGTCATGGAATTTTTTTTTTAAGCCTTATTTTTTCCGATACCTTTTATTGTGCTTTTAAGCTTCTCTAAGAGTTTTATATATTCTTTACAGAAAATATAGGTTAACTAAACAAAATTACCCATAATCTTAATACCCATTTTGGTGTACTTTCAGTGTTTTATTTTTCTATAGATGTGTTTGTACACTTCAGAGACTAAAAAAGTGGATTCATGGTTCAATTACTATTTCATGCTCTTTTACTTAATGATGCATCATGTGGTATCCATTATATTGATGTGCAATAGTTTAATCATTCTTTGAAATTAGACACTTTGTACTTTTCTCTGTCAGGAACAATGTATAGTGAACACATCTCTGTGACCGTTGCATTAGTTCTATAGATTAAGTTACTAAAATGGAAGGACCTTATAATATGACATATTTTTAAGACTTTTATTGCATGTTAGTGAATTACCATCCAGAAATCCTGTGCCAATTTATAATCCACCTTAACAGTGCATGTGAGGCCTCTCCCCTCACAAACACTGGCTTGTGTCACTTTTAAAAACCTGTAACACTACAAAAGTGAGTGACCCTCCCTTTTTTATGAAGTGGGATTACTCCAAACTTTAAAACTTTTTTCATTTATTTATTTATTTTTTTTAAGATTTTATTTATTTATTTGAGAGAAAGAGAGAGAGACAGAGAAACAGCATGAGAGGGGAGAGGGTCAGAGGGAGAAGCAGGCTCCCCGCCGAGCCGGGAGCCCCATGTGGGACTCGATCCCGGGACTCCAGGATCATGACCTGAGCCGAAGGCAGTTGCTTAACCAACTGAGCCACCCAGGCGCCCAAAACTTTTTTCATTTAATATAGTATGAGCATCTTAAGAAGTCAGTACATTTACATCTCCCACATCATTTTTGGTGACTGTGCCATTATATGAATGTGCCATAGTACACTTAAGCTTATTCATTCTTGCTAGATAAATGAGCTGTTTGCAGGTTTTCACTGTTAAAAACAGTACTCTGATACACATCCTTGCCTACGTCCCGTTTCCTTTGGTTAAATTCTTAGAGAGTTGCTAGGTCAAAATGGCATGCACATTTTCAAGGTTTTTGTTACATGATCGTGACCTAATCTGATGGAACAATCTCATTTTATTGTTTTAATTTGTATTCAGTTCACATACTAGTGACATGTAGTGGCTATTTTTATTTATTTGGCTAGTTGGTTAATTATATCCTTTGTCCATTCTGTGGTAAGAGTTTATAAGGATCTCATCATATTGTTTCCATATATCTGGCTTATTTCTATGTGTCATGGGGTTTTAAAAGACCCCAGTTACTTTAATGTAATGGTTTACACAACACTTTTAAAAAAGGGCTAATATGATGGTTTCCTCTTATGCAATGTTTTTTATACTTGTGCTTTTGTGATCCCTGGTTTAAACATTGTTCAGCCTCAGAACTAGTATTGATGATCATTTGTTCTGTTCTTTGACCTTTTAAAGAGAGTGTTCTTGACTATCATTCTTTCATGATAAGTTCTTAGCATATGTTCCCTATTCATACATTCTTTGGATTTGTTATTATTTCCATCCTCTTAAATGTCTGTCTTTGTCTTTTTTTCTTGTAAAACTAACAATTATTGCATATCTGCCATTTTGCTTTTTCCTTTTAACTAGTTTTAAGAGTGATTTAGAACTCAAGAGCATATCAAAAGAATGCAGCGCAGGTTCTGAGTGCCACCCAGCTTTTGCCTGTGAGGTCTACACACCACTAGCATCCTTGCTGATTATGAGCCGAGACTCCTTTTGTGATGTTTTTCACTCATAGACTATCTAGAGTTATTCTTCACCTCTGTAATTGTAAAATATGTTGGGTGATTTATTGGTACTAAGAGCAGGATAATCATGGCCCATCCAAGAATTTTTTATTGTATGTGTTGTGTATACTTTTCTGTTTTTTCTTTTTTCAATACCCAAGATTAAAAACCTGCCATGACTTCTTGTACAGAAATCTTACATGCATGAATACATGAGAGTTGTCTATATGTTAAATCTGTGTAGAGTTGGCAAGTGACCTTTTGTCTTTCATCGAAAGCACTTGACCTGCAGCAGTGTGGCCTCACCAATGAAGGAGCAAAGGCTTTACTAAAGGCCCTCGAAACCAACAGAACTCTGGTCATTCTGGATGTAAGAAAAAATCCACTCGTTGGTACGTCACACCTTTTTTAATGATTAACGAATGGCAAAACAGAATTTGTTCGTGTGTTGACAGTTTTTAAAACCTAATGTGTTTGCTTTCCTAATGCTATACTTTTCTAATCTTGTACTTCCCTTGTGTTTTTAGCAGATAATTTACTACTTAACATGAGTTATACTTGTAAATTGCTCTTGGCTGCCACTCGAATAAGATGAACTTAGATAATGAGCTAGCTTCCACCAAGAGAATTATTGCCTTCCTGTGGAACCTCTGCATTCCTGGAAAGAGCATTTCATTCATTTCTCAGTTTAGCAAGTAATTTTTGAATCCTTTCTGTGTTCCAGACACAGATTTTAGGCACTAGGAGTGTAGTAGTGAAACGGATGGGCCAAAGTCTTACCCTCGTTGAGCTTACGTTCTAGTGGAGGAGTTCAGATAGAAATGAGTGAGCAGATACGTGAAGTAATTTTAGATAGCAGGAAGTACAAAAACACCTTAAGATAAAGACCCTGAAGGGGGTAATAGGGCTGTATTAGATTTGTCAAGGGACAGCTTCACTGGAGAAACGACTTTTGAGGGGAAAGCTAAATGAAGAGAGTGGCAGGCCGTGGGAGACCTGGAGGAGGCAGCTTCCAGCACCAGGAGGCAATGCATACACAGGCACGGAGGTGACAGGGTGGATAGAGTGTTTAAGGAAAGGACGGAGGCCACCATGGCCGGAGCACCGAGTGAGGGAGAGCGTGGGATGCGGTGAGGTCACAGAGCTGGCCATGGGCATGATTTTACCAGAGTAAGGACACGGATTATTCTAAGTGAGTGGAGCATTTTGAACTAAAAAAGGCTTGATCTGAATAGTGTTTCAATAAGATGACTGGTGTAGAGAATAGACCTGGGGATGGGGGAGAGATAAAGAAGGAAAATGAGGAGACCAGTCTGGAGAATGTGACTCCCCTCAGGAGTCCAAATACAGGCTGTTAATGGCTTACCTTAGGGTGGAAGGTTGGAGCTGATAAAGTGGTTGAATTCAGGTTGTGTTTTGAGGGGGTAGCTAATAAGACTTACAGATAGATCAGGTGTGGGGTATGAAGGAAATAGTAATAAAGAAGCAAGTGCTGGGGGCACCTAGATGACTCAGTCGTTAAGCGTCTGCCTTTGGCTCAGGTCATGGTCCCAGGGTCCTGGGATCGAGCCCCGCATCGGGCTCCCTCCTCCGCGGGAAGCCTGCTTCTCCCTCTCCCACTCCCCCTGCTTGTGTTCCCTCTCTCACTGTGTCTCTCTCTGTCAAATAAATTAAATCTTAAAAAAAAAAAAAAAGAAGAAGAAGAAGCAAGTGCTGGATGATGATGCGTGCAACTGGTTGGTACCACTCACTGAGAAAGGGGCGCTGAGGAGAGGAGCGGCTTTGAGAGAATGTCAGGACTTTGGTTTAATGGATCAGGTGCCCTTTCAGTATCTAAGCAGCTGGACAGTCCCAGACTTTTGCTTTCTATCCAAAGGTATCCAAAGTCATGTTAGACACAAAGTGTTGAGAAATGATCTTTGCTACTGCAAAAAGAGTAGTCATTGTGGGCAATATGGGAGGGGGCATACTTTCATCTTAGGTTTTTGAGGAAGAAATTAGAATTCTAAAAAGGGGGAAATAGGTATATAATTACATAATGTGCGTTTTATATTTAATTTTATGTGAAAAGTTGGTGTTTGCTTTTAAATGGGAATAACCACTCATTGGGAAGCAATTACTATAATTTCAGTTTATTTTACTTTAGATCATTCTGTGATGAAAGCAGTTATCAAAAAAGTTCTCCAGAATGGAAGGAGCGCCAAGTCAGAGGTAACATGTTGTAGTTCTTTAGGAAGAATTTTTCTTTAACTGCATGTTTTTCTCCTCAATAAAACCATCAAGGCATTTTTCTGCCATCTTAAATCAATTAAGTCAAATCAAATGGCTTTTCTGTTTTGAAAACATTGTGTGATTCTTTAATTTGGGGTCCCAGAAATGCAGATTGCAAACCTTTTGTTAACTCAAAATAGCTTAATTTCCAATTGAGATCAAACCCTCATAAATTACCTGTAACTGATATGAGTATTTATTATTTCTCTTCCAGTACCAGTGGATAACTTCTCCATCAGTGAAGGAACCATTCAAAACTGCTAGACAGAAAAAGAGAACTATAATCCTGGGAAATGGTCGGAAAGGGAAAGCTACTATTAGAATTGGTAACTTTTTCTCCTGGCTTTTTAATGCTGCTAGAGCTTATGCCCCGTATGTGTTCCAATGGCTAAAATTGGAATCTCTTCCCATCATATGATAGTGATGGTAACAACCAGTATTAACCACATGCATATCAGAAAGACTGTGAATGTTCTGATACAGATTATAAGAATTTATGAAATATAAAAATAATTTAAAGAAGAGATGCTAATATTTCCATTTTTTTTTAAATTAACCAACTATGTTTTCATAAAAAGTTCATTATTTTGAATATATTCCTTGGTTAAGATTTTCATTTTCTCTTCCTGTGGTCTATTTTTTTTTTTTTTTGACAGAGAGCAAGAGAGGGAACACAAGCAGGGGGAATGGGAGAGGGAGAAGCAGGCTTCCCGCCGAGCAGGGAGCCCGATGCGGGGCTCGATCCCAGGACTCTGGGATCATGACCTGAGCCGAAGGCAGACGCTTGACGACTGAGCCACCCAGGCGCCCATCTTCCTGTGGTCTATTAACATAGACAACATAGGCACACAGGTGACAGGGTGGATGGAATATTGACGTAATTCCACATAACTTGAATATAATTTGCCATTTTTCTTCTTTCACTTCATTTTAGATTAAATTAAAATTCTATATGATTTCATAGTTATACTTTTTTATGAATTCAGAAAGTTTCATTGAGTTGATTGGTCTTTTTTTTAAATTAATGAAAGATTTGGGGTGCCTGGCTGGCTCAGTCGGTAGAGCACATGACTCTCGATCTTGGGTTCATGGGTTCGAGCCCCACGTCGGGCATGGAGCGTACTTTAAATAAATAATAAATTAGTAAAAAATTCAGAATAACCTAAGTATTATATAATTTTTTAATAGTATTGTAAACATTTTCATAAATACTACTTTTTTTTTTTTTTTTTAACTATTAAAAGGTATGTTTTTGATTCTCCATTAATCTACTTGTTTGGTCAACAAAATATTAAGTAGCAGTTAAGAGGGTCTGTTAAATCAAAAGAAAGCTTAACAATTTTTCTACCAATTTTTATTTTAAAACTGATATTTTAGTAGTCAAATAGTATATACAAAGAAGCTGAGATTTGTGATGTCTCACTGATTGTAGATTATTACTAAAAGTTTACATCATGTGTAAAACATTCTTAAAAGTGTCTAAGTTGGTATTTTGATATAATATTAGAAATAGAAATGTATATAGGTAAAATATATATGTGTGTTATATTAGGATTTCTGTAATTTTAGTATCTGATGGTATATAATAGGACTTCGTGGAATGAAAATAAAAAATTAAAAATCTTTTTTTTTCTTAGCATGATTAAACAAAGTGACTGAAATTTACAAGCTCACTGAGCTATTTTAAGAGTAATTTTATTTCTTGGGCTTTTTTTTGTATTTGCCTCAGTTATGTGGAGACATAGAGGTAAGCCACATCAGTGTCTGGCTATATAGTTAGATCCAGGTGAGTATAGAGGTTACATAATTGTGTGAGTTGTCACATTCACATTGTAATCATGTGTGCAGAAAGAAGATAGGAACTCGAATGGGGATTTTATCTCCTTACAAGATAAGTGTGAATTCTTTTGGATTTAATTACAAATGGCATATTTGCATTAGTTTCTGAAAGTCAGGGGAGAGGTGTACATGTACAAACCACGTATATATGAACATTTTTTTCCTTGAGAGTAATTAAGTTGAAAAACAAAAAAGAGCACAAGATGAATGGAACTTCTATATATTTTAAGAGGCATATAAATTTATCCAGAGAAATCACACAGGTCATGTGGTGATTATCAATAAGCTACATTATATGAAATATTTGTCCTCTATTGCCACATATGTTTTATTTCTCTTGCTATCCTAATGCTGCTAAAGTAGTATAGTAAAATAGATCTGAAGAATAAATACAACAAACCTATATTACTTGTTTTGAGTAACTGTAAAAAAATTAAATGTCAATTTTAATATATGGTTTATTCTAAATATATTAGCACGTAGGTCTAGTTTTTGTTACTATTTCATATAAGGATATTGATTTTTTAGTACTGAAATGTAGGCCAAGTCTCCATATCTTGCTCTTTATCCATTGGGTCTTATTTCTTCTTTGTTTTCTTTTCTTTTTTTTTTTTTTTAAGATTTTATTTTTCAACAGAGAGAGACGACAGCGAGAGAGGGAACACAAGTAGGGAGAGTGGGTGAGGGAGAAGCAGGCTTCCCGCGGAGCAGGGAGCCCGATGCGGGGCTTGATCCCAGGACCCTGGGATCATGACCTGCGCCGAAGGCAGACGCTTAACGACTGAGCCACCCAGGCGCCCCTCTTTTTTGTGTTCTATATGAAATCAAATGAGCAATGAAGGTTGACAGACTTACGGAGGGTAACATTGACTTACCTGCCACTTAGCAGCTTTCAGTCCTATTCCTTTGATTGTTTTCACATGGAAAATTTAATCTTAAATTAAAATTTTGGTCTAATTCAGATTCTCTTTGGCAGGAATCAGGGATGTATCAGTGTTTATCTTTGAGATTCAGAAATACCACAGATACTCTGAGATTCAATAAACTGGATGTTTCTGCATGATACATAAGATGTATCGTGCATGTTTCATTCTTTGGGTTATATTTTTTATTTCTGGATGTTTTGTGCATCTCATATACTTGTATTTTAGTTAAAATGATAACTTGTTACTCTAGAAGAACTTAGATTTGTAAACATTGCTAGTCCATGTCAAAGCATTTTTACAGAACGATCTTGTTATTAATGGCCTCGCATCTTTGGCAGGTGCCTGTTTTATAAAGTGCGAACCTGTGATAATTGCTGTGTCACCATTTAGTGCATCTTGATTTTGTCCTTTAATGCTTTCGCAAACATAGGATTGGCCACAAAGAAACCTGTAAGTAATGGAAGGAAACACCCCCTTGGTAAAGAATATTCTCCTGAGCCTCTACCTCCTGGCGTCTCTGGTTTCCTGCCGTGGCGCACAGCGGAACGTGCAAAAAGGACCAGGTATTTATTCCGTCTTGAGTCGTTTAGAAATTTTCATTTTGGAGCTTCAGTTGTGCGGGAGGTCTCTAATGGTTTCTCTAGAGAAAAAAATGATAACTCACACGTGGCTTCTGCCTAATGGGTCCTTGAAAGAAGAAAAAAAATATAGTTATAATTGGGAGTTGCAAATTATTTCTTATGTGTCCCAACAAACATTCTCTCCACCGGTACAGGTGAGTAAAGGTTTCATTAAAGGCGGGTGTAATTGAGCTGGGCCCTACAGTGCAGGAGGAGGAACTTGGACATGTAAGGAATGGGGAAAAAAGACATTTTCGGCCTGGGGGATAGTTTAGTACAGAATGGATGGGGAAGTAGGGATTAGACTTAATCTAACTCAGTCAACCGGCTTAACTCATTTTAGTGAATCAGATTTAGTAAATCAAATTAGATTTAACTAGTTTTAGCTGATTACTTACCCAGGGGATAACAGTGCATAGCGATTTTTATACTAGAAGTATAAAAGTCTCTTTAAATGGTCGAACTATAATTTTAGGCCTGCTGAGTGAATTAGTTTGCTGTAGATTATTTTCAGGTAATTTACAGGGTAGTATTCAAGAAATTGGGGATTAACAATTGCTTAAGAAAACAAAGAATTGATTTTAAATAAGACTTGAGGTAGGTACTATGTAAAATAATTGTTCACTTGCTCACATTGAATTGTTGAATATAATCTCCATTGCAAATGGTGATGTGAATTATTATTGCATAAACTCTAGTTCCCAGGCCCCGGTCTTTACACTTCAGTTTTATGACTTTGTGATTTCATATCTTCTTTTTATGATAACTGTTAATATCGAGACCATTCTGACCACAAGGAGTTGTCAATTGGAGAATGATTATTAGTCAAGGAAGTTAGATTGGAAGTCTAAACCGTCCTGAACGTAGAAAGTGAAGACAACCCTCAGCAGTTCAGAGAGTTGTGACAAGCCAGTCTGCTAAATTCTGTTCAATTTTCTGCCAGGTCCTTATTTTGAGCTTATTTTGCTTATACGTAATTCATATGTATTATTAATAGTATTATTGTACATAATTCTAGCAAATTCTAGCAAACTGGCATTAACTGGTAATATTCACATCAATGTTTAACTTAATTTGTTGGTATCTCTTTAGGGGTTTTCCATTAATCAAAACTCATGATGTATATAATCATTTGCAGGTATGTAGTTCTCATATTTACAATATATAGAAGGTTAAGTGGGAAAGGTGGGAGGGCGTTCTCTTTGCATTTCAAACTAAACAGAGCCTTACAGAAAACATTTCCCTCTCTGAAATAAATCCATTGGCAACTTGTCAGGTTGCTCTCCCAATGACGGTATGTAGTTGTGTGAATATGACACACACTGGGGATCTTGCGGTTCCATCCGTAAACAGGGAAGCCATTTCTCCAGTCCACAAGTCACCTGTTAACCCAGTGAAAGGAATTTGACTGCCAACTCATGGAGCTACCATTCTCAAGAATGTCTTTTATGTTTTCGAGAAATGTCATTTGAGAGCTATATGTATAAGTATGTGTATAAGTTCCAGATCCTAGAGGCAAAATAAAGAAGCCAGTCCCAGAGCGTGTGCTCTCTCAGAGCACTTCTTCCTCTCTCACCAAGGCCACACACATTCCCTGTCCTACCAGCCAATTCCGTCAGAGTGTCAGGTTCTCCTTCCCCCTTGTCCTGGGGAACTACATAGCAGCTCTGAGTAAGGTAACACTACTGGATTGAGAGAAGAGCACCCCGGGTGTGAGCCCTGCCCACTGCATGTCCAGAAGAAGGGGTGCACACCTCATTCTACCATTGGAACTTTCCTGTACTGTGGGATTTGTTGCCCATGGTTAAAATGACACCCCAGTGACTTGTCTTCTGTGCAGTTATGTAATCCCAGCACTCCTCTTTTTGATCTGTAGACTTTTTATGGGGTTATGATCAGGTCAGTTTTCAAATGTTTGGGAACAGCATACTGAACTGCATTCCAGTGGCAGTGAATTGACAGGAGAACTGTATTACCATTACAGTAGTTCTGCTTTAAGGTGGCTAAAGGATGGTAAGATGAGGTTTTTGATGGGTCCATTTTAGTTGTGCATGTGTAAGTGATTTTTTTAATTTTCATGTTTTTTTTTTCACTAGATCTGTTGACTTTCTAATTATTCTTCTAATTCTTCTTATCAGTCCCCTACTGATGGATTTTTTCCTCCAAAAACTACATTTTCTTCCAGACTTTTTGTACCTAACAGTGGAGAGTAAATGTCTCATCTGCAGTAAAAAGTTGGTCTGAGAAAAATGTTTACCCTGGCTCCTCAGTTGGCTTATATGAAAGAAAGTTAATAAAATAATATGGAGGATTCCAAATATTAATTTTTTTTTTTTTTAAATTTATTTGACAGAGACAGAGATAGCAAGAGCAGGAACACAAGCAGTGGGAGGGGGAGGGGGAGAAGCAGGCCTCCCCCCGAGGAGGGAGCCCGATGTGGGACTCGATCCCAGGACCCTGGGATCATGACCTGAGCCGAAGGCAGACGCTTAACGACTGAGCCACCCAGGCGCCCTCAAATATTAATCTTAACAGAATTCTATACAGTGACAGCAAAAATAAATCATTGTCATTTTACTTTGTCATTGCTTGTTTTAGACTAAGCAGTGGAAGACATTTATACATAATGACTTGATACCTCAGGTCAATTTTGTTAAATGTCCTGTAATATTTGTTATCTGGTTTTTGTTATCTCTTCTACAACCTTGACTTCTTTCTCTAAGCAATCAGATTTTCCTGTGACTGTGACAGTAGAGAGTCCTTCCTCCTCAGAAATTGAAGAGGTCGACGATTCATCCGAAAGTGTTCAAGAAGAGCCTGAGAAAACCAGTTTAAAACAAGAAGCATTAGAGGTATAAAGTTACCACTTTAAGATCCAGAGATTATTTTTTAAACCGTAGTGGTTACTGGGCAGGGGGAAGCCTGATTAGGGCACTGGATGAGCTTGTACATGGCTTCTGTCTTCCCCTCAACGATTCCTTGGCTTAAACCAAGGTGGAAGGTAGACGTTTGAATTCTGAGAAATAAAAATCAAAACATGTCATCAGTAATATATTTTCCTTTCCTAACCGACTGAGCCACCCAGGGGCCCCTTTTACTATTTGATTTTTTAAAAAAGAAAGCCAGATTTTTATTTTCCCAATTAAAATTAATGATAATAACATAGAGAAATTTTAAGATAAGTACTTGGAAAATTACGAAATGTTAGAGTGGGATGAATCTGTAATTGATGTAGAATTACCCTTTTCATTTTCTAAATGAGCACCTACAATTTGTAGCACTTAAAATGCTTTGTTACTAAGCTGCAGAGTAAAGACAAGACCCCAGACCGTCTAATTTGTGTTCATGGTCATTTTATTTTTTTTTTAAAGATTTTATTTATTTATTTGACAGAGAGAGACACAGCGAGAGAGGGGACACAAGTAGGGGGAGAGGGAGAGGGAGAAGAGGCTTCCCCCTGAGCAGGGAGCCCGATGCGGGGCTCGATCCCAGGACCCCAGGATCATGACCTGAGCCGAAGGCAGACGCTCAGTGACTGAGCCACCCAGGCGCCTCTCATGGTCGTTTTAGATTTCCTGCACCGAGACACTAGGGAGCTTGTACTTCTAAAAGCAACAGTAAGGCACTGGGGAAGGCCAAGAAGGTCAGGAACTGTAACTAGGGACTACCTGATTCACGATGTGCTGAGGACCCTCTCGGCTCTTCTCCACTTTGATAAGACATTAAAGTGCTGGTATCAAATTTTTAAGAATATATCCACAACAATCAAGAGAAGGGATTTCAACATTTTTTTCAGAGACAGAAGACAAGTGGAAGGGTGTGAAGCTGTGAACAGAGGAACAGTACCACCTAGAATTTGCACAGGGACTGGCTGCAGCTGAGGGAATCTAATCCCCCACGGCAGAAACAGCTCCATCTTCAGATGTGCGTGACAGAGAGAGGGTGGAGTTGGTTAAAAATGTGACTGAAATAGGGAGAGCGTGTGGAAGGTTTATATTTGGGAGAGCTGACTCCCATCCCTACCCTCATTCTCCTGAAATGAGATAATTTGACTTTGGGAGAAACTAAATTCTACTCCTGAAACCACTATTACACTAGATGTTAACTAACCAGAATTTAAATAAAAATTTGGAGAAAAAAAGACTGGGGAGAATTAGGGCACCTAGTGGAGTTTTGCACCCTAGAAAAGAGTATTTGGGGGTTCCTTATTACAACTGACTACCCACCTCTTCACACATAAGAGAAGCCAGTCAATCATGAGCTTCCAGGGAGCTTTCTGCTCCCGTTCCTAAGTAGAAAATAACCATGGTTCGCCTGAGAGTTAGTAAAGCATACAACATGATGGGAAAAAAAAAAAAGAGTAAAAACGGATACCTGGTAGGACCAGGGACTATTTGCTGTTACTGTCTCTCAACAGAAAACAGAACAAAATGTAAATATCAGCTTTGATAAAGGTAGGTTTGGAAGGTAAATAGGAGGTGGAAAGAAGGGGAAAAGGCATGAATGTCTTCATTTCCCAAAGCGGGGTGTTGAGAGAGTTTGTGGTCGATAAACAATACAGAGTTTTATTTATTTATTTGACTCGGAGAGAGAGAGAGTGAGAGAGAGCGCACAAGCAGGGGGAGAGGCAGAGGGAGGGGCAGAGGGAGAGGGAGAAGCAGGCTCCCCACTGAGCAGGGAGCCCAGTGCGGGGCTCCATCCCAGAACCCCGGGATCATGACCTGAGCCAAAGGCAGACACTAAACCGACTGAGCCACTCAGGCACCCCAACAATACAGATTTTTTTTTAAAGATCTTATTTATTTGAGAGAGAGACAAAGAGAGTGAGAGAAAAAGAGAGAGAGAACACGAGCGGGGTGAGGGGGAGAGGGAGAAGCAGACTCCCTGCTGAACAGGGAGCCCGATCCCAGGACCCCAGGATCACGACCTGAGCCGAAGGCAGACATTCAACCGACTGAGCCACCCAGCCCCCCCCCCAACAATACAGATTTTTAAGTATATCACTGCAAGTCAAAGAGTTCATGACCAGTGGGAAAACGAATGGTGATGTGACTTCACTGAGAGGAATGGACTTAGGAAAGAGTGTAAATGAACTAATGTCTTATTTGGTAAAGTAGGAAGTTAATAATGTCTAAAATTTCATCATGACGTAGTCATGTAAGTTTCTTACTTGGAAATGAGAAGAATTAAAAATAAGAATGGCTAAAGTCTCATTAAGAAAGGAAATCCAGATGGCTAATAAACATGGACAAGTGTCCAATATGAAATGCCACTACCCTTCAATCACATTAACAAAGAAGTCTGATAATTACAGGTTTCCTAGACCTAGAGTATAATAGGAATCTCACACCCTGCTTATATGGGCATATAAATCGACACAGCTACTTTGGAAAGCATTCAACATTGTTCATTACCTGAAGGCGTGCTAATCCTTCACAACCCAAGTTTCCCTATCCCCTGCCCAGCCAGTATACATACTAGAATAACTGGTGCAATAGGGTACGTGTGTGATTTGCTTCAGGACCAACTAAAAGCAGTCCAAACATCCCTTAAGAGACAAAAATGATGTGTATTCATACAGTGGGGAAACTACAAAGCAATAAAGTTGAATGAACTAGAGCCTACTGGCAACAATGTAGATGAATTTTTAAAAACAATATTGACTGGAAGACTGCATATACTGTGATTCTCTTTACATGAAGTTAAGAGTTGGCAAAACCAAAGGGAATTTTTAGGGATGCATGCATGTAAAGATGCACTTTTTAGTATGGATACCGTATTTTACAATTAAAACCTACTCAAAGGGGCGCCTGGCTGGTTCAGTCGGTAGAGCATGTAACTCTTGATTTTGGAACTGTGAATTCAAACCCCACGCTGGGCATAAAGATTACTTAAAAAAAATGAAAACCTGCTTAAGAAAAGGTTGCCTCTAGGGGGCTGTATGTGTGAGTGAGTTGAGACTATTTGATTTTAAGTCTTTCGCTACTGTTTGCATTCACATATATTCACTATATGTGAATTAGCATTAACTGAACATACCCTATGCAGCAAGCACTCTTCTGAGTTTATGTGAGTGTTGTTAACTTGTAATCCTCACAAGAACTGTGTCTTCATGTTAGAGATGAGGAAATGGAGGCCTAGAGTTACTGAACTTGTCCAAGGTTATATAGCTGAGGGGCAGGGCCAGGTTTTAGCCACAGAGATTCTGAATTTTTAAAATATAATCTGAAGGAGAAATTTAACTACTAATTACACACAGAACTCGTATTGGCACAGGTTTACCTTATTCAACAATTACTTTTCGTGTGCTTTGTGCTAGATACATGTGCTGGGATCAAATATGCCCCCTTCCCCTAAATTTCTTGCACTTTGAAGTGAGGAAGCAAGCCAACAGTTATAGTAGAAGTTATATACCAAGTGATACATTGCTGAAAGCAGTCTAAAATCTTAGGAATCTTTTGTAGATCAGTATCACAGAACCTTAAAAATGTTCATTTGCTTTGATCTCAAACTCATTTTTATTGACTCATTGCAAGAAAATTATCTACATATGGGAAAAGGCCTTCATGCGTAAAAATATTTTGTTTTATGATACTGAAAGGTTGGAAAGGATTTAAATGTTTAACCATATAGGAATGATTACAGAACCAAGACATGCTCAGTGGAATATTTTGTAGCCCATTAAAAAAGTCAAGGTTAGGGGTGGCTCAGTTGGTTAAGTGGCCGACTCTTGATTTCGGCTCAGGTCAAGGTCTCAAGGTCAGGATATTGCGCCTCCGAGTTGTGCTTCTTGCTCAGCAGGGAGTCTGCTTGAGATTCTCTCTCACTCTCTCCCCCCTCTCCCCTGCCAGCTCACGGGCACTCTTTCTCTCTCTCAAAAATAAATAAATCTTTTTTAAAAATCAAGGCTATGAATCCCGATTATATAAAAAATGATCCACTGTAAATGAAAAAAAGTTGGGGCGCCTGGGTGGCTCAGTCGTTAAGCGTCTGCCTTCAGCTCAGATCATGGTCCCAGGATCGAGCCCCGCATCGGGCTTCTTGCTTAGCAGGAGGCCTGCTTCTCCCTCTCCCACTCCCCCTGCTTGTGTTCCTTCTCTCGCTATGTCTCTCTCTGTTAAATAAATAAATAAAATCTTTAAAAAAAAAATAAATGGAAAAAAGTTAAACATAAAATTAGAGATACAGTATGATGGGAGCTTTGTTCCAGGAAAGAAAAAAAAAACTAGCCAATGTATAGAAGGGGAAGGAGAGCAGATGACAAGAAAGAGGATTTCTCCAAAACCTGATCATTAGTCTAATTTACATAACAGAATGTCAGATAATTTTGCTTTCTAATCTTTTGGTTCCATATTTTTTTTAAGTGTAGACATTGAGCTTTTTTTAAAAT
>NW_023270615.1:1741412-1780958 GCF_011800145.1 Mirounga leonina | reverse complement strand
ATTATTAGTTTCAGAGGTAGAGTTCAGTGATTCATCAGTCTTATATAAAGCCCAGTGTTGATTACAACTTGTTCCCCCCCTTAATGTCCCATAACCCAGTTACCCCACCCCCACCCCCTCCCCTCCAGCATCCCTCAGTTTGTTTCCTATGATTAAGAGTCTCTTATGGTTTCATATTTTTTTAAAGAGCATGAATTACTTTTAACTTTGTAGGAAGGTACAGTTTTTCATGAAAATCCAACGTGATATTCTAACTCCCTCCACTAGAGGGAGAAGCTATTTCATGTAATTGCACAATGTGCTGTTTATATTTAGAGCCAGTTGAGAATGGAGCATTTCAGTCTGTACATTCTCTGATTGTCGTGAGACTTTCTTGTTTACTGATTTGTTTAGAATTTCTGTGAAATAAGTTTTAAATATTAAAACCATTATATAGGGGCGCCTGGGTGGCTCAGTCGTTAAGCGTCTGCCTTCGGCTCAGGTCATGATCCCGGGGGTCCTGGGATCGAGCCCCACATCGGGCTCCCTGCTCCGCGGGAGGCCTGCTTCTCCCTCTCCCACTCCCCCTGCTTGTGTTCCTGCTCTCTCTGTCTCTCTCTCTGTCAAAAAATAAGTAAAATCTTAAAAAAGAAAAAAAGATTTATTAAAAAAAATAATAAAAAAATTATATAAGTAAGTAGAGGTATTTGTAATTTTTTTCCTTTGTCCCCATTAAAAATTTGGCTGGCTTCAAATGTTTAATGAAACATTGAAGAATTTGAAGTTGTTAGACTATTTTAAAATTTTTAAACGTAAATTCTGAGTATAAAGTATATGTTCATTGAGCAAATTTCTAAAAACAATGGAAAACTTACTGAAGAAAATAAAAGCCACCTCTATGTACACACACCTCATCTACCCTTTTGTCATAAAAAGGTGTCAAAAATATTTTGTCATGTCACTAAATACTCTCCTACCTCAGAGAATCTTAGATTAAGCTTCTGTCCTCTCGCCCCTGAAAAACGCACAGAATATAAAGCTCCTGCAAGCCCATTCATTAATTCTGGTTAAGACCTCTTGTCAGTGTTTTTTAGTGGCTTTGCAGAGCATTTCTTCATATGGGTGTGCTGTTTTTATTTAAACTAACCCAATTTGGAAGCTTGTAGCTCACTTCTAGGGTTAGGCCTAAACAGTCGCGTATGACACGTCGGTAGATAAATCTTTGCCCAGGTCTTTGGTGGTTTCCTTAGGGTAAACTCCTGGGTGTAGGGTTGGTGGTATGTACTCACTGCCCCGAAGCTAGTGCTAGTTTCCTCCGTCAAGACAGCATGTAACAGAGTTCCCCCCTCAAGCCGCATGCACCAGGGGTAAACTAAACTCTGAGTTGAAATTCTTTAAGTGATTGTCCAAAAGCCTTTAAAGTGTATAAATATACCTTGTTGTTTTAGTAAGTGGAGGTATTTTGTTTATTGCTGCACAAGAAACCAGCCCCACAACAGCGGCTTTAAACAGTAGAAGTCCTTGATTGTGTTCATGAACCTGGGGCTTGAGCAGTATATCAATGTTCTATTGCTGTGAACCTCACGGCTTGAAACACCACCTGCTGACGAGCTCCCAGTTCCGTAGGTCAGAAGTCCAGGTACGGCATGACTAGGCTCTCTGCTTCGTCTCAGAGAGCTGAAGTCATATGTCAGTCAGGCTGTGTTCTCATCGTGGCTCTGGGGAAGAACCTACTCCCAACTTAGACAGCTCATTGGCCTAATTCAGTTCTTTTTTTTTTTTTTTTTTTAAGATTTTATTTATTTATTTGACAGAGAGAGACACAGCGAGAGCGGGAACACAAGCAGGGGGACCGGGAGAGGGAGAAGCAGGCTTACCGCCGAGCAGGGAGCCCGATGTGGGGCTCAATCCCAGGACCCCGGGATCATGACCTGAGCCAAAGGCAGATGCTTAACGACTGAGCCACCCAGGCGCCCTCTCTCTCTCTTTTTTTAAAGATTTTATTTATTTATTTGACAGAGAGAGACACAAGCGAGAGCGGGAACACAAGCAGGGGGACCGGGAGAGGGAGAAGCAGGCTTCCCGCGGAGCAGGGAGTCCGATGCGGGACTCGATCCCAGGACCCCGCGACCATGACCTGAGCCGAAGGCAGTCGCTTAACCAACTGAGCCACCCAGGCGCCCGGCCTAATTCAGTTCTTGGAGTTGTAGGACAGAGATCCTCCTTTCATGCTGGCTGTCAGTTGGGGGACAGTCTCAGCTCCTAGAGGCCTCCCTCCCATTCCTTGCCACGACATCACACTTGACTTGTTCAAAGCCAGCCACAAAGAATCTCGCCTTTGTCCCTTTTTTACTTTAGATCTTAAGGAAGACCCCAGTCCCTTTTAATAGGCCACCTGATTAAGTTACATCCACCCAGAATAATTTCTGAAGATCAATTAAAGATTTGAGGAACCTTAATTACATCTTCAAAATCCCTTCACTGCAGCACCAATTAGATCAGTATTTGATTAACTGGGAGGATCATATAGTTTAGCCGGTAGGACTCTGAGGGGCTGTCTTAGAATTCTGCCAGCCACAAGTAGTGTCCCCCGCTGCAAGGACTTAAGTATCTTGTTCTTGGAAATCAAAACTTACCAGTGTCCATTCTATTTTTTTTTAATATTTTTTATTTATTTGAGAGAGAGAGAGAGATCACGAGCAGAGCGGGGAAAGGCAGAGGGAGAAGCTGACTCCTCGCTGAGAGGGAGCCCAATGCGGGACTCGATCCCGGGACTCTGGGGTCATGACCTGAGCCGAAGGCAGACGCTTAACTGACTGAGCCACCCAGGCGCCCTGTGCATTCTATTTTATTGACGTTGGTGAATGGGGAGATTACCACTTCTGTGAACAGGCATGGGGCCCAACTTCCTGAGTTCAAAATGTGGTTCTGCAACTTAATGATCTTAGGTGATATGGTCTGGGGTGTCCTACACTACTTTTCTCTGTCTCCATTTTCTCACCTGTAAAATGACATGGAGTTAATTGTTCTTTCCTTGTAGGGTTTTGATGATTAAATTATTTAATATCCAGGAAATTCCTATTAGGACAGGGCTTGGCACATACTAAAGTGCTTTAAAAGTGTTTACTTTTTAAAATGCATTTGATTCTGCAATTATATAATTTGGGTGGGTTAACTATGTTAGTGAGATTTCCTATTATAACGGGGCCCATTAATAAAAGTAGAATTTTCCTTTCTTGGCCTTAGTGTTTTATTTCTGACTTAACTGTATTATACACATATGCCTTTTATGGTGAGCTGCCACAAATTTATTTTGGAAAGTATTGGATTCAAATAAATTTTTAATATGCTAATTTGGTATTTTTGGTAATTAATTTCACTAGCATGGTAGGATAAAATCATTAAGTAACAGATTATAATCCTGAAGTCTGAGTTTACTTGTGGCTCTTTGCCTAAATCCTTGGTGAGATCTATAAATGGAAAGGCTTTTGGATATGATACTATAAATTGCTTATAATACTCTATTTTTTCACACTAGGAAAAACTGGAGGAGTGCCTAAAGCAGTTAAAGGAGGAAAGAGTAATAAGGTTTAAGGCTGATAAACGAGTCAGTGAGGTAAACAGGTTTTTTCTTATACTTTTGAAAGTATTTTGGTTTTATTTTTATTTGATTTTAAGCCATACACATGCAGTTTATAAACTTTAAAACTAATATATTGCAAATTGGTTGTACCATATGAACCTTTGTATTTACTTCTTTTAGTGGTCATATGATCTCTATTCCAGAAAACATGTTTTTAAAATGGAAAAATCTTAGGGATACCTGGGTGGCTCGGTTGGTTAAACATCCGGCTCTTAATCTCAGCTCAGGTCCTAATCTCAGGGTTGTGAGTTCAAGCCCTGCACTGGGGTCCACATATTTTGGGTGGGGAGCATATTTTTTAAAAAAAGAAGTAAAAATCTTAGGGTTTTTTTTGGTGTGTGTGTATTTTTATATGATGTTAGCTTATTTTCTGTTTATGATGCTTCAGTTCAAGAAAGCACTTATGCTTATATGCATATATAGTAACATAAAAGATATGATGAAACTACTTACTGGCAGTGAATAATTTAAATAAGTAAGTATAAAATATTAGAAAACTGCTAAGAATGCAGTGAAAGAGAAAAATATATACTATGAGAATTACATTAGGGAAGTGTGCATGGAAGCAGGACATAAGCTCAGAAGTTGTATGTAAATATAATTTATTATTATAAGGTGAGTTTTGGGAGGAATTTTCGCAAGTGCATACACTGGATTGAAGAACACTTACTCATTCAGTAAAGGTTGAGCACCTGTAAGGTAAAAGCTACGTCATGAACAAAAGAGCCTCTCTGAGAAATACTAGAGTTGGGTTTATCTGTGTTTTTAGCTGAATAGATGGGGGAATCATTACAGAACGTAATGATTCTACGAGATTTCCAATAGATGGGGACACGCAAGGGAGGAAACATTTTCAAGAAGCCAAGGAGGATATTAGTCATTGTATGGTTAATTAGTTGGGTATGATTCAGGACTTTTAAACTTAGACATTTAATATTTTGCTCAATAAAGTTAATCCTTAACATCCAGCCAAGTTGGAATATGCTTTGCTCAAATCAGACTATTTCACTTTCTAATTTAAAGGGAACCTTAAGCAGCTAATTTTTCTAATGTAAATGAGGGTCTGTTATGAATATAACCAGTTAGAAAAGTGATCTTTTGAAAGATCATTAATAATTAAACAGTTACTTTGGTTTATTTATATACCACCTAAGTATTATATAGGAAACTCTGTTGGGTATCTTTGGGTTTTGATCATTATGTGATGTAGTCTCTGTCTTCATAGGCAGAAAGTTAGATTAATTACAAATTAATTACATTTGAAATGTTTTAGTTTTGTTGCTTAAAAACTTTTCTTTTCATGACAATGGAAGAAAATCATGTCAGACATTTTCAATTTTCTTTTATAGCTGGAACATGAAAATGCCCAGTTAAGAAATATAAATTTCTCTTTGTCTGAAGCCCTGCATGCACAGTCATTGACAAGCATGATCCTGGATGACGAAGGTGTTTTGGGCAGCATTGAGAATTCTTTTCAGAAGTTCCATGCTTTCTTGGACCTCCTTAAAGATGCTGGGTTAGTAGTTTCTCTCCATGGCATTATTCTCTTTGCATCTGTAATGAGGGTTTACTAAGGAATGTGAGCAATTTTCAGTGGCTTCCATAGTCTTATTTAGCATGTAATATTGGGTGTTTTTTAAATGAGGAATTAAAAGAAATGCAAAATGGTAAACCTGCTTTGGTAGAGGAGAGAGCCCATTATGAAAGAATAACCTGAAGATTAAGTAATTTTTAGGTATAGTTTTTGGAAAAGACTACACTGACGATAATTTTACTTGAAAATATTCCAGAATGCATCAGAGTTTCCCTCCCTTTTATTTATCTTTCTGGTAAAATAAATTTGAATTAAAGTGGTTTTTGTCCTACACAGAGAAGTTATTATTAATCTGTAAGGCAAATATAGATACAAATCAGTCATTCTCAACCGTGAATGATTTTGCTAAAGGAAGATACTGAAAGAGAGAATTGGAGATTGAAATTGATGGAGTGATGTTTTGTGGGTGAGGGAGTTAGTGTTGGGAAGGAAGGAACGAACACGTTTTTGGAAACAGGAGGAGAGGTGGTCAGGAAGTGGGGGTGAGGTGAGAGCTGATGCACTGGGTGCATACTAGAAGCTGAAGCATTGAAATGGAGTGACGAATCAGGTGGTGGTCAAGACGTTGTTGGGGGAAGAGGGGGTGCTGCAAGGATGGCATGAGCTGATGTGGTCCCAGAGCATGAATGTGGAAGGGCTGAGAGTTTGAGAGAGAAAAGGGGCTTGTATCTGCGGTAGGGTAGTGATTTTTAAGATTTTAGAAGTATTTCCTGATTATAGGTATGGGGAAGTCTAAGCTGCTCACATGCAATTGTAGTAACCTTTGCTTTTTTCCTCCTTTCCTCCTCTTGTCCAGGCTTGGGCAGCTTGCCACAATGGCTGGAATAGATCAGTCAGATTTTCATTTACTGGGTCGTCCCCAGATGAATTCTACTCTCAGTAGTCTGCCTATGGAAGAAAAGAAAGCACTTGAAGAAGAAAAACGAGAATCAAAGCAGAACCCCCTAGGACAGATGCAAAATATCCAAGTAAGTGGACAGAACAGAACGTCATGATTCTACGAGTGATAGCCAAAAGGGAATTATCAAGTCAGAGAGAAAATAATACTGCTCTGTCCCTAATAACTCACATGCTTAGGAGGAGCCTCTTTGGGGTCCTTTCCAAATGTGAAATTAGTTAAGTTTGGACCCGTTTCATAATATCGTGTAGTTACAAATAAGAAAGACAGACGGTCTTTTGCAAATGTATGATTTAAAGTAAACTATTCTCAGTGAAGAAAGAAATGAAACATTAGAGAGAGCATTCCAAATTTTAAATTGTGTAAATGTCTATTTTATTCATATTTCATCTAGGTTTCTATTTGTATGCAGTCAGCTTGCAGTGAAGGAACACTAATGAAGGTACAACTACTGATCCAGATAATTTTCTTAAATAAGTAATCCAGACGTAACTAATAGACAGTGCATTATAGTTAGCCTCCCAGTTATGGGAGCGAGAGGAGACAAACCCGTCTGCTCTTCTCCTGGCCTGACTTCCTGGAGCCTTCCCTTCGTCTTCCGTCTCAGCCAACCTCAGACAGTCTTGGGAACTGACAGCTTGAGAACAGTCTCATCACAAATTGGAGACTGCTTCCATGTTCCTAGACGATAGAAAAGAAATTAATTTCCTTAGGGAATAGGGCTTTATTATTTTTAATGAGGGAAAGGGAAGTGGGCAATAATCATCCCAAACACCAAGTATGAAAATGGAGTAGACGTTGCCTTGGATATAGCGAAGTTAAATTGGGAACCAACTGGCAGGATATAATTAGAAAAAAACTGGATCTAAAATCTTCTGATTAATCAAATGACTGTCATAATAATACAATCACAGAGTAACACTGAAGTCATGGACTCTACTTTTTAATGGTTGGCTTTGTTCATCACTGAATTTTTGTTTTGTCGTCTTTTGTTTTTCCCTCCAGTTTCAGAAAATCACAGGTGATGCTAGAATTCCTTTGCCTCTCGACTCCTTCCATGTCCCCGTTTCCACGCAGGAGCCCTTAGAAACTTCTAGAGACAACCTGGGAGTCCCAGTCAATGAGCAGTGGCAGGACTCTATCACAGAATTCATTGCTGGAACATGTTCTCCTTCAGCAGATGTGATGTCTGGAGCTGGAAGCCAAAGAAAAGAAGATGAATTGTCTAGAAATAGCAGATCTTCTTCAGAGAAAATGACCAGAACAGGTGAATATACCAAAAAATATTGTGCTAAAAAACAGCCCAGAAAGGACCTGCATCCCTGCTCTGACTCACCTGTAAATCGGAAAAGTAAAGGAATTGGGCAAAATGATTCTTTGGTTAACGAACCAGTTAAAAGTGAGTCTTTGAAAAAACACGTTTCTGTCAAGAGAGAAAGTAGAATAGTGACTGTTTCATCCAAGACGACTAAAAGTAAACTCAATCTGTTAGAACACTCTGAAGGTGATACTCTTGGATCTGACTTTGAATTTCAAGAAAGCATCCATACCGTATCACACCTGACATAGGTCTAAATCTTTTGAAATTATGTTTTTGCCTTCAAATTTTAATAAATTTCTTATGTTTTCATTGTGGCATATGGTGTTTTAAAATATAGTACTGGAAGCCATCAGAGATTTATCCATTCTTTTTATTGTAATGAAACTTTTGGGGTATGTTTTCTTTTTGACACTCTCCACCTTTCACTCAACAAGTTATTTCTTGTGGACTTAATATGTATGATACTATTCTGGGTGCTATCGCTTTCAGCAATGAACAAAACAAAACCTTTACATTCACGGAACTAATATTCTGTGGAGGGAGAAAAAAAATACCAAAGCAGGATAAGGGCCCTAGAAAGGATGGGGTAATAAATGGGGGAGTTTTAACATTTGGGTAAATGTGGAAATATTATAAATCACTTTGCCAGAAGTCATTGGCATATCCTGATTCATAATAACCAGAGCAGCAAACATTCACCAGGGTACTTAGCCATAGTCATGGATTACAGCAACTGTATACGGTAGGGAACCATTATTGGGCACATTTTATAGATGAGGAGTCTGAGGAGACAGATTATGTGAGTTGCCCAAAATTACAGAGCTTTAAATAAGTGGTGGAGCTGGGATTTGAACCAGAACCCATGCCCTTAATCCCTTTGTTGTCCTGTTACCTTGCTAAGAGAAGAAGGGCTTGCGGAGAGAGAAGCCATGGAGAGAGAAGCCACTGAGCGCAGGACGTGCATGGCGGGGCTATACGCCTGCCCCTCCCGCATCTGGGTCAGGTACTTAAAGGCAGACGGCGTAAGAGCATATGAACGTGCATCTCCGGACCAAATGATGCCTCCCTGGTAAAACGTGCATAGAAAAGTCCTGAGTTAGGCTGTGACTTCGGAGAGGTAAAATCAGAGAAAAGCTGGTGTGTCAAATTTCTTCTGAGAAGGCCCTGCCTGATTGTTACCGAAGGACCACTGCAGTACTGAGTTCATGAATCATGGATTGAGTGCGGTGGGAGTAAAACAATAAAGATACAGCCCTGGGGCGCCTGGGTGGCTCAGTCGGTTAAGCGACTGCCTTCGGCTCAGGTCATGATCCTGGAGTCCCGGGATCGAGTCCCGCATCGGGCTCCTTGCTCGGCAGGGGGTCTGCTTCTCCCTCTGACCCTCCCCCCTCTCATGCTCTCTCTCTCCCTCTCTCTCATTCTCTCAAATAGATAAATAAAATCTTAAAAAAAAGAAAAGTTTAAGTCGGAAGCAGAGAAAGGATTTTGAGGAAAGCGGAAATAGCATTTCAAGAAGGAAGAAATAGATAACAGCGTCATGCTGCAGAGAATGTGTTTGGCTTTGGCAGTTAGGTCCCTGGTGACCTTAATGGGAGTCATTCAGGGGAAGTGGTAGACGTAGCCAGATTGAGACAAGTGGAGGGGACAGGGCCGCTCTGAGGGGACAGTGAAGAGTGGGTATAGGCTATTCTTTGAAGGAGTCTGGATGAGAAGAGGAAGCAAGGAGTTCAAAAAGAATTTTTTTTAGACTGAGAGTGACTTAAGTGTTTATAGGTTGAAAGGAACGAGCCCATCAAAGGAGATAGTGAAGATGCTGAGGATTGAGAGGCTCACCCATACAGCAGGATCCAAGGATGTGGGAGCATGAGCTACGTTAATGCTGTTAAGACGGGAAGAAAGAGCTGTGAACAGGTGTGGATGTAGATTACTTGATTGCTCAGTGAATTTGAGGTGGCTCACGTCCGTACGTGCAGTGCAAAATGATGAGATAAGTAACTTAGAGAACTGGGAAAACAGGGAAATAAATACGGTAAGGAAAAAACAGGGATACAGTTCATGTTGCAAAATATTTAAGAATGACTTATACTCTTCAAGTGGGATGAATTCTGGCAAGTTTGGGGTGAAATAGCATTGGAAAAAAGTAGAAGTTAAGTGAGTTTGTGCTGATAACCTCAGTTTTCTTTTTTAACAAGAAATTTTTTAAAAAACATACATCTACAAAATTACCGTTTTAAAATGGTTGCATAATTTAGGTAGGGTTTTTTTTTAATCGTTTGAAATGATTTCATTAAAAATCATCGGGGCACCTGGGAGGTTCAGTCAGATAACCGTCTGCTTCAGCTCAGGTCATGATCTCAGGGTCCTGGGATCGAGCCCCATGTCGGGCTCCCTGCTCAGCGGGGAATCTGCTTGTCCCTCTGCCCCTCCCCCTGCTTCTGCGTGCGCACGCATACTCTCTCTCAAATAAATAAATCTTTTTTTTTTTTAAAAAGAATCATCAATATCGATATCTTGTTGCTTAATGTGAGGATTTTAGAAGTTTGATGTTAAACTTCTACTATTACACCTGAAGCAATGTCACTTCACCGAAATACAGTATTTTCATCTGGGTTAGAGGAAGTTACAAGCCTGTACCTTTACTGAGAAGTTACTGTGTACCTTTGCCGAGTGATTACCTGAGCATGTGCAGTCTATGCAAAGAGGAGTTTTCTGAGGTTTTAAAAACAGTGTCAGATGTGATACTCTAGCAAAGAGTTTGTAGTCCTGCCTTAAATCCACATAATTACGATTGGTCATAATTACTATCGCAATAATTACTTGTCCATTCCTAGCCAGTACTGTGTCCAGGAAGCAGTCTAATTTCAAATGGATATTTACAGAATAATCCCCAATCTCGAGATTTTCAGAGGACCAGCGAGATAGGCGCAACAATTAATTTTTTTAAAGATTCTGATTATGAACTACATGCTGGAGCTGATCACGTAACAAAGATGACTGAACACATTGTTTTACTCTTCCAGAATCTCATTGAAATGACTGGAGAAATACTAAAAATAGAATAGCAGAATTGGAAAACCAGAACATGAACAGTGTGGAATTCCTAGAAGATAAAAAGCAGATGATCGAGGATCAGTTAATTAAAGAGGGAAGCAGCTCAGCCATTCTGCGCACCTTTGAAGCACCTAATTCTGGAGTTTGCCACCAGGCTAAGGCTAAGAAAACAGCCCTTTGAGGTAGGAGTTCTGACACAGACACACTGGGATCGGAGAAGAAGGGTGTCACCCAAATGCCTCCAAGGAGGAACCGAGGATCTGCTGCCCAGCCACTCGCTCTGGCTGTGGGGAGCAGCCACTCCCTTTCTCATCACCACAGGCGCCCATGGTCAGCATCTGTGTTCACTAAAAGTGGGACAGTTGTTTGGCTGGGGAAAAGCACTTCAAACTGTAATCTTAGGTCTGCATCCATAAATACGCCAAGAATCATCAGATTTGAAGAAAAAACCAGTAACATCAAAGGAGACACCAAATTAAAACAAAGTAACCTGTTCAAGAAAGTAGTAGAAGAAACAGAAGAAATGTAAAAATGAATATGATTAAGGTCATATTCATAAGGATATTGTATCCATAAACAATAAGATGCTAGGAAAAAAATACTTAGTGTCTAGAAACTGAAAATATAATTATGAAAAAACACTCAGAAGATGGGCTAGATTGCAGAATGGGTTCAGCTGAAGCTTAAATTCATGAAATGCAAGATTTGAGAGATTCTCCCTAATATGCCCTGCAAAGGGATGAAAGGTAAATACTATGAAGGAAAAGTGCAAGTCCTTCACAAACTCAGACGTATAGTAATTGCACAAGTAGTAAGCAGTTGGCATATAGTAAGTACACAAATGCTTGTGGAATTAATGAGACAACACAGATTTCAGTATTAGACTTCTTATTCAATAACTAAAAGAAATTTTTCTCTAAGAATTACTAAGCGCACTGAACAGTGAATCCATGATGAGATTTTAAATCAAAGCAACTGATGATGCCATGAGATCTGTCATTCCCCTTTATAATCATGAGATGCCTATAATCAGAAAAAGTCTAAATGAATATTAATGCATATGGGAAAATAAAGTGAGCTCCACATCACCCTCAACCTGGGAGCCAGCTGATGAAGCATCACTATTTAGAATATTGCTGGTTGCAACACCCAAGGAAAAAGAGAGTGAGGCAACGTTCACTGACTTAAAGCTTCTGCACACATGCCACTTCTCACACTTCATTAGCCAAGAGTGTCACATGGCCGTGCCCTAGTTCAGAGCAGGGAAGCACAGTGCGGACTTACTGTGTCAAGACAAGGAGAGAGAAGCAAATACGTGTCAACAACTTTCATAGCTACCAACTGCCAGGAATGGGAGGTGGAATTTAAAAATCCAAGAAAAGTCAGGGGGCGCCTGGGTGGCTCAGTCGGTTAAGCGGCTGCCTTCGGCTCAGGTCATGATCCCTGGGTCCTGGGATCGAGCCCCGCATCGGGCTCCCTGCTCAGTGGGGAGTCTGCTTCTCCCTCTCTCTCTGCCTGCCTCTCTGCCTACTTGTGCTTTCTCTCTGTCAAATAAATAAATAAAATCTTTAAAAAAAAAAAAAAAAGAAAAGTCAGGAAAGAGAAAAGTTGTTACACAGGGGGAAAAAGAAGTAAGACCAAATGCTTTTCTCACAATAAATCTAAGTAGGTTAAATTCTAAAATTCCTTAGGCTTGAGTAAAAACAAAAAATCCAACTATGCACTATTTACAAAAAGCAAATCTATCATGGATTATAAAGAAATAGACAAAGGTATACCAGGCAGATGCTAACAAAAGTGGATGTGGCTTTGTTAACTTCTGGCTAAATAGAATAAATAGAATCCAAAATGAAAAGCATTAAAGGGGGGCAAAGAAGAAAGCATTTCTTTTTGACTAATAAAAAGTATAGTTTGCTGAGGGATTTTTTTAACATTTTTTTAAAGATTTTATTTATTTCTTAGCACAAGCAGGGAGGAGGGGCAGAGGGAGAGGGAGAAGCAGACTCCCCGATGAGCAGGGAGCCTGATGGGGGGCTTGATCCCAGGACCCCCGGACCATGACCCAGGCCAAAGGCAGACGCTTAATCAGCTGAGCCACCCAGGCACCCCTTGCTGAAAGATTTTTTAAAATATATCTCCAACCTAAAAACTCAGTTTCAAAATTGATGGAGTGAAAATTTTAGAAATACAAGGAGAAATGGACAAACCAATTATGAGAAAGGCTTTAACACATCTCTCTTCAAAATCAGTGGACCCACCACTACACACTTATTAGAATGGCTTACGGTACAAGCACTGATGAGGATGCAGAGCAACAGGAATTCTCATAGACTGCTGGTAGAAATGCAAGATAATGCGGCCACTCAGAACAGACTGGCAGTGCCTCTAAACAGTAAACATATCATATGACCCCCACCGTCACTCCTGGGTGTTCACTCTAAATAGATTAAAACTCGTGTTCACATAAGAACTGGTACACGAATGTTTATAGCAGCTCCATTCATAATCACCAAAATGTCTTCCAACAGGCGAGTGAATAAGCAAATGATAGTGTATCCACACACGCAATTAAAAAGGAATGAATTACATATATAACAACTTGGGTGAATCTCAACAGTCCTATGCTAAGTGAAAAAAGCCCCAAAGTTACATACTCTATGATTTCGTGTATTTGACATTCTTAAAAAGGCAAAACTGTGGTGATAGAGGATAGATCTGTGGTTGTCAGGTTTTGGGGAGCGGGGAGGATTTGATAACAAAGAGGCTATGCAGGGGTGTATCTTTTGGTGATGGACTTCTGGATTATGATTGTGATTATGATTGCAGAGGTGGTAATACAAACCCATACATACGTCAAAAATCATGGAACTGTACCCTCCTGAGTCATTTTTACTGTATGATAATGTTAAAGCAAAAAACTCAGGTCCTACCCCCTACCGATAGGTCAAGATAAGGAAGGTATTATTTCCTAAGTATTTTGTATCCACCATGAATACAAAACATGTTCTTTCGGAAGATCTATGGAACACTAATCAAAATGATTGATATGAGGGGGGGAAACTTGTAAAATGCAAAGATCCTACAGATTGTGTCCTCTTTGCAAAATGTAATAAAACTAGTAACAAAACTAGTTGACTTGGAAATTTTTGAATTACCTTTTACACCTTTTATTAACTCCTTGATGGGGGAAATCAAAACAAATTATAGACAGTTTAGAGTGAATAAAAGTTACTTCTCAAAACCTAGGAGATTCTGCCAAATAAGATGTTAGAGGAAAATTTATAGGTTTTGACTTATTTTTCAAGAAATAAGAAAACCGAAAATAGGGGCACCTGGCTGGCTCAGTCAGTGGAACATGTGACTCGATCTCTGGGTTGTGAGTTTGAGCCTCACACTGGGTGTGGAGATTACTTAGGAATAAAATCTTAAAAAAGAAGAAGAAGAAAAAAGAAAGCTGAAAACAGGTGAAATAAAACTTAACTTTAGAAACCAGAAAAAAAGGTAAGCTGAAAGAAGCAAGGGATTTAAAAAGTTAAAAGCAGAAATGAATAAAATAGAAAGCAAACACATCTTGATCAATAAAATTAAAAAGTTCTAATGTAAAAACCAGTAAAAGGTAAACCTTTGAAAAATATGATAAAAAGAACAAGAAGTAACCAACAGGGCACCTGGTTGGCTCAGTTGGTTAAGCGACTGCCTTCAGCTCAGGTCATGATCCCAGAGTCCCTGGATCGAGTCCCGCATCGGGCTCCCTGCTCGGCAGGGAGTCTGCTTCTCCCTCTGACCCTCCCCCCTCTCATGTGCTCTCTCTCATTCTCTCTCTCACAAATAAATAAATAAAATCTTTAAAAAAAAAAAGTAACCAACAAAAATATATAACCAGAATTAATAATTTTTAGAAAGATAACATACTTTTTTAATTAGAAGGGAGTACTATTTACAACTTACTCCTAATGTAATTATATAGCTTCATTCCAATTTGAAAGAACCAGATGAAGTGTGATGACTTTTTTAAAAAAATAGATTCTAAAAATACATAAGAAGTAGAAAATGTAAATAGACCAAGTAATTTAGGAGAAATTAAAAAGGTAGTATGAGAACTTCTTTTAAAAAGGCAAATACTGCGGCACCTGGGTGACTCAGTTGGTTAAGCATCCAATTCTTGATTTCATCTCGGGTCATAATCTCAGGGTCATGAGATCAAGCCCTGAGTCAGGCTCTGCGCTCCACACAGAGTATGCTTGACATTCCCTCTCCCTCCCCTTCTGCCCTTCCCCCTGCTATTTGTACATGCTCTCTCTCTCTCTCCCCCTGCCTCTCATAAATAAATAAAGGCAAATGCTATCAGACAAACCTTCAAGGCATCCACATATTTGTAAACCATTCTAGAGGATAGAAAAGAAAATGCAAAGCTGCCTAATTCATTCCATGTGGAAAGCATAATCCTGATACCAAAACTGCACAAATAAAACACAAGGAAAACTGTAGACCAATCTCACTTAACAGAGGTGCAAATCACTATAACTCACTAAATTAACAGATTAAAGAATGAAATACCATCTTCACTGCCGAAAAAAGCATTTAATAAGTCAAACACCCTCTGGTACTCTTAACAGTCTAGAAACAGAAGGAAACTTTACCTTGTAGCTTGATTAAACGTATCTATATGAGATCTACAGCAAACAAACGATGAAAAAACTTAGAAACTGAGAAAATACAAAAATAGTGCTAAAAAGTATATACAACGCAAAGACAGTTGTCATCGTAAATGTTTTTGGACAAAAAGGAAACTAATGATTATCCGCTGGCATGGTATTACAATTAATGAGAAACTTAGTAAGCAGACAGGGCACAACACCAACATCAAAAACTTTTTTATACACCAGCAATAGCCAATTAGGAAATGTATGGAGGAAAAGATCCTACTCATGTAGAAATAAGGTTAACAGAGAAATGTTAAGGCCCATATGAATAATAATAATAAAAAAATCTATGCTGAAGGATATAAAAATAGACCCCCCCCCCCAATGGAGAGTCATGCCACAGTTCTAAGAGGAAGACCCAACACAATAAATGTGTCCATTCTACAAAAAAACTCATAAATTCAAAGCAGTTTCACATAATCAAAGCAAGGGTTTTTATTTATTTTATTTATTTATTTATTTTTATTTTTTTAAAGATTTTATTTATTTATTTGACAGAGACAGAGACAGCGAGAGCAGGAACACAAACAGCGGGAGTGGGAGAGGGAGAAGCAGGCTTCCTGCTGAGCCGGGAGCCTGATGTGGGACTCGATCCCAGGGCCCCGGGATCATGACCTGAGCCGAAGGCAGTCGCTTAACCAACTGAGCCACCCAGGCGCCCCCAAAGCAAGGGTTTTTAAATGGATAGAACAACCTGATTACAAAGCTCATCTGGAAGACCATGCACAAAACAACTCCGAAATCAAAACAGTCCATGGAGCAAAAGTAAATGAAATAATGTGGTATTGGCACAGGAATAATCAAATAGGTTAAAAGCACAGAACAAAGAATCCAGGAACAGAGCCATGTATACAAAGGAATTTAGTACTTGAAAAATGGCCTTACAAATAGGTAAGGAATGGGGCGCTGGGTGGCTCAGTCATTAAGCATCTGCCTTCGGCTCAGGTCATGATCTCGGGGTCCTGGGATCGAGCCCCACATCGGGCTCCCTGCTCGGCGGGAAGCCTGCTTCTCCCTCTCCCACTCCCCCTGCTTGTGTTCCCTCTCTCACTGTCAAATAAATAAAATCTTTAAAAAAAAAAAAAAATTTTTTTTATAAACAAAAATATAAACATTCAACTTCTTAAGAAATCAAAAATTAAAATGAGATACTGTTTTTTAGTCCTTGAAGTGTCAGATATGAGACAACAGGTGACAGTGCTGGAGATACTATGAATAAAGAGCACTCTCGTTGTTGAAGGATGTGTAAGTCGATACAGTTTTGGGGGTGGACAATTTGGCAGTGTATATCAATATTTAAAATGTGTCTAGCCTCTGATTTAATAACCATGATTCTAAGCATCCAGCCTAAAGACATATTCACACGAGTCCTAAGAGTCAATAAGAATGTGCATTGAAGCATTTTTTTTAAAGATTTTATTTATTTGACAGAGAGAGACACAGCGAGAGAGGGAACACAAGCAGGGGGAGGGGGGAGGGAGAAGCAGGCTTCCCCCTGAGCAGGGAGCCCGATGCGGGGCTCGATCCCAGGACCCCGGGATCATGACCTGAGCTGAAGGCAGACGCCTAACGACTGAGCCACCCAGGCACCCCAAAGCATTTTTTGAAATAATAAAAAATTAGAAACAACATAATTGTACATAAATGTGGAAATTATTGAATTAGTACCTACCAGTTCCTACCATGCAATACTCTGCAGCAGATAAAACAGCAGCTCTGTATGTAGTATGGACACGGAAGTATTTTTAAGACATACTGATACGGGGTGCCTGGCTGGCTCAGTCGGTAGAACATGCAACTCTTGATCTCAGTGTTGAGCTGGAGCCCCACGCTGAGTGTACAGATTACTTAAAAAATAAAATCTTTAAAAAAAAAAAAGACATACTGACATGAAAAACAAGTTCTGCCATAATACTTATTGCACGCTATTTACATTTATATCGTCAAAAACCTGTTTACACATATACGGTGTACATTTTTGTCTGTGCGTGCCTAGAAAATACTCTGTAATAATACATATCAAGCTGTTGACAGTGACTCTGCAGAAGGCAGCAGGATTGTGAGGAGGGACAAAAGGGGGCTTTTTTCATATTTTACTCCATTTACTTTAGGTTGTTTGCTTTTTTTTTTTTTTTAACGTAGGCTCCATGCCCAGTGTGGAGCCCAATGTGGGACTTGAACTCAAGACCCTGAGATGAGGACCTGAGCTGATATCAAGAGTCAGACACTTACCTGACTGAGCCACCCAGGCACCCCTGATTTTGTTTTTTAATAAGCCTCTTTTTATGGTTGACAAGTAATTTTCTAAATTCTCTTCATCACAGAGACCTTGGAAAATACAAACATATGACCTGCCATCCTGTATGTCCTGTGTCCACCTATTTTTCAAAATCTGGCTGTCCTAGTATCTATGTGGAAAATGAGCTTTACCGTGTAACCTGTGTAACTCAGAGCTTTAAACCCGATGGCTTCCTACATAGTATATTCAAACTGCCTTTTTTTTTTTTAACTACAACCCACAGTAAAAATTATATTTTATGCAAAGGAAAAGGTAAGTGTCCTGGCCCACACCTGCCTTGTGAGCACACGGAGTGAATGGAACATTTCATCGAACAGCTCTTACTGTACTTCTGGTGACAGTCTAGTATGTTCTGTCCTGTTTCATTCCTTTAAAGAAAATTCTGTTTGCAACCCACCAAGTAGGTTTCACAATCCACGACTGGGTCGTGACCTATGGTATGAAAACCCTGGGGAGAATGCTTCAGACACTTGCTCTGTCTACTCCTGACCAAACTGCTGCGGGCGTACAATGCGAGGCTGTCCCGCCTTGGCATCCTTCCTCCAGGGGTCAAAGTCCTTCTCCATTTGTGCGTTACTTGCAAAGCACAGCTTTCTTGAGCTCTTTCCCTCTCATTAGGTAATTTACGTGAGATTCCCCTTTAAAAAACCCTTTGTTACAGTGAAAGCCTGAGTTTTCAAACTGATGCATCTACACAGAATCCTAAAAATATAATTTGGTTAAAGAATTAAAAAAAACCCACAAATGTCCTGTGATTTAAGGCACTTGCTTGGTGTTGCTCACAAGGCACGTAGTGTACTTACTGTAAGGGCTGAAAGGGCTCAGTCCCTCAGTACAGTTTGTAAATTTTAAACCAGTGTGAATTTGAAAACAAAAAACAGAAAAACAACCAAGCAGTTTAGAGTTAGATAAGGACACCTCCTATAGATTAGATAATCATTAACTTTGTTCCCGAGTGACTAGGGAGGATTACTTGGTTTATTTTAAGGTCTCCAAAAGATAGTCCTCAATGTCCTTGACTGTGGAGGAGGCTCTTTTTTTTTTTTTTTTTGACAGAGACAGAGACAGCGAGAGCAGGAACACAAGCAGGGGGAGTGGGAGAGGGAGAAACAGGCTTCCCACCGAGCAGGGGGCCCGATGTGGGACTCGATCCCAGGACCCTGGGATCATGACCTGAGCCGAAGGCAGACGCCCAACGACTGAGCCACCCAGGCGCCCTGGAGGAGGCTTTTATCTCTACACTGGAAAAACCAAAAACAAAACTTTGCAAAAATCTTAAAACTAGATAATCCCCGGGTCCTTTTGTCTTAAAGGATAAATTTGACTGCGGTGTGAAAACAGAAAAATCAGGAGAGGGGATAGGAGAGGTGTTGTATAAGGTTACACAACAATATTGTATTATAATCATCAAACTTGCTAAGAGACTAGATCTTAATTATTCCAACCACTAAAAAGAAATGATACTTGCGTGACGTGGTGGAGGTGCTAATTACCGCTACAATGACAATCATACAAATGTATCAAATCAATGTGTTGTACACCTTAAATTAACAAAATGTTATATGTCAAAAATATTTCAATTAAAAAAGCTAAAATCGGGCGCCTGGGTGGCTCAGTCGGTTAAGCGACTGCCTTCGGCTCAGGTCATGATCCTGGAGTCCCGGGATCGAGTCCCGCATCGGGCTCCCTGCTCAGCGGGGAGTCTGCTTCTCCCTCTGACCCTCCTCCCTCTCATGCTCTCTGTCTCTCATTCTCTCTCTCTCAAATAAATAAATAAATAAATCTAAACAAAAAAAAAAAGCTAAAATCAATTTACTAAATAGCTCTAATTTCTTTACACCGAAGTCAAAGCAAATCTTTTCTAAGAACCTAGTGCCTTGGGGCGCCTGGGTGGCTCAGTCAGTTAAGCAGCCAACTCTTGATTTCAGCTCAGGTCATGATCTCAGGGTCGTGGGATCGAGCCCCACACGTCAGGCTCTGCGCTCAGTGGGGAGTCGGTTTGAGATTTTCTCTTTCCTCTCCTTCTGCCCCTTGGCGTGCATGCTCTCTCTCAAATAAATAAATAAAATCTTAAAAAAAAAAAAAAGAATCTAGTGCCTTATTGTATACCAGATAGGAGACACTTTCACGTATTATTCCAAGACCTGGAAACCTATGAGGGGTCAAAGGTGTTATCTTTATACCTTTATATCAGTCATACCCTGGTTCAAGCTATTGCTTACAATCAAGTGAACTGCTAGCTGTTTTTGGGACGAGTGGCAAGAATGGCAAATTTGAAGCTATGGAACATGGTTTTCTTGGTTTCCTGCTCTTCTTAGGCTTATATCATTTTCTGTAGTTGCTCTCTTATCCAATGTAGTTAATATAATAACCTTGTAACTATATAATAAGTTTAAACTGGCTAATGCCTCAAAATTTTTGGTATAGATTTCCATTCATTTTTGATTAAAAAAAATTAAATATTATAATTTTTTTAAATTACATCACTTTTTTCAGGGGCACTTGGCTCAGTCGGTTAAGCATCCGACTCTCAGTTTCAGCTCAGGTCTTCATCTCAGGGTCACGAGTCCACGCTGGGCATGAAGCCTACTTTTAATAACTTTTTGCAGAAATCACTCATCTTAAACCGAGTGAAGTCCATAGTCTTCAAGGCCTAGGATTGAATACAATTGATAAGATGAAGTTTGGTGTTTTCTTTCACTGATAGGAGCAGTTTACCCTGAACCTTTTACTGGGGGTTAAGATTTTAGGTCTTTAGGTTAAAATAAAGCTTCAGGCCTACAACCCTCAGTTGTCCATAATTTTGCCACACCTTTAAAGTATTTCCTTTTTGTCCCAATTTTAATAAATGTGCTGCCAAAGCAAGCACCCAAGTATTCCCTTTTATAAACAGGACCAGGGGGCGCCTGGGTGGCTCAGTCGGTTAAGCGGCTGCCTTCGGCTCAGGTCATGATCCCAGGGTCCTGGGGTCGAGTCCCGCATCGGGCTCCCTGCTCAGTAGGGAGCCTGCTTCTCCCTCTCCCTCTGCCTGCCTCTCTGCCTACTTGTACTCTCTCTCTCTAATAAATAAATAAAAATCTTTAAAAAAAAAATAAATAAATAAACAGGACCAGGATCGAACTTTCCACTAACCTGAGTTAACTCTGTTCCACCATTTACAGAGAGATGGTAATCATTTAGGGTTTCTCCCTGTTTGGTCAACTGGAAACCCATAACTCTTCTCTACAACAAAAAGATGCCTCTCTGCCTATTTCTCCATCTACCCCCCCCCCCCAACACCGTTCTCCCTTGAAGGAGAGTCAGTGCCTCAGGCCTTGGGTGAGAAATAGGCCTTGCCGGTAGGACGTGGGTTGCCCTTCTGTGTTAACACTTACGTTGTGCTTCAGCCCTTGCTGGTGACTGCAGCGAAATTAGAAGCAGCTTCATTTCTTCAGGGACTTCAAAGTCCCATGTGGAAGAGGCAAGGTGCCTGCTGGAATGAGGAACGTCTTACCTCCAAGCAGGCAGAGATGCGTCTCCTCAAGGGTTTTGAGGAGAAGCCGCTTCTGAGGAGAGCTAAACCCCCAGCACCCGGGCCTCGGCCGGCCTTGGACTCCCGCTAGCCGTGCGGAAGGCTCCGTGGCAGAAGGACTGACCCCACGAACATGAGTTTCTCCCAGTTGAGTTTCAGTTCACAAGTCAGGGACTCCAGACAACCGGCCAAGGGGGTGACATCCTGGAGCACCTGAAGCCAGATTGTTCTGCAAGTGGAGGCAGCCGTGGAAAGAACCAGACTCTACCACCATCGCTGAACGAGGCCCCTTTGACCCTGAACTGAAGGGAAACTGGGCAGGAAATAATTGTGGATTTTTAATTTCTTTAGAGCTCAACCTTCAAGAGAAAGGATATTAATTTTTTTTTAGACTTTAATTCCTCCCTGAGAATTTAATAATGTGAGGCATTTCATACAGTTCAAATCAGGGCGTTTTAATATTGCCGGCATTTATTATTTGGAGTAGATTTATGCCTTCATTTGAATTCACTGCATAATCTCCAGCAAGCTCTATCGAATGCCCTACCTGGGAAAATCGAAGATGGAGAACAGATTGGGGAGTGCATTTTGAGGCTAGAGCCCTGGGATAGGCTTGAGGGAATTTAATCGGTGCTCCATTGAGACCCATTTCAGGGCCATCGGGGTCCCATGGCCGACCTCAGGAGGACTCACAAGGGGATGGTGATGAGGCCGGGGAGCACTCAGCATTTTCCCAGGAAGAACAGCGGCACTCATGCAGTGCTGAGCCCTGTGTGTTAAGAAACTCAAATGTTAGAGGGCGCCTGGGTGGCTCAGTTGGTTAAGCAACTGCCTTCGGCTCAGGTCATGATCCTGGAGTCCCGGGATCGAGTCCCGCATCGGGCTCCCTGCTCAGCGGGGAGTCTGCTTCTCCCTCTCCCGCTCCCCCCTCTTGTGCTCACTCTCTCTCTCAAATAAATAAATAAAATCTTTAAAAAAATTAAAAAAAAAAAAAGAAACTCAAATGTTAGAAATACTGGCGACACAGGAAGAGAGACGTTTTCCCCTCCCTCCCTGTGTCAGCCGAAGTCCGTAAAGGTGAGCGTGTGCTTTCTCAGAGCTTTCGGACACTCAGCGTTCATTCTCCTTGTCAGGCCCCCTTCCTTCTCCCAGGATGAAGGAGTGGCTTATTCTGGCTGTTGAGGTCAGCAGTGGGGTTGTTCATTACACGGGCTCAGCCTCCTCCTCCTGGATATCTTCTGGATCCTGCCTGTCCCCGTTGCCTGCCATTGCCCAGTAAGTCCATTCCATTTGGTGAGGGAAGAGGAAAGAAAGACTAGCCTGAACTTGGCTCTCCATCCTAGCCTGCAGTCCACCTTGGAAAGTACTGACGTGGCTACTTTAATCCCCATGAGAGCCTATTGGGCTTCCGTGAACGGGTTTCAGCTGGGTTCAGAACTTTGAAGGGAAGAACAGTAGGATTAATTAGCATCCCAGAAACAACACAGGCTGTGTTCCTTCAGGTGTCAAGACAATATAATAATTAACTCTGGAGTCCCACCACCCCGGCTTCTGTTCTAGGAGAGAATGACTATCTTCCTCAGTTCCAGGTAGAAATCCTGGTGAAACCACCTCACACGCATTAGGATGGCTACTCTAACAAACCAACAAACCCCAGAAAGTAACAAGTGTCGGTGAGGATGTGGAGAAGGAGGAAGCCTCGTGGGCTTCCTCCCACTGCTGGTGGGAATGTGAAATGGTGCAGCTGCTACGGAAATCAGTATGGAGTTCCCCCCCCCATTAAAAATAGAACTACCATATGATCCAGCAACTCCACTTCTGAATATATACCCCAAAGAACTGAAAGCCGGGTCTCAAATATGTATTTGTACATATTTGTCAGCATTTGTCACAGTAGCCAAAAGGTGGAAGCAACCCAAGCATCCACTGATGGATGGATAAACAGAATGTGGTAAAAAAAAAAAAAATATGTGAGGTAACAGAAAATAGATATACTGGACTCTAAAATACATATATTTAAAATAAATATATGGGCTACTGAATCCTGGCACCGGGCTCCTAAAACCCTTGTCCTTTTCTAAGTGATAAGAGCACTAGGAGCGTCTCTTGTTCCGATGAGGTGACTCTGGATGGGCTTCTGGATGGGGGCTGGTCACCAAAAAAACCAAGACATAATTAGCAGCTTGGAGTTTTCAGCTTGGCTCCCCCTTCTCTAGAGAGAGGAGAGGGGCTGGAAATGGAGTTAAGAATTGATCGTGCCTACGTGAGAAAGCCTCAAAAGAAATTCTAGTAGGGGCGCCTGGGTGGCTCAGTTGGTTAAGCGACTGCCTTCGGCTCAGGTCATGATCCTGGAGTCCCGGGATCGAGTCCCGCATCGGGCTCCCTGCTCGGCGGGGAGTCTGCTTCTCCCTCTGACCCTCCCCACTCTCATGTACTCTCTCTCTCTCTCTCATTCTCGCTCTCTCAAAATAAATAAATAAATCTTTAAAAAAAAAAAAAAAGAAATTCCAGTCGTATACGGTTCTGAGAGCTTCCAGGTCGGTGAACACATCCACGTACCAGGAGGGTGGCAGGTGCCACATATGGGACAGAGTCTCCTGCCTTCAGAACCCTCCCAGATCTCGCCCTATGGATTTTTTTTTTTTTTTAAATCTGGCTGTTCATCCATATCCTTTATTATAGGCTTTAATAAACTGGTAAATATAAGTCAGTGTCCCTGAGTTCTGTGAGCTGTTCTAGCAAATACTCGAATCCAAGGGGGAGGAGGTCATGGGAACCTCTGGTTGTAGACAAGTCAGACAGAAGATGTGGGTAACCTGGGGACCTACTCCTTGCTATTGGCATCGAAGTGGGGCAAAGTCTTGAGGGACTGAGCCCTTACCCTGTGGGATCTGACGCTAACACAAGGCAGGGAGGGTCAGAAGTGAGTTAAATTGCAGTACCCTCAGCTGGTATTGCAGAATTTCTTGGTGGGGGAGAACGCCCACACGTCCGGTGTCAGAAATGGGGTGAGTGTGGTAGTCCTGTGGGAGTAAAGACTGGGATTTTTCTAATGCAACATACGATAGAGTAGTCACATGCACAGAGACAGAAAGCAGAATGACAGTAGCCAGGGCCGGGAGCAGGGGAAGTTGCTTAATGGGTAAAGAGTTGCAGTTTTGCAAGCTGGACGTGTTCTGGTGGTTGGTTGCATACATTGTGAATGTACTTAATACTACTGAACTGTACATATAAAAATGAGTAAGACGGTAGGTTTTTTTGATTATTTGTATTTTCCCACAATTTTTTTAAATCATGGGGAAGATTTGGGACGAACGCCCTTGGCGTTCTTTTTTTTTTTTTTTTTAAGATTTTATTTATTTATTTGACAGAGAGCGACACAGCGAGAGAGGGAGGGAACATAAGCAGGGGGAGTGGGGGAGGGAGAAGCAGGCTTCCCGCCGAGCAGGGAGCCCGATGCGGGGCTCGATCCCAGGACCCTGGGACCATGACCTGAGCCGAAGGCAGGCGCTTAACCGACTGAGCCACCCCGGCGCCCGCCCTTGGCGTTCTTGATGGTCTTGGAACCATCAATTGTGGCCAATGGGCAGGGTCAGCTCAGAACATCTGAGCCTCCACTCCTACGAAGAAAGGAGCACTGAGTATCTGCTGCTGCTGGCCTTCATATAATTTGAAACTAGTAAGACGCTGGGAAGCTCTAGAACCCTGTGGCTGAAAAATATCTGTGGCAAAGAAAATCATAAATGGAGCTGAAGAGTCATTGGAATTTTTGCAGAAGAAACAATCCTGTATTTTTTTTTTTTTTACAAGGAAAAGGAAGGGTGAAGTATTTCTTCTGAGTTGTCCAAGCATAGAAGAATAAAATTAATAAATCTCAGAAGTTCAATCCAAGATGCCAGGACAAGAAGGGCAGGAGAGACAGAGTCCTTTTTTTTTTTTTTTTGCTGAAGCCCTAGGATACAGTGTTCTTGCATGATCAGTATTTCCCAGTGATGTATGATCTTCAGAGTTCAGGCCCTTAAGGTCATGTATAATTTGCAGCAATAATGACTTAGTGATTTTAAAATAAAAACGTCTTTCTTTTGTAATGTCATCTAACACTTTGGTTCAGGATAAAATGTTAATAATTGATTTTCTGTTGAAACTTGGTTTTCCACTGGGGCCGGTACCTCATACTGAGTAGTCTTACCCGCATGGGTGATGAAATGGAATGTCTGAGAGACACTACATCAGCAAAACAGCTCAGAATTCTGAGTATTGACAGAATTTGAGATGAGGTCATCAGGCCGAGCTGTGCAAAGGAGGGGAAGGAGAGGGGATATATGATGTTTGCCTTCCCAGCCCTCTGCCTTTCCTCTGTGAAGACCATCCCACTGTGGGACTGAACTAATCACACCTCACTTCAGTACTGGGGTGCTGTCAATCCTAGTGCTCTGCACTCCTGGGTGCAGAAGTAGGTGTGTGACCCAAAGGCCCCAGAGTCCTTTCAAGGTGATTTTCAAACTAGAAGCAAGGGAAGAGAGTCCCTTCTTCTCTCATGGCAAAGACAGGACAGTCCCTGGCCATGGTTTCAGGCCTGAGGAGAAAGCCAGTTTGAGAGAACGAAATGATGTGAAGAGAGAAGCAAAAATGGGGGACAGAGACATATGCAAATACACAGCTTACAGCACATGGGGGTTTTGTCCAGGTTGTCCCTGAAGCAAAGCCTCACCCTTGTCCACCTCCTTGAGGTTTGGCTCCAGGTTCCACAAATGGATTCATTTCCCCTCTGCCTAAGCTGGTCAGAGTTGAGTTTCTATCATTTTCAATGGAAAGAGTCCAGGAATACAGCCCAGAGCATCTGCACAGGCCACCCAGCACTCATAGGATGAGGAGGTGTCCCTTGAAGATAAACTAGTGCAGGATTAGGTTACTGCCTTCCCTTCCTGGGAAAACAAGGAGTAGCAGGAAGTAGGCTTGAACCCTGGACTCTGCCTTCTGCTCCCATCACTAACTGCGCCATCTTGGATGAGTTATCTTCTGGAACTCTGTAAAACGAGGGGGCTAGACAACGCACGCCCTCCAAAGGGCATTCCAGCTTATATTATTTCAAATATTGAAATGTCAGTTTGATTTGTGCTACTGAGTCTTCTCTTGGTTTTGACCCCAAGTCTGCCTTTAGTTCTTTGCCTGAGTCTTGCTCACTTTAACAGGGTTTAAACGTTAGTCCTTCCTTTGTTGGCTAGAGGGAGTAAGACAGGGAAAAATAGCGCACCCTGTATCTCCCCAGTTGAGTTCTCAGATATTTAATAAAGAGAGGATACCTGTTATTGGCAGCATAGGGCATAAGGAAGGCAGAAGAAAGAAGAATCACCAACTGTCCTTGGCATTTTCTGCTCCTGAGGCTGAATGCTGCCATGGGCTGATGTTTTGCTGCAGGACAGAAGTGGCTAAAAATGCACGGGATATGCAGACAGAGTTGAGTTCTGCTGTTTGGGCAGTGGTTAGAGTTGCTACTTTGGAAGACTTGGAAAAACTCCTTGTGTAGGTATGATTCCCCCAACCTAATTATGTAAGAGCCTCTCAACAGCCTGGGATTATTGTTCTTAAACAAAATACACTGGGGTTTCTCCGTTCTTTTCAGGAAATATCTTGTCTGTGTTGTGAGGAAGGGCAATAGTGTGGTGTCTCTTGAATAGGGTAAGTCCCTCTGAAAAATATACTTGCTTCTTCCTTTGAAGTGTGTGTGTGTGCAAAAAGTTAAAGAAGATTATGATTGGTTGACACCATGAACTTTTAGTTTTTGTGTTGGGAGAAATTAAAAAACGGATTCCTTGGAATAATTCTGCCTTCAGAGAGTTGGCTGAACTTCACAGCAAAAAATCCTTGCTTGGCTGCCTGCTAACGAGTGAACTTCACCAGTTCTGGACCCTGGGGCTATCTGGACTGTTGGGAAGTCTTACTCTCAGACAGATGGGGGAGTTTTGTATTTATATTGACACTGTATTTAACAGAGAATAAAAAAGACAAAGCCCATTCTCTAGTTTCTGTCTCTTGGTATGCTCTAATTTTTGTTTCCTGGTGCTAAAAAGAATCAAAGGGTGGAATGGCTCAAAGAGGACAGACATCCCCAGTTTTGGTTGTCCCTAAAGTAGCTGGATCTCACAGTATCTCTGAACAAGCAAGACAGGAACCTGAGCAGTTCTGGCTCCTCCATGGGCTCGCCTACCCCCACCTTCTGCTACCAACCATCAAACAGAATCTTCTCGACAGATCTTATCCCTGGTTTATTTCTTCCTCAGGCCCATGGAGAGGAGTAGGTTGAACAATCATTGGCTCAATTAATTTATCTTGCTTAGTTATACAAAAGAAAAAGAAAGAAGAAAGAAAGAAAGAAAGAAAGAAAGAAAGAAAGAAAGAAAGAAAGAAAGAAAGAAAGAAAGAAAGGAAAAGAAAGAAAGAGGCAAAGAAAGAAAGAAAGGAAAAGAAAGAAAGAAAGGAAGGAAGGGAGAACAAAAGAAAGGGGTGTGTGTGTGTGTGTGTGCTCGCCCAGGTATATGCACATGCACATATATGCATATGGCCTTTTATTTGTTTTTTTAACCTTCTGAATCAAAATTTGCTTAATATCTATTATGTAGAATAAAAAAGCAAGATGCAAAGCAGTGCTTATATTATGTTACCTTATGTGTAAAAGGGAGAGAGGGAATAATTATATATTTATATTTGCCTGTATTTGCTAAAGAAACTTGGGAAGATACGAAAGGAACTGACAAAAGTGTCTCCTAGTGGAGATGAGATGGAAGCTAGCTGGGTGGGAGGATAAGGAAATTGTCACTGTACATCTTTTATATGTTTGATTTTTGAACCATGTGAATGTATTACCAATTCAAAAAATAGACTCAGTACCTAAACTAAAACTGTCTCAAAGGTTGGACATTCTCTGTCTATGCTCTGAATATGTATAATGTTGGAACATTTTGTTTTCATTTTTTAAAATATTTTATTTATTTTTTTGAGAGAGAAAGCAAGAGCAGGAGGAAGGGCAGAGGAAGAAGCAGGCTTCCCGCTGAGCAAGGATTCCCCATGCAGGACTTGATAACAGGACCCTGGGATCATGACCTGAGCCATAGGCAGACACTTAAAGGACTGAGCCACCCAGGCGCCCATGTTTGAACATTTTAAAAGCAATCATGTGTTATATATGCCTCAGGAAAACTTCAAAAGGGAGAAGACTGTTATGTAACAACACATGCTGTTAACATTTTTCCTAGGTAAGGACATCTAGAAAAACAAAGGCGAAGTACCAGATACTTCTCTAGGGACCAAGACTGTGTAAACGCACCAAGTTCAAAAAGTAGGGAAGAAGAGGGACTCTCCCAGCCACGGGGTCTTCTAACACAAACGTCTCTAAATTTAGATCACCGATCAGTCAGAAAGCTTCTCCTCTGAGTCACCCCCTGCCACCCTGCTCCTCTACCCACCCCTTCTTCCCGCACAAAATGCATCGCTTCCACCACCTGCAAGTCACCGAGGGCTGCCGTGAACTCTGGTGCTTGCTCCAAGTCAGGGCAGCGCAGACGGATCCAGCGCCAGTTTAGTAGGACAGGCTCCCACTTGCAGCCTCACTTACCAGTGAAAACACTGACCTAGAATTCTAATTGCGCCGCGACGTGTTCATACTCGATGCAGAGAGGAAGCCTTCAAGTCTCAGCACATGCCCGGGGCAGGACGGGCCTCAGCAACTCACCATGTTGCAAAGTGCTACGCCAGGATCGCCAGAGTTTCTCACGGTCCAATGTCCAAGCTCACCCCACTCTTTAAATATAGCGGACTTTTTTTTTTTTTTTTTAATTTTTTTATTCTTATGTTAATCCCCTTACATTACAACATTAGTTTTAGATGAAGTGTTCCATGATTCATTGTTTGTGCGGACTTTTTTTTAAAAAGATTTTATTTGAGAGTGTGCGCGCACAAGAGGGGAGGTGGGAAGTGGGGGGTGGGAGGATGGGGATGGGGGAGGGGCAGAGGGAGAAGCAGACTCCCCGCTGAGCAGGGAGCCGGATGTGGACTTCATCCCAGGACCCCGGGACCATGACCTCAGTGAAGGCAGATGCTTAACCGACTGAGCCACCCAGGTGCCCCTAAAAATAACCAACTTTTAGAAAATATTTATTATTTTTTAATATTCACTATAGAAAATTCTGGAGCAGTAAGAGATACAAGTTCTTTCTCCTAGCAACAAAGACTGTCAGCATTGTTATTAATTCCTTCTTCCTGCCCTGGACATTCACTCAAAAAGTATCTACCGAGCACATACTGTGCTGACGCTGGAGGTCCAGGGTGAACAGGGCTGGTGTGGTCTCAGCTCTCAGAGGATGTGAGAGGTGGACAGTGACTAAGTACACGAGTGTTTCAGAGACGTGGCAAGTTCTGAGAGAAAGAGCCTGGGAAATATGGTGAGGAGGAACCGAAGGGTACACTGGGGGCACTTTCGATGAGGCGGCCAGGCAAGACTTGAGGAGGTGGTGTGAACTGCAGACTGAGGGGTGGGCAGAGCCAGCCTTGGGGAAGCCAGAGAATGCCAGGGAGGGAGGGAGCTTGGGAGGGTCCCTGGACTGGCACAGTAATATGGGGGCGGAAGCAAGTCAAGCCCTGAGCCAAGAGGGGACCAAGGACCAGGCCAGGTAGTATCTTGTGGGCCTGTAAGGAGTCTGGTTGTTCTAAAGGTAATGGGCAGTTGTTAAAGGCTTTAAGTAGGGCAGTTACAAGATCTACTTCATGTGCATTTTTCAAGGATGACTGTTGCCCTGTTTCGAGAATGGATTCTAAGAGGGCAAAGGGAAGGCAAGGGGACCAGGTCTAGGAGTCTGGAAAGAAAGAGACCATGGGAGCTTGGATAGGCAAGCAGAGATAGAGAGAAGTGGATGGGGTAGAGAAAAGTTTTGAGGTTCAGCAGACTTGCTAAGAGATTGAATATGACAATGAGGGAAGGTATACCCTCCTCTGAAACCTTGCAGGATGGGGTGGGGAATAGTTTATTAATAAAGGCAAACAGGAGGGCACCTGGGTGGCTCATTCATTTGAGTGTCCGACTCTTATTTCAGCTCAGGTCATGATCTCAGGGTCGTGAGATTGAGCCCCTCATCAGGCTCCGGTCTGGGGAGGGGGGAGGGCGGAGTCTGCTTGAGATTCTCCCTCTCCCTCTGCCCCTTCCCCCCCTGCTTGCATGCCTGTGCACACGCTCTGTCTCTCTGTCTCAAATAAATAAATAAACCTTAAAAAGAGATAAAGGCAAGCAGCTTTCTGTCTCTCTAGAGGTGGAGACTTCCAACTTTGGGACAGATCTCTTCACTTTAGGAAAATTATCATAGTAGATCTAGTATTTATAATTTCAGTCTTTCACTCAACGAATCCTGTGAGCTTCCCCTGGGCTAGGCACTGATCTAGGTGTACCAGCAAATCCACAGACTCTGCATTCTACCACACAGGCCATACGTATAGGGGCCAAGGGCAGGCTGTCCCAGAATGTTCCACTTTGGCATACTGATTATTATAAATAAAAGTTTCTTGTGCAAGAAGGACACTCAGGCCCTCCCCCATCCCCCTGAAAGCAGGAAATAACCTTCCCCTGTGAAAAGTCCCCTCCCTCTACCAGGCCGTAAAGAGACATCCTCTTCACCAGAGATGGAAAATTTAGAGCAGAAAAGACTGAATAAACAACCCTTGCTACTTTTTACTAATTTATTATCCCCCAGCCCAAACTCAGTTGAGAATTCTTTACTAAGTGAAGCTCCCAAAGTTAACTTCTCTTTGTCCTGTCAATTTCTCACAGGTTTATTGTCTTTTTGTCTAGGAAGCATAAAATCTGCCTGCCTTGGTCATTTCCTTAGGTCTCATTTTCCTTACTGGGCCTCTGTGAGCATGTAATAAAACTCTGGTTTTTTCCTCCTGTTAATGGGTCTCGGGTCAATTTAATTCTTAGTTCAGCTGGAAGACCCGGAAGGATAGAGAAGAATTTTTCCTTCCCTTCATACCCATGAATAAATAATAAATGGATGAATTCTATCACATGTGAGAGGTGATTCATGCTTTGGAAAAAAGAGAAACGCTAGCACGGTAAGAGTAATCAGGAGCCCCAGGTGTAGAGGGCGAGGTTTTGATATTATCAAGGTGATCATGGCAGGCCTCACTGAGATGATGACATTTGCAAAATAGGAAAAGATTCTCTATAAACATATCAAACCCCAGAAGCTGCAGGAGGGCAAGGACTATGCCTGCATTCTTTGAGGTTCATGGTAGGAATGCAGTATTTGTGGAATGAATACATGAGTCTGAATGCATTTGTTAATGTTCAGGTTTGGGACTATAAATTATTGTCTAAGTATGAGTAGAAATTGTGACCCCCAAGGAGGTGGGCTTTTTTATTTTTTAAGTGGGGGGAATCATTGTTATGTTTGCAGAATGGAGCTGATCAGTGGTTGTAGTGGTGGAAAGCGGCTTTTGTTGTATTTGATTTTTTTCATACTGAGCATATTCCTGTGTCATTAAAAAGTCTTCGTGAGGGGGCGCCTGGATGGCTCAGTCGGTCGAGAGTCTGACTGTTGATTTGGCTCAGGTCATGATCCCAGGGTTCTGGGATCGAGCCCTGTGTCAGGCTCCACGCTCAGTGGGGAGTCTGCTGGAGATTCTCTCTCTCCCTCTGGTTTTCCTGCTCATGTTCTCTCTCTCTAATAAATCTTTAAAAAAATAAAGGTCTTCGTATGCGTCACCTGTATGTGTATGCATTCACCACACGCATAAACCGTGATATATCGAACTGGTCTCCCCATGCTTCTCAGTCACTCCCCTCCAGACGCGCTGCCCACCCTGCCTTTCCTCCATTTCATCTCTAGGACTACGGAAATGGCTCTCACATACGCAGCTCTGAATTCTTGCTATTTTTTATTAATCTTTGCTGCCTTTCTGTACCAAACGTAAGCTAGTCAAATCAGTCAGATGACAACCACCAACTATCGCTGAAGCAGTGTGTGTTGGAGTTGGGATTCAGTTTGGGGGAAGAGAAAAAGAGGAGTAGAAGCAGGAAGTTCCGAGTCCTGCCCTGGCTTTGCCCCCATTTTCCTTTCTCTTAGTATTTGCTCTGGCCCCCAGAAAGAAAATAAAAGGAGGGGTGCCTGGCCGGCTCAGTGGGTAGAGTGTGCAACTCTTGATCTCGGGGTTGTGAGTTCAAGCCCCACGCTGGATGTGGAGATTACTTAAAAATAAAATCTTTAAAAAATGAATAAATAAATAAATGGAAAAAATAAAACCCCCACCACATCACTAACAGTGCAAAAGTCATTCTAAGAGAGACTTGATGATTTCTATAATAGGCACATGGTTTTGTTTTGATTTATTTGATATAGCGAGAGAGAGCGCGCGTACAAGCAGGGGGAGTGGCAGGCAATTGGAGAGGGAGAAGCAGGTTCCCCGCTGAGCAGTAAGCCTGATGGGGGGCTTGATCCCAGGACCCTGGGATCATGACCTGAGCCGAAGGCAGATGCTTAGCCGACTGAGCCACCCAGGCGCCCTGACACACATAGACTCTGGACAGGTGATTAAACAAGCACTCTGCGGCCATTTCATGCTTCCATGTGGAACCCTGGGATGAGGTAGCCCAGGTGAAGAGTGCTGATGCAAAAATGTACCTGTACATGAGCCGAGCCAGCCCGGCTGGGTGTGGTGAATACCATGTCTACACACCAGAGATGGTGCCAATGAGTTTTGCTCCTTTCCTTTAACAACAACAACAAAAAAATAGCGAAATAAGTACATTTTCAGGTTTAAAAAAATCCCAATACCTTCTCCCTACCAGAATCTTTTTATGCTGTTGAGAGATATAAGCGGTGTGCAGTCCCCTGTGTAATTTTGCCCACTGGTCCATAGAGAGCATTTCTCTTAAAATGACTCCCTTAGAGCTTTTTCTTGTGCAAACCTTGCAGTAGAATGCTCTCTATACTGATCATTTAAAAAGGGAGACAGAGGAGGGCACCTGGTTGGCTCAGTTGGTAGAACATGTGACTCTTGATCTTGGGGTTGTGAGTTTGAGCCCCACACTGGGTGTAGAGATTATTTTAAAGAAATGAAAAAAAAAAAAGAGAGAGGGGCACCTGGGTGGTACGGTCGGTTGAGCATCCAACCCTTGGTTTCAGCTCAGGTCAGGATCTCAGGGGCGTGAGATCAAGCCCACCGTCAGGCTCCACATTCAGTGCAGTGTCTGCTTGGGATTCTCTCTCCCTCTGTCCCACTCGTGCTCTCTCTCTCTCTCTCAAATAAATAAATAAATCTTAAAAAAAAAAAAGGGAGACAGGGATGAATGTGCAGAGCACTGCACTACTCTATATGATACTATAATGGTGGATGCACATCATTATACATTTGTCCAAACCCATAGAATGTATAACAACAACTGTGAACCCTAATGTAAACTCTGGTCTTTGGGTGATAATGCTGTGTCAATATAGGTTCATTGATTTGTAACAAATGTACCATTCGGGTGGGGGATATTGATAATCGGGGAAGCTATCTATGCATGTGCAGGGGCAGGGGGTAGATGAGAAATCTCTGTAATTTCCTCTCAATTTTCCTCTGAACTCAAAATTGCCCTAAAAATAAAGTCTACTAAAAAAAAGTTTAAAAAAATAGAGCAAAATGGATGAACCTTGAGGACATTGTGCTAAGTGATATAAGCCAGTCACAGAAGACAAATTCTGTATGTCCCACTTACGGGGGGTACTCAGAGCGGTCAAATGCATAGAGACAGAAAGCAGAATGGTGGTTTACAGGGGCAGGGGGAGGGGAGTGGGGAGTTATCGTTCAATGGGTACAGTCAGAATTTCAGTTGGGGAAGCTGAAAAAGTCTGGAGATGGAGGGTGGTGATGGTTGCACAACACTGAATGTACTAATACCACTGAACTGTATACTTAAAAATGGTTAAAATGGTAAATTTTGTTAGGTATATTTTATCACAATTTTTTATTTTATTATTATTTTTTATCACAATTTTTTAAAATGAAGCAAAGTAGGGGGAGGAAATAAACTGAGGTAAGCAAAATGAGTAGGATGAGGAACTTTTTCTGACTTTTGGAGTCAGAATGAAGAATGTTATAGGATTTTGACTTTTTGTTTCTTTTTGCTACTTAAACTACAATGACACCCTCGTCCCATCCCTCATTTCCCCTGGGAATAACAAATGATACAGGAAAAGGGTCTTCAGCTCCAGCTACAAAAAGGGCAACAGGAATAATCTCACCTCATTCCAAACAGGGTTCTTTTCTCTTCAGTTACCTCTCTCCTCTTGCCTCTCTAAATGGGACGGCCGATCTGACTGGAGACAGTAGCATTTTCACGGATGTATAATAAGGGCTCAATAAAGAACACTTCTGAAAATTAACATTTACAAAAAATGCTTTTCATGAAGAAGCTTCTTTTTACCTATTCAATGACAGCCTACTAAGAGGGGACAGGGGCCCTCCTGAAATGTGGGAGTTCCCTGGGCTGTCCTTGTACATCCGCACTGCAAAATAGGCAAAGGGTGACTGTGGTGTTTCAATGGGGTGTCTGTCGATCGGATGGGGGCCCCAAATGTGGAGCAATGATCCTGCGGAAGCCAACAGCACAGGAGGTGAAAGAATTCACCTGAGGCAGAACAAAGGAGATAGAAGTTTATTGAATACACCACAAGGGAGCGGTGGGCAGGACAGCAGTGAGGCAGCAGGTGGGGGTGGCTTTTATTTTTTTTTTTAAGATTTTATTTATTTATCTGAGAGAGAGAGAGAGATAGAGCACAAGCAGGGGGAGCAGCAGAGGGAGAGGGAGAAGCAGACTCCCTGCTGAGCAGGGAGCACAACATGGGGCTCGATCCCAAGACCCTGAGATCATGACCTGAGCCAAAAGCAGATGCTTAAGGGACTGAGCCACTCAGAGGCCCCTGGGGGCTGCTTTTAAAGGGGGAAGGTGAGGAGTCTGGATATGCCCTTTTTGGTAACTGGTTATAAGTAGCCCATTGGTTAGTTAGGGCCTATGGTGGGTCACCTGCTGGGCCGGGCTGTCTTCAGCCAGGGGGTAACTCTGGGCCCTTTCCATTGCTCAAGGCTGTTTGCCTAAAAGTGGCCTCGACAGTGACAGAATAATATTTTGAGATTACATTACATTTCCCCCCAGTGTTTTTTCTTGTTCTGTTCCCTTATTCAAGCAGGGAACAGTGTGTTCCTCGCTGAATGAGGGCAATACATGGCGGAATACGATAAAGCAGTCCTTAGAAGGAGAAAGCCTATAGCCAGCAAGCTGAATCAGGACTGCAGGGAAACTAGGCTTGGCCCTTCAACAATACTGATCTGCACAGTGTTTTCTGAAATTTAAATTTGGGTAGCTTCTGGGTTACATAACAATCTGGGTTTCTGGTTTTTCCTTATAAATGGGAAGACAGCTCAAGCAACCTTGTTTGCCTGTTTGGCAACAGCAGTTGGATCTCAGCTGCAGCTGTTGCATTGAGAATGGTGTATTCATTAGGATACCATGAGCTGCTGAAACAAAATCAGATTTCTGTGGCATAACCCAAAAGAAGATAATTTCATACCTGTGAATAACAAGCCTAGAGTCAGTGATACAGAGACTCGAGATCCTTCCTTCCCCAGAGTCAGTGATACAGAGATTCAAGATCCTTCCTTCCTGCGTCTCCACCATCCCCAGGGCCTTGGAGTCTTTGACTTCAGCCTGTAGAATGGGAAAAAGAAGTGGAGAAGCACACTGCGAGCGTCCCAACCACTTTGGTCTCAAAGGGACATCCTCTGCGCCATTCCACTGATGGGATCCAGTCACGTGATCTGCCTAGATGCAGGGGAGCTGGGAGATGTGGAGCCTGGTGGGGCAGCCACTTCCTGGCAATGACTCTGTTCCATGGGATGGAAGCACGGATGTGTGGCGGGCTTCTGCAACTCCCCCACAAATGGGTGCGGTCCAATTCAGCGCAATCTCACCACCACCTTTCTGTTCCTGAGTGGCCCAGGAAACACTGAACTTTGTGGCCCAGGGAACATTGAAATTCATGGCCCAGGCTTAAGGTATTTGTGCACAGAGTGGGAGGGAGAAACAGAAAGAAGTGGATTCTCTCTAGAATGAAAAAGAGACTCCCTCCGGCTGGGAGGAAGAGAGATAGAGGCAGAGGTCAGCAAGTCTGTAGAGAGCAAAATGGAGTCTCTCATGTCAAGCAGGAGCCTGTGCTCAGCAAAGACGCAAGCAGTTAAGGTAGTGCAGCCAGGAGATATAGCCAATGTCAGGTGACACCCCAGAACTGATAATGAGCGGAACCAGAGGAGGTCTGTGGGGCCTGAGACGGACTAAATCCCTTGAAAAAGGGGAGGATTTGGGCAGCAAACTGTCAGACTCTTCAGACCTGACCACTTAAAAAAGGCAACTGTCCCCGAAGGCTCTGCCCAGTGGATCTCCGAACAGAACCGAGATCCTTCCCTGCTTGAGCATCAGAAGCAGTAAGTGCCAAGCGCTGACCTGGGCCAGACAGAGGCCTTATCTCAACTGCACGCCCACAGACTGACTTCGCATTTGGTTCCTGCACCCCTCTGCTACCTCATTTGTTGCACGGTTTGTCTTCTGTCCTGCTTTGTGTGCTGTGTAAGGAGCCAAGTTTAATCACATGGGGAATTGTCACTGAGTTTGGAATCCTGAACCCACTTTCTCATTGAGATTTAACTTTGCTTTATGATTGAATAAAGCTGATGTTGTGGAAAGACACAAGTCGTGTGTGCGCCTTCGTAGCAAGCAGGCTCATGACGAAGTCCCTGAGTAGAGGGTCTGTGCGCCTCAGACCCTCTGTATCATCATCTGTAATATGGGATGATAGCCACCCCCACCCCCACCCAAATTTCCTGTGTCCCTTTGATGAGGGAAACAAAGGCAAGAGAAACGTAGCTTAAATTAAATCTCCTTACAGCTGACAGGCCACTGATGGATACCTGAGACGTTCAGAGCCTGACCTTCCTCAAGGACCTCAGGGCTGCCTTTAGTGCCTTAATGTTTATGTTTTATTAAAGACTAAAAATAACCTTATCTCAATGGCAGCTAGCCCCTCAAGGTCCTGAAAGCCTTGTTTACAAATTCCTTGGAGACTTACACTATCCCTAAACCCCACTAATGAAAAAGCATATAATCTCCTCACAATCCCAGTACAGCTCTTTCTACCCATGGGTTCTGTCTCTGTGCTATAATACAATCACCTTTTTGCACCAAAAACGTCTCAAGAATTCTTTCTTTGCTCACGTCTTCCTTCACTCATGAACCCCAAAACTTCCAAATTTCATCACCTTGTGGGATATAGCAGTGGTAGAGAGCTAATTGGCTGAAGCAGCCATATAAACCTGGATAGTGGACACAACTCAGCCACATTTTCTGGGGCTGGAGGACCAAATGGATGCGTGCTTCCCTCTTCATCCCACACCCTAGGACCATGTAAATCCCTGTGGTTAGGGACTCCAGGAAGGGGGAAGGCCAGTTTCCCGGCTCCGCCAGGGGAGTAGCTGCTAGGGGTCTACAGATATGGATACGTGACGATTCTTGCACATCTTAGTTTATGGACCGAGATTCATATCGCTGGCCCGGCGCCCGGCCTGGCTCTGGGCTTCTCCCTTGGCTTGCGCTGCAGACTGGCTCCGGCCTCTCCCCAAGCTTGCGCTGAGTCCCTAGGGATATCGCATTGCAGTTAATATCTCCTCACGTTTCTAAACTCACAGCTTGTCAGCGCCGGCGCAAACTGACAGCTAAAGCCAGGTTCTAGCTCGCTCTTTTCACAGGAGAAAATGGAGAATCAGCAACTTGCAACGACTTGCCTGGGGGGCACCCAGGTGTCCCAGGCTAGGGCTCCTCCCAGAGTCCTTCTCCCCCTCCATCCTTTCATCCTGCAGGAACTCCTAGGCTTTAGGCACGTGCAGAGAACCTCATTCCCCATCCACCCACTTCCGGTCCAGCCTTCACCCTGCAGTTCCTTTCTTGGGAACCCTGCCTCTCCACTGGAGTATGTGGGGTCCGCGGAGAAAAGTTTGGTGAATCAGTAACTGCTGGTTCTGAAATATGCATCAGACCCCAGACCAGGGGCATGGTGAAGGAAAGGTGGTTGGACTGGGGAGCGATTTGCTCCACATCTTCTGGTGCAACCAAGAGACAGGGGCTGGGCTCCGGGTTGGAGGACGGGAACGGGCCTGATCCAGGGTGCAGAAGCACTAATGCACGTTGGCAGGGGCAGCCTTTTCCCCGCCGCCCACGATCCTAGGGCGGGCACTCTGCCGAGCCGGGTGGCTGGTGCAATCTCCCGCGCGCCTTGCATTGATTAGAAAAGAGAGTTGAAACAGTAAACGAGAGGAGGAGCAACTGCTCCTGGGCCTAGGCTGTTGAGCACGACCAATGGGGATGGGAGCCCCGTAGCGCGAACCAATTAGCGCAGGGCCTGCGACAGCGCGGGCCAATGGTGGCGCCGGCTGGGCGCTGGGAGAAGGCAGATGGTCTGCGCCGGCAGCAGACTCGCGCCGCGCACGCCTCTCCCCGTTGTCCCCGTCGCCTGCGCTGCTGCACCATGAGCGCCCCGAGGCAAGTGGTCAACTTCGGGCCCGGGCCTGCCAAGCTGCCGCGCTCGGTAAGTCCCCACGAGCGCGCGCCGGGAGTGCGGTCCGAGCGGGAGCCCGCGCGCGGCTGGCTGTGCATCTCTGCGCCGGGCGCTGGGATCCCCTCTCCCTGCCCGGGAGCCCTCCGAACGCTCCGCACCAGCGTGCACGCCCAGTTCGGGATCCTTCGCTGGTGGGCTTCTGGAAGAATGCACTTGGGGGAAGGAAGCTCGCCAACGTGCTTGTGCAGCTGCCCCTGGCGCCGACTGCCCGTGAGCGGCTTGCACAACTTGGCTCGCCGGCGCAGCGCACCTGCAGACTGTGCCTTCTCCTGGGCTGGGCCCGGGACGCGGCGAAAAGCTCTCATCTCTGGGTTCGCCTTGCCGGGCATTGCTGCGAGCCGGGCAGTGTTGAGTGGATCCGTGAATGGGCACTGAATGAATGGTGAATGGGGATCTCTTTAAACTGGAGGGGATTGCAAACTGGAGTCCCGCGCCTGACCCCTCGTAAGGAGTGTTTGGTTTAGCCAGCACTTGGGAACATTGCTTTTCAGAAATGTAAATTTGAAGGCCTGCAGTCCTGGCTTTCCTTCCTTGTTTCCCAAGAGAACCTTCCCTTCCCCCGCTTTTTTCAGCTCGGTTTCACTCGTAGATTTTTTTTTTTTTTTTAATTTTAACTGGCTTGACTTCTAAAGGCATGCGAATATTCAAATTCTGGTAGGCAGTGGGCTGCCAGCCCAGTTCGCTTCACTTTGTTTTGGAGGAAATGGAATGATTGAATTCTCCCTGGGGCCACAACCAGACTTTTCAAGTGCAAGTGGAACTCACTCCCTGCCTTCCTAGGCCCCAAGCCAGGTTTCAGCTCCTCCCCCCAACGCCCATTCTCCTTCCCACATCATCTCAACCCCCGCCCCCCCAAC
>NW_023270615.1:1730589-1741402 GCF_011800145.1 Mirounga leonina | reverse complement strand
AACGCCCATTCTCCTTCCCACATCATCTCAACCCCCGCCCCCCCAACTGTGAAGAAGGCTCGTTTGTGATGTGCCTTGATTGACAAGCTGCTATCACTGCTGTTACATTTTTATTTTTCTAACCACAATGACTCTGATACTATGTTGTAGCAACATGGAGCCTAGCCAAGTGCTTTACAATGATCTCTTGTTGAATAGAGTAGAAATCCCCCTGGGATAAAGCCTCCTCTGTGTTGTAAGAACAAGAGAATCTTACAGTTTTAGAAGGGAAAGGACTTCGTGCTTCCCTAGGGGCAGGCTCATAGTAGCTGAAAGAACAACGCTTGGTTTTCCCCACTTAACTGCAGTCTGTTTTAGGCGAGATTCCTTCCCTGCTTAGAGCTGTGCAAACGTTTCTTGTACCCTCCTCACCTTTGTCCCGTCTTCGTGGTTTGAAGCCTTCTGAGTATTTGTTCCCTGTGCAATTTCTTTCTTTCTTTTTTTTAAAGTACTCTCTCCCCCTGTGGGGCTCGAACTCAGGACCCGGAGATGAAGAATCTCAGCTGAGCCAGCCACGTGCCCCTCCCAGTGCAATTTCTTATGCATTTATTATCATGGCAGTTATCATTAGTAATACAATTATTTGTTATTTTCTTGGGAGGATTTCTGTCCTCAGATACCCTCTCTGAGGGGGGATGGGGGTGGGAGGAAGTGGCAGATGTTGCTTTTTATGAGTTTTGATTTAATTTTATTGTAAGGATTAGAGAAACTTTTTAAACTTTATTGTTGACTGTGACCACAATGAAAAATATATTTTACAAAATGACAAAGTATATGCATATAATTATAATTAAAGCCTTGTGAAGTATTTAGCCTAAATCACTATGACATACATACTTTTGTACTCTATTCCGCTATTCCGCTCGTCTGTTCTATTTCATTTAAAAAATGTGACCCACAAGATTGCATTCTGCAGTTTGAAAAAAACTCCACTGGAGTAGAGAGGCATGCTTTTTGAGTAGAAGTCTTTAAAACTCTTTGTAATGATTTGGATCATAAACACATTTCAGGGGATACTGTCTGTAAGAGAAATCCCATCTTAAACGGGAGTTCAAAGATGATTTTATTATCTGTTTGTGTTCACTAAAGAAAGGATTCATTAAGTGTGTTTTTAATCAGCCAGTGCTAATAATCATTCCGTAGTTTGCAAAACCGGTGACCGATACTTTTATTTATTTATTTTTTTAAGTAATCTCTACCCGGCTTGAACTCACTACCCCAAGATCAAGATCACATGCTCCACGGACTGAGCCATCCAGGCGCCCCAACAAGACAAATTCTTAACTCCCCCTTGCCAGGGAGATCTTTTGTCTAATTCTTTACTGTTAAAATGTTTTTTTTTTTTCCCAGACAAATTGCAATCCAGTTTAGATTGTTTTATGACATCCGATTTAGCCTCTTTCAAGGAAATCTCTGATGGCAAGATGCTTCTTTTTTTTTTTTTTTAAGATTTTATTTATTTATTTGAGACAGAGAGAATGAGAGAGAGCGAGTACATGAGAGGGGGGAGGGTCAGAGGGAGAAGCAGACTCCCCGCCGAGCAGGGAGCCCGATGCGGGACTCGATCCCAGGACTCCAGGATCATGACCTGAGCCGAAGGCAGTCGCTTAACCGACTGAGCCACCCAGGCGCCCGGCAAGATGCTTCTAACAGAGGGTTTGTCTCACCTGTTTTGTGTACGTTGTTAGAGCTTCCCCCCCTCTCTTTTCATGTCATGGCTGTTCTCACAGACACAAAGCTAGACAGGGGAATCCATGGACCCATCTCTGAGGATTTTAACTTCTGTGGACGTTTTGCCAGTGTTGTTGTCGCTCCCGTCCACACCCTCTTTCTCCGCACCTGCCCCCGGATTATTTTTCCTTTTTTTTTTTGAGAGAGCAAGCAGGAGCGGTGGGAGGGGCCAGAGGGAGAGGGAGAAGCAGACTCCCTGCTGAGCAAGGAGCCCGACCCTGAGATCAAGACCTGAGCCCTGGGCAGACGCTTAGTCGACTGAGCCACCCAGGCGCCCCCGGAGTATTTGAAAGCCAATCCCAGATACCATGTCATTTCACAAAAACACTTGAGCATTCATCTCTGATAGGACTTTCTTTCTTCTTAAAAAAAAAAAATAAATAAAGGTTTGGTGGGTTTTTTTCATTGTCAGTTTTATATCTAAGTAAATTCGTGCCTTTGGGAAAACTGTATTTTCACATCAATCGCATTACATAATTTCACACTTGTGTGTGTAAGTTGCATCAGTAGGGCTCTGTAGTCTGGGTGGGAGGAAGGGGATTGGCCGTGGTACAGGAGCTTCCAGACCTCACAGGCTCTGTGGGTGGCCCCCCTCGCTGGTCTGATGTCCAGAGGGAGAGCTCTGTGCCGAATATTCGAATCATTTTATTTTCTTTTATTTTTTCTAGGTATTGTTAGAGATACAAAAAGAACTATTAGACTACAAAGGAATTGGGATTAGTGTTCTTGGTAAGATTTACTTTTTGACTCTGAATATCCAGGTTCCAAAGGGAACTGATGAAAATGCATCAAGCCTCGAATTTTTCGCCTCGGTCTCCCTTTAGGCCTTTGTAGATATATTTTTAAATTTTAGTAACTTTGGTGGCATGTTTGATAGAAGCAGTTTTTTTTCTAAAGATTTTATTTATTTATTTATTTGCGAGAGAGGGAGCATGAGGGTGGGGCAACAGCAGAGGGAGAGAGAGAGAGAGACTCAGGCTCTCCGCTGAGCAGGGTCCTGCCACGGAGCTCCATTGGCATCTGAGATCAGAAGATGCCAAACAGGTGTATCACAGGCTCCAAACCTCTGCAGTCTTGCCTCCCATTCGTTTCAAAGCTTTTACGGAACTTAAAAATGAACTGAGTAAAAGTTTAAAAGTCTATAAGCCTTTGCTCAAAATCTTGCGCCTTAATAATTTCATTAAGTTTCTCCTTTATCGTTGAGGAAGGGTCCCTTTGCATTTTTTAAATTTACTTTTTAAATTTTAATTTCCTTTTTCTTTGTTTGGGAATTCCCAAGGCTGAGGCCGCATAGTATGAAGGGATCATAAGGTTAACTGTGTGCTCACTGCTATTCAATTTTGTTCCTGTGGGTTTGGGGACTAAACTTGGGTTCTGCGCAGTGAGAGCCGCAGAGTGGAAATTTGTGCTGTTGTTTCTACGGGGCAGTCTTTGCACCATGGTTTCATGTTCGTGAGAAGGATGTGACAAATCATAGAGATGGAAGGATGAATTAGTAAATGGCTCATTCAATGAGTATGCCACTTGAAAAATCATTCCGCTGTGACCGTAAGTCTCAAATGTGTGCAATTTGAAAATCAGTTTGGATTTTTCCCCTAAACGAAGTCAGCCTTGGCCCACAATTTGAGTATAGAATAACCAAAATTTCCCTTTATTATTTTATTTGCAAATTGTGTAGCTACTTCTAAAGTTACTTCTGTGTGTTTGGTTTTAAACGGGAACTTTTTTTTTCTTATTTATCTTTCCTTCCACAGAAATGAGCCACAGGTCATCAGATTTTGCCAAGATTATTAACAACACAGAGAATCTTGTGCGGGAATTGTTGTAAGTTAAAAATTTTAAAGACCGAAGTCATTACTCTTGTTTGATAAACCACATGTGTGGGTGTCTGTTACGGTATTTACTCTGCTGTGTGTTAAGAATATTTCATAATTAAAAATAATCTTTTAGGGCACCCGGGTGGCTCAGTTGGTTGAGTGACTGCCTTCGGCTCAGGTCATGATTCCCCCGGGGTCCTGGGATCGAGCCCTGCATCGGGCTTCCTGCTCATCGGAGAGCCTGCTTTTCCCTCTGCCTCTGCCTGTCACTCCCCCTGTTTGTTCTCGCTCTCTCTCTCTGTCAAATAAATAAATAAAATCTTTTTTTTTTTTAAAGATTTTATTTATTTATTTGACAGAGAGAGACACAGCGAGAGAGGGAACACAAGCAGGGGGAGTGGGAGAGGGAGAAGCAGGCTTCCCGCCGAGCAGGGAGCCCGATGTGGGGCTCGATCCCAGGACCCTGAGATCATGACCTGAGCCGAAGGCAGACGCTTAACGGCTGAGCCACCCAGGCGCCCCAATAAATAAAATCTTTAAAAAAAAAATAAAAATAATCTTTTGAAGATTTCTCCCAAATTCACTCCATTAGTACATAATGGTTTTTACTTGTTTCCCATTCTGCTTTTGTGTTTTTATTTTTATTTATTTACTTTTTTAGAGAGGGAGAGGGAGATCCTAAGCAGGCTCCATGCCCCGTGTGGAGCCACAGTTGGGGCTCAATCTCACAACCCTGAGGTCATGACCTGAGCGGAAATCAAGAGTCAGACGCTTAACTAACTGAGCCACCCAGGCGCCCCTGTGTGTTTTTATTTTATGTGGTGTTTCCAAAGATTTGAAATCATTATATCTAGGAAAGATTTTTCAGGCTTAAAAGGGATTTAAATAACAAAGAAATGGTCATCTTGGTCAGGCACTGGTTCTTAAAAGATGGGCCTCCTACCACCTGTCAGAACCACCTAGCTGGGGGCAAGTATTAAAAAATTCAGGTGCGGGGCGCCTGGGTGGCTCAGTCGGTTAAGCGGCTGCCTTCGGCTCAGGTCATGATCCCAGGGTCCTGGGACCGAGCCCCGCATCGGGCTCCCTGCTCTGCGGGGAGCCTGCTTCTCCCTCTGCCTCTGCCTGCTTCTCTGCCTACTTGTGTTCTCTCTCTATCTCTCTGTCAAATAAATAAATAAAATCTTAAAAAAAAAAAAAAAAATTCAGGTGCAGGGCCCTACCAAGCTCGGCTGAATCAGAATCTCTTCAGAAACTTCATCTTTAACAGACTTTCTGGGTAATTTTTTAAAGATTTATTTATTTATTTATTTGAGACAGAGAGAACGAGAGAGAGCACATGAGAGGGGGGAGGGTCAGAGGGAGAAGCAGGTTCCTTGCCGAGCAGGGAGCCCGATGCGGGACTCGATCCAGGGACTCCAGGATCATGACCTGAGCCGAAGGCAGTCGCTTAACCAACTGAGCCACCCAGGCGCCCCGACTTTTTGGGTAACTTTAAGAGTTCTTCACTTCCGGAACTTCTCAAATGATCCTTCCTAGCTTATCTGCACTACTCTCCTTACCCAGAGGAAACCTTACTCTTCAATAGATTGCTATTTAAAGGAGAGATTTATATATTATCTAAGTATATTCACAAAAACGTTAAGAATATGGTAATCTTGAAAAAAAAAAAAACAAACCCATGTTTTCTGCTCATAAAACTAGTGCATATTCATGGTCGAAAGTTTAGGAAAAACTGAATGTCACAAATTAACCTGGAATTATCCATAACCCCACCAGTCAGAAGTAATTATTGTTAACATTTTAAGGGTCCAAGTTTGCATGATTTCATTAACATGATTGGAATTGTACCAACTATTACTTTCCTTTTAAACTGTCTTGATAAGATGCTTCAAAGAGGGCAGGCTGGTGCCATTTTTGTGAGGAGCACTAGAACCCATTGCATTGTGAGTGGCCAGAACCAGTCATCATTTGCTTGGCTGCACACATGGGGTCTGCCCGTTGGGTCCCAGGTCATGTTCACCGCACAAGCCCGTCCTTCATGGAACAGGTATTTGGAACCTCGGCCCAGAAGACGTGGCATTTGACCTGCATGGCTGCAAGCCTCTTGGGACTGGACTCCCAGTTCAATTTCTGGGCCTATCCTTTAGTTTCCTAAGCAAGTTCCTACCTTGTACCCCTGTACCCCTGGGCCTCTGTCTCGTGTCCTTCCATCCAGGTGTTGGCCTTCTTATCTATCTGGCATGTGAATAACATAAACCTGGAACCCTGCCTTGGGCTACCAGTCCTCCCAGCTGCCGAGACCTCATGTTTAGAGCTTCTTAACGAGAGCTGCCTACAAGCCCTGGATGATTGCAGGCAGATATGGTTCACACCACCCATTCCCCAGGACCCTCTCATGTTGCCCTGCCCTTTGGTACTTGAACACCTCCGTGCTGGATCTGTGTACCTGTTCCCAAGCTCTGAGCTTCCTCAAAGGCTGGGGTCCAGTTTCCATGGCCTAGTCCCTCTGGAGCTGGCCTTCTCCTACTGCCTGTAGCCATTTCAGCAAACATCTTAATTTTCTACGCTGGAGTCAAAAAGTTTTCACTGTTAATCTCGATGTCTGTCGGTATGTGATTACGTGCTTAGGCCTAACACATTATCTAAGATCCTTTACAAGTGTCCACTTGGTTCATAGCATGGAGCAGCACATGTCTATTTTTAGGATTTCTGGTTGCAAGTGACGGAAGCCCAACTCTTGGCAGAAGAGAAAACGTACTACCTCGTGTAACTGTAAAGTGCAGGAGGGATTTAGGAGGTCAGGTGATGTCCAGGAAGGTCTTTTCCTCCATTTTCTGGCTTTGCTTTTTGATGTTTTGGCTTCACCAGATGGCCACCGGTGGTTGTAGGATTAGCTGGTTTATTCTTTCCCTCAGTAGAAACCGTTCCTCTTTTCCAGAAGTTTGAGCAAAGGTCCCAGAACCAAACTCCACTGGCCAGCTTGGGTCATGTGCTCATGCTGGAGCCAGAGTTGGCTACCCTTGAACTGTGTGGACTGAGTGGTAGCAAGATGATTCCCTACAGGAACAGCAGGGTGTTATTAGGTTCCCTCCAAACAGTACCCATAGGCTTCCACACAGAGCCCAAGGAAGGGCTCTGGGGAAGGTGAAGCAGGGGTGGGACTTTACTGTATTTCTTATGGTATATCCACCCAAGGTAAAGTGCTGGTAGATCATTGCTCATTCTCTTTCTTTGACCCTGTGTGTCTCTGTTTACTGTCTCCCGCGCTTCTGCCCAGAGCCGTTCCAGACAACTACAAGGTGATTTTTGTGCAAGGAGGTGGGTCTGGCCAGTTCAGTGCTGTCCCCTTAAACCTGATTGGCTGGAAAGCAGGAAGGTGTGCCGACTATGTGGTGACAGGATCTTGGTCAGCCAAGGCTGCAGAAGAAGCCAAGAAGTTTGGGACTGTGAATATCGTCCACCCCAAACTTGGGAGTTACACGAGTAAGTGCTGGGATCTGAGTTGCACAATGACAATGAAATGTGGACAAATGCTGCCGGGTGGGTGGTCCCTCTTCAGATATCAGGTTACCCCTGCCCAGGGCAACCTGCAGTTTTTAATTCCTTCTTGTTGGTAGCTGATTTGATTCCATTTAGAGTGGACGGTCTTACTTGTTAAGATTACTAACTGGCTGCTGCAGAAAGAATATTCATAGGTTTACTCAGCTGAAAAGCCTATGGGCTGGGTTGGCTTTAGGTATGGCTTGATCAAGGGCCCCCAACAATGTCTGCAGGTCCTGGTGTCTCTCCAGGTCTCCTCTATAATGGCTCCACAGTCAGGAAAGCTGTCCCTTCCCTTTTAGAAGATGCTCCTGACCTTATATTCTCCCAAGTTTCAACGCCTTTGCTCAAGCATTCCATCACAGCCTCACATCTCCTGTGTCATGTGGCTGTAGGTGGAATTGACTACACCGGAACTACGTGAGCTGAGCTGGAGAGGCTGGGGCCCCAAGAAGGAACTCAGTGGACATAGGATGGATGGGTACTGGGTAATAGGAAAAATACCAAATATCCACCATACCATTAGTTGCCCCCAGGAACCGTCAAAAGGATGGGATGGATCATCCTTTTAGGTTGTTGATGGGGATTATAATGTAAGATGGATAGGGTGGTGTCACTTGGGAGGACTTTGGAATCAGCCTTTCACGGCTAGGGGAGGGCTGTCATTCCTGGTCATTCCCATCTACACAAGGAAAGAGGAATGAAAACGCAGACTCTCCACCTTTTCTTCTGTGATAGAAATTCCAGATCCAAGCACCTGGAACCTCAGCCCGGACGCTTCCTACGTGTATTACTGCGCCAACGAGACCGTGCACGGAGTGGAGTTTGACTTCATCCCTGACGTCAAGGGAGCCGTGCTGGTTTGCGACATGTCTTCAAACTTCCTATCCAAGCCGGTGGATGTTTCCAAGGTAGAGCGTAAAAGGGCCTGGTGGGGGAACCCCAGTGTCTTGGATTTTGTAAGGGCATTTTAAGAAATACGAGAACAAGGAAAGGCACAGAATGTCTTGGGCCAGCAGAAACCCTGAAGCCAAGACAATTCACAGTGCCCAGGCCAACAGTTGCTTGTTTATTGTGGGTTGTTGGAGCGTGTAAGTCTCGATGTGTTCCACCCTGTGTTAATGATTACCTCACGGAGTCACACTGGAGTCCTTGGGGAATTCATCTGCCTTTGAGGGTCCCTCTTAGGAAATGTTTTGGCCAATACATTGGGAGTAGCTTGCTGACTTCCGGGGAGGATGCAGATGACCCAAGCTCGGGGGATCTCTGAAGGAGCTCCACCCTACCTTGAGCCCACCTCAACTCCAAGAGAATCAACAGGACACAGAGACCATCTAGGTGGCCCGCCAAGGCGGGCAGGGGAGCAGTGCACTCAGGTGCATGCAGCGAGGGGGCATAATATCTGTAAAGCGTTTAGAAACAAACGCACTAAATGGTAGCCTGCCTTTTTAAAAAAAATATTATGGTAAAATATATATAACATAAAACTTACCATTTTAGCCATTTTTGAGTGTACACTTCAGGGGCATTAAGTACATTAACACTTTCAGGCAAACATCACCACCATCCTTCTCCAGAACTTTTTATCTTCCCAGAGTGGGACTCTGCCCATGAAACAGTAAGTCCTCAGCCTTCCCCCAGACCCTGGGAGCCTCCGTTCTCTGCATTGGACTACTCCAGCTATCTCATAAGGGGACTAATGCAATATTTGTTTTCTTGTGTCAAGTTCATTTCACTTAGAGTAATGCGCTCAGGGATCATTCATGCGATGACAGGTGTCAGGCTTCATTCCTTTTTTTTTTTTTTTAAAGATTTTATTATTTATTTGACAGAGAGAGACACAGCGAGAGAGGGAACACAAGCAGGGGGAGTGGGAGAGGGAGAAGCAGGCCTCCCGCTGAGCAGGGAGCCCGATGCGGGGCTCCATCCCAGCACCCCGGGATCATGACCCGAGCCGAAGGCAGATGCTTAATGACTGAGCCACCCAGGCGCCCCCAGACTTCATTCCTTTTTAAGGCTGAATAATATTCCATTGGGTGGTTCTACCACATTCTGTTTATAGCCTGCTTTTTATTACCAGTTGCCATGCATTGGCAATTCTCAACAGTGCCAACTGTGAAATACTCCCTAGCAGGCCAGACTGCCTTTCCTCCTCGCACTTGGGATGCAATTCGCTGTTTAGAAAGGTTTCACGAGAGGAGATGGGAGAGGGCTGTGCGTCTTATACGAGAACATTTTCTGAAGTTCCTTTAAAGGAACTTTAGCTTAATTTCTGTTTGTTAAAATTTCTTCTCCGGTAGCTTGTCTATTATTTCTCGTCATCTTCTGACTGCCCTTTATATAAACATGAATGCATTAAAAACTGTTTCTTTTGGTTACCAAGAACAGTTAGCAGCCTGATTTTATTTTTATTTTTTTTTAAGATTTTATTTATTTATTTGAGTGAGAGAGAGAGAAGGAACACAAGCAGGGGGAGTGGGAGAGGGAGAAGCAGGCTTCCCCACGGAGCAGGGAGCCCCATGCAGACTCAATCCCAGGACCCTGAGATCATGACCTGAGCTGAAGGCAGACGCTTAACCGACTGAGCCACCCAGGCACCCCAGCAGCCTCATTTTAAAAACTGGTTTGGGTGTAGAAAGGAGGTATACAGAGCGAAGATGAATATGTATAAGATCTTTATAGTGATGCTTGGACTAGCCCCTTGCTGGTGAGAAGGACCAGGCGCATACGTAACCTTCAGGCCTCGGACCTCGGGAGGATTGATTTGCTGTCCCAGATGGAGATGCCGTTAGAGAATGGGATGCACTTTGAGCAGCACTGAAATAGAATCAGCTCTTCATACTTTGGAAAGAGATGGTGAAATTGGACTACATGTATGAAAAATGACCACGTGTATCTACAACAGCGTGTCTTCTCTCTCAGTTTGGTGTGATTTTTGCTGGTGCGCAGAAGAACGTGGGCTCTGCTGGGGTCACGGTAGTGATCATCCGCGACGACCTGCTGGGGTTCGCACTCCAAGAGTGCCCCTCGATCCTGGAATACAAAGTACAGGCTGGGAACAGCTCCTTGTACAACACGCCTCCATGCTTCAGGTGAACTCTGGGGGGCAGGGCTCGGGGGACTGCCGGAGGGGTTCTCACCGTTTCCCATTGAAACAGAGGGAGGTAGCTTTTTAACGTAGAGCGTGTTTTCATGAACAGTGACCTCATAGCTCAGACATCCTATCAGGATTCTCTGCCCAGCTCGTCTCTCCCTGTTAACCTTCCGCGCACTGTTAGATCAGTTTCTCTTGCCCTTTCTTTTTGGGGTGGTGTTTTTGTTTGATCTCGATAGCCTTAGTGGTTCACCATTAACCCAAAAGCTCTCTGCAAATGAAGTGGCAGGCTTGTATCTCAAACAACCTGTGAAGCTTTGGAAAAGGACTTTGAAAGGCCAGGCCTCCCCCGGCTTGCTTTTCTTGCCCTGCTGGGCCTGCCCAAAGCTGGCCACGGGGCAGCGAACATCTTGGCTTGGAAAAAACACCCTTCCGGTTTTTCACCCAATCTGCAGGTGTCTTGTAAGCTTGGCTTCCCGGTAGCCAAGTGAGAAAAGGGTGTTGGAGCACATTCAGGGGGAGCCAGGCTTCCCTGCCCCCCATGATCTTTTAACAGCTGGTCTCAGATATTTTGGGAAAATCTTGTGACACC
>NW_023270615.1:1721112-1730579 GCF_011800145.1 Mirounga leonina | reverse complement strand
TCTTTTAACAGCTGGTCTCAGATATTTTGGGAAAATCTTGTGACACCTAGGATTTAACAGTTGCCTGGGAGATTGTAGGATTGTAGTGCTTGCTGGCTGTGTGACCTTGGGCCAGTCACTTAACCTCTCTGTGCAGCAAATTCCTCCAGGAGTAATAACAATACCCTGCCGACTGGGTTGCCGGGAGGAGATATATAGATGAAGCACACTTCGTGGTTGGCACTTGGTGATTTATAAATGTTAGCTGCTGTATTATTATTGTTGTTTCTCTTGGTGTTAGTTCCCAGAGCCTTAGCAGGGGAGGGAAGAACTGGAGTTTATGGATTTCTCTTTCAGGGCAGGTATGGTGTCGAATGGTGATACTTTATGTGTATGATCCTTTTAATCCTCCCAAGCACCCTAGGAGGTAGATACTCTTCATTCCCATTTTGCAAGCAAAGAACCAGAGGCCATACTTCTAGGACGTGGCATAGCTGGGATTTGAACCCAGGTAGCCTGGCTCCAGAGCCGGGGCATGTACACCCCGTACCTTCGTGCTCGTATTATCAGTATGCATTTATTTGTGCCTGAAGGATTCCGTCTTGGGAGAATAAGTCACTGTTAGAGTCTAGCTCTTCCACTCATGGATTTTTCTGTGGCGGGCGGAAGGGTGGGCTTGGGCTGGGGCAGGCAGCAGTTCCTTCGGGGTTTGGACTTTGTCAGAGCTCTCCCCCACGGGGCTGCCTGTAGAAAAATCTCCCACCTACTTTGCTACAAGAAAGAAAGGTTGTTTTTCAAATTAGAATTCCGGTGGAATTCTAAATGGGGACCATAGCAGCACATTTGTGTCCTCCTGCTTTCCTCAGGGAATGGGGTGTACTGGTGCTTGTTCTCCTGTCACCTATAAACCCCACTCTGTTTCATCCTGGTGGAAAGGGTTTCTGAAATGCCGTTAAGGGTGGGGGCCGTGGGGCTGGATCTCTCACCCACCTGTCCTATCTCTGGGGTTCCAGGCAGTGAAACAACCAGTGGTCACTGGCCAAGTTGGACACGAGAACTGGGTGTGCTGAGCAGTGAGGCCACAGGTGCAGGGACCCTGGGGAAGGGGCTCAGGTGCCAGGCTGCGCAGTGACAGGAGGTGTTTGTCACCCCCCCCCCCCACGCCGGGGCCAGGGCCTAGCTCACAGTCAGGTGAGTCTTTTCAGGGCGAGGCCACCATGGGCTCCAGGAGGAGGCAGGGAGAACATTGTCCCTGAAATGTGGCTTGAAAGCTGGCAAGTTCAGATGAGAGCACCGCCCAGAGGAGCCAGGAGAGGGCACACCTTCTGGCACCTTCTGTGGTAACTAAGAGTTGCAAAAGGCAATGAATATGTTAAAATGCCGTTTGTTAATATTAGGGTGAAAAGTCAGTGAGAAAGCAGGTCAGTCTGTCTAATAAATATGACAAAATGACAAGAGATAACAATGTCTGGAGTCAGACCTAGGCACACAGAGAGGAAGGGCTCCTTTCAGTGACTCTCGTGTAGGGGCAGTTCCCCTCGCAGGCATCAGCCCCAGGCCTTGACCAGTCGGGTCAGCTGGTCCTTTGGGGGAGGGTGGTGTGGTGGGGGATGGGGGAGGGCAGATATTGCCTCCCCAGAGCTTTCCTGCCTGCTAGGGTGGTGGTGGGGGGGGTTGCTGCTGAGCCAGAATCAAGAGCAGAAAAGGGGCACACCTTTTCCCCCAGGCAGATCAGAATAGTGTTAACTGAGACCATCCCAGGGCAGGATTGTGAATATTGATTCGAATGGTGTAAATGTAGCAGATAAAAGAGACTGGGTTAAATGTGTTCTGACCACGACACCCCCTGGAAGTTGCTTTGCTTTCTTTTACCCTGAAAGAAAAGTACAAGTGTGTACAATGGAGCAATTACCCTAAATCTATGATTTGAAAAACTTCAGAGTTCATTCGTGGTACTTAAATAGTCAAGATTAGCAAATTACAGTAAGAATAAGCTCCAAGTTAGAGGGGAAGATTTGTGCCAAATCCCCTCCCTAGTCCTTGAAGGTAAGCCAGCAAGGCACCCAGAAGGCTTCTGAACTTTGTATCACACAGAAGTCCTTGGAAAGGCCCCACATTTGAAAAGAAGCCTTTACTTACTTATTTATTTATCTTTTAAAATCAGAGCTGGGGGTGCCTGGGTGGCTCAGTCATTAAGCGTCTGCCTTCGGCTCAGGTCATGATCTCAGGGTCCTGGGATCGAGCCCCACATCAGGCTCCCTGCTCGGCGGGAAGCCTGCTTCTCCCTCTCCCACTCCCTCTGCTTGTGTTCCCTCTCTTGCTGTGTCTCTCTGTCAAATAAATAAAATATTAAAAAAATAAATAAATAAAATAAAATCAGAGCTGAATGACCACAGGCTCTGGGCATTTTGTGTGAACTGGGCTGGGTAACTGGCCTTCACATAGTCGACTGTAGCCCTGAACAGTGAATTGGGGTGGAATAAAGGATCACGTGGTTATTCTGTTTTCACCCTTTAGTAGATCACACTGGACCCAACGAATGAACAGGTAAAAAGATGCCTAAGCTTCCCTTCTGTTCCCACAAAACAGTTTTTATTTACCTGGACTAACGGAACCTGTGAGTATAAATTTGTTTTTGTTGTAGTATGAGGGAAAGTAACCTAAGAAGAAACAAAATAACCCCATCCATCAGGGCCACCTTTCTCAGCAGAGTAGGATTGTGGGCCTGCCCAGGGCCTTAGCCTCACTCACCATGAACCCCAGAGGCAGATGTACTTCTGCAGTTAGAAACTTCAGAACAAACAGCCAGGGAGAGTTTTTCCAAGGACTTTCTAGTGTACTTTTCTTTCTTTCTTTTTTTTTAATTTGAGAGAGAGCGTGCCCGCTTGCGGAAGTGTGTGAATGGGGGAGGGGCAGAGGCAGAGGGGAAGCATGGGGCTCAAGCTCACATCCCCAAGATCATGACCTGAGCCGGAACTAAGGGTCGGACGCTTCACCGACTGAGCCACTCGGGCGCCCCTCTGGTCTGCTTTTGTAAGCAAGCCTCAGCACACAGAGTACTTTGTATTGCTTTAAAAAATTAACGTGTGTGTTTTTTTTTTAAAGATTTTATTTATTTGACAGAGAAAGACAAAGTGAGAGAAGGAACACAAGCAGGGGGAGTGGGAGAAGGAGAAGCCGCCTCCCACTAAGTAGGGAGCCTGACGCGGGGCTGGATCCCAGGACCCTGGGATGATGACCTGAGCCGAAGGCAGACGCTTAACGACTGAGCCATCCAGGCGCCCCCCAAAATTAACATGTGTTCTTAGCAAAGGTTTCTTTTTTTTTTTTTTTTAAGATTTTATTTATTTATTTGACAGAGAGAGACACAGCGAGAGAGGGAACACAAGCAGGGGGAGTGGGAGAGGGAGAAGCAGGCCTCCCACCGAACAGGGAGCCCGATGCGGGGCTCGATCCCAGGACCCTGGGACCATGACCTGAGCCAAAGGCAGACGCTTAACGACTGAGCCACGCAGGCGCCCCTTAGCAAAGGTTTCTGAAGTGAGCAGAAACTGCTGGGGTAACCGCTCTTAACTGCTGTGTTAACTGCTGTGTGTCCCGGGCATGTGCCAAGTATACAGAGCCATAGATTATGCAAGTGGAACTTTACCATATAGACTGTTCTGTGAATTTCTTTTTTCTCCCCGGCAGTATGCCACGTACACTATACTCTGCCTTGTCAGCTCAAATGTCTGCCTTTTTTTTTTTTTCCCTTTGAATTGCTGTAAGGTATTCCACAGAATGGATCTACTGTGATTTATTTAGTTACTTACTAATAGGCCGGCTTTAGATGGTCAACTTGCTGTGTGATGCAGGTGGCCTTTTAGGAGTGAAGGCAGCAATCAGGCATGTTCCATTGTTAGTGGGGAGAATTGAGACTAAATTGCAGAGCTGCATAAGCATCCAGGTCCCCTGTATTTTTTTTTGTTAAGATTTTATTTATTTATTTGACAGAGACACAGCGAGAGAGGGAACACAAGCAGGGGGAGTGGGAGAGGGAGAAGCAGGCCTCCCGCTGAGCTGGGAGACCGATGCGGGGCTCGATCTCAGGACCCCGGGATCATGACCTGAGCCGAAGGCTGACGCTGAAGGACTGAGCCACCCAGGCGCCATGAGGTCCCCTGTATTTTGAAGAGTTTGGATTGTATGGGGGTAGAATGAGAAGCCACAGGGAGAACCTGCTTCCTTGCGAGGGGTCTGCCTCTTGCTGAGGCTTCCCAGCCGAGGCTCCCGGTGCGCGTTCTGGGCAGTGCGGAGAGTGGGAGGGCTTTCTGCTGACTGGCTGCTCAGATCGCCTTAAGCTCGGCAGGGCGCATGGGCTGTGAGTCTGAGCGTGACAGCCACGGAGAAGCCAGTGTGTGGGTGCTGAGGACGGGCTGGGATTGTGGACCTGCTCTGGGCCTTGCTGCGGCCTTGGATTTGAGTAGTGAGAAAGCACTACTTTCCACTACTTAGGGAACTCCAGGGTCACAGAGCTATGGGTAGAAGCAAGATGTGGCCTCTGAAGAGTACTGTCAGTGACTGGGCACCAAGTGGCTCTGCTTGGATCATGGGGCAGGGTTCGTGGGGGAGCGAGCAGTTTGGGGTCAGATGGGAATTCGAGAGCATTTACTGAACAGAGGGGTGGGCGGGCGGCGTCCTGTCTGGAACACACATCTACACGCGTGTGCTGTGAATCTGTTGTAGCCCCTGCACTTGGCAGCTGTGTCTGTGAGGTTTGGTGCCAGCCTGGCTGCCCCACGAGCAGGGGAGGTAGTGGTGGAGGGTCCTGGAGCCCCTCCTAAACCAGATGCCTTGGTGACTGAAAAGAGCTTGGGCTTTGGAGTCACACCAAGGTCAACTTTGGGGTTGTAATCTTGGCTTTATCAGCCACTTAATGGATGACATTAGCCAAATTCAGCTCCCCAAACCTCATTTTCCTCATCTGTAAAATGGGCTGATGGTACCTCTGACCTCAGGATTATTGTGATCAATAAAAGGGAGAACAGTTAGCCGGATGCCTGGCCCCATAATAGATGGTAGGAAATACTCCTGCCTCTTTCTTCTTTCTCTTTGTGCCTCTGATTTCTCCGTCTTTTAAAAAGATTTTATTTATTTATTTGACAGAGAGAGACACAGCGAGAGCGGGAACACAAGCAGGGGGAGCGGGAGAGGGAGAAGCAGGCTTCCTGCGGAGCAGGGAGCCCGATGCGGGGCTCGATCCCAGGACCCTGGGATCATGACCTGAGCCGAAGGCAGACCTGAACGACTGAGCCACCCAGGCGCCCCTTCTCAGTCTTGATCCAGAGAGCTACAGCTGAGGCTGTAAATTACTCAGGGCCTGTTCTCTGCTCTATTCTTCCTTCCTTTTCTGCCACTGGCTACTATTTCTCATTCCTCAAGCTGGGGAAGTTTCTGGAGAACCTATTACGTGGTTTTGGGTGCCCATTGCCTACTGGGCAGCCCGGCATTGACTTCTGCTAACTTCTGGGGTTGGAAACACCTGGGTCCCCTACCTACCAGGTTGTGACAGTGAATGAACCAGTCAGAGCCTTGGGCTTCCCCTGGCACCAGCTTCTGGCTATTAGAGTTTTTCCAGATCCAGTGATCTCCTGCTTCAACCTGTCACGGTGGAAAGAGACCCATGGTGTTAATAAACAAGGTAGCTCTTGTCCAAGGGTTACCATGCTGGATTTTCGCTGGGCATTGACTCCTGGCAACTCAGGTTGCACAGATTCCCATAGGGGGCCTTTGTCCCACCCCTGGAGAGTGCCTAGCTGAGAGCTGATCTTCAGATTCCCAGCTCAAGAGGATGGAGTCTCTTCCCTTGGAGGCCTGTGCTTTCGGTGAGGGGCACACGGAGCCCTGGGCACCTTTTTAAGAGATGGGCTTTCAGAAGACCGCTGGGGGGCGCCTGGGTGGCTCAGTTGGTTAAGTGACTGCCTTCGGCTCAGGTCATGATCCTGGAGTCCCGGGATCGAGTCCCGCATCGGGCTCCCTGCTCGGCAGGGAGTCTGCTTCTCCCTCTGACCTTCCCCCCTCTCGTGCTCTCTGTCTCTCATTCTCTCTCTCGCAAATAAATAAATAAAATCTTAAAAAAAAAAAAAAAAGAAGAAGACTGCTGGGAAGCCACCCACTGCTCTTCACTGTGTGTTTGGGTTAGTTTTGAGCACTTGGTAACGAAGATGCCGCTAACTACACTCGTGTGACCTACCTGCCACGTGCTGGGCCCTGCACTAAGTGCTTCACCCAACCTGTCACCTAGTCTGTCTCCTATAGTCCTCTCGAGCCCCAGGGTCTTACAGGTGGCAGAGTTGAGATTCTGGCTCAGAAAGGAACCCTCCCAAGCTCCATGCGCAGCCGAGGGGCTGTGGCTTCTGGAACCGGGGACACAGATCCCACCCCGTATCCTCTCTCTTTCTGATCCTTGCTTCTTTCTGCTGGAATATTGGCTTCCTTTTCTCAGATGAGTCTCCCTCGGATGTTCTTACTCTTGACTCACACTGTCACGAACACACAGGGCTGCCTCTTTGTCCCCACTCCCAAGTCAGAGAGTCCCGGGGAGGACTCTGATTGGCCCACTTAGGTCCCCGGCCCAGCTGTGAGACCAGGGGACAAGGGACCCAGCTGGATCTACCTGTTGGGTGGGAGTGGGGTTAGGAGGATCAGGGCAGCTAAAATGCCTGGTGTCCGCCATAGGGTGGTAGGCCTCCCTCTTTCCAGGTGGGAAAGCCGGGGTTTGGATTCCCAAGGTGACTAATGCTGGGTGCTCTTAGTTAGTGGTACCAGCAGTGAGACTCGAGTCAGGACTGACTTAGAGCTCACGCTCCTAGTGCCCTGCCGCGCTGCCTCCCGCCAGGTAGTAGAGGGCCCCAGGTGAGGGCTCGGGGGTAGAAAAGGTGAACACCGTGCTTCAGGTCTTCTGCAACCATGGAGTCCACGTCGTGGGCACAGAGAAATAGAAAGTAAGGGCGTGAATGGTATAAACTATGGGAAGGACGCACAGAGGGCTCTGGGTGTGTAGGAAGTGAAGGGGTTAACTGGGTGGGAGTGGGGAGCCAGGGTCCTGAGGACCCTTGCGGCAATGAAAGAGGTCAGCGTGTTCCAGGTGTTGTGGAGACTTTGCATTAGGCCTGGGCCTGGACAGGTGGGGACCGGTGTGAGGTCCAGAGAGGGGTCTAATTAAACCTTTTTTCTGAATGTCGTTGCCCTTTTGCAAAGCAGAACTAGATGGATTTTTAATCTTTATTTCAGCATCTACGTCATGGGCTTGGTCCTGGAGTGGATTAGGAACAATGGCGGTGCAGTAACCATGGAGAAGCTCAGCACCATCAAATCGCAGATGATTTATGATGTTATTGATAATTCTCAAGGATTCTATGTGTAAGTTGATGGGCTTTTGCCTCACAGTCTACTGCTTGTGAATTCAGGGCAGGTGGGCCATTCCTTTGTGCATTCCCCCCCCCCGGGGAATCTCGGGGCGTGGTGATGTTTCTCACACCAAAGATCTGTCCTGGGAAATCTCAGTTCCTCCCTGTCTGCTTCCTCTATATGTCTCCTGGGGAAAAAGCACGTGTGGGACCCTCAACCAACTGAGCCACCCAGGCGCCCCTAGGTCACTTACCTTTTTAGGAACATTCATTGCTTCCCTTATTACAGGACAAATGTTACCATCACAGGCCTGCCGTCTGTGAAGGGAGTTGGCTACGGTATGAGGAGTCTTCTATGATTCGTGAATGTGTGTTGACCACGGGACGAACGCCTGGGAGGGGTACAGACCACGTATGGGTCTTGCCTTAGTCTCCTAGGACTGCTGGAACAAAAATGCAGTAACTTGGTGGCGTAACAGAGATCTGTTCGCACTCCTCTGAGGCCTGGAGTGCAAGGTGTCAGCTAGGCTTTGCTCCCTCAGAGACTCTAGGGAGGAATCCATTCTTTGTCTCTTCCAGCTTCTGCTGGCTCCAGATATTTCTTGGCTTGTGGTGTTGTCACCCTAGTCTCTGGCCTCACCTTTGTTGTGTGTCTTCACTTCTGGTCATTGGATTTAGGGCCTACCCAGATCATCCAGGATGATTTATCTCAACTAGAGACCTGTAACTTACTGACATCTGCAAAGACCCTTTTTCCAAATAGGTCACATCCACAAGTTCTGGGGCTTAGGACATGGATATACCTTTTGGGGGGCTGCTGTCCAGTCCCCCACCATAGACCTCTCACCAAAATGCCTGCTTAGAAGCACCTGGTACAGTGCCTGGTACACGAGACACTTAATAGATGATGTTTTTTTATTATTATTATTATTTTTTATTTTTTTATTTGAGAGAGAGAGAATGAGAGACAGAGAGCATGAGAGGGAGGAGGGTCAGAGGGAGAAGCAGACTCCCCGCCGAGCAGGGAGCCCGATGCGGGACTCGATCCCGGGACTCCAGGATCACGAACCGAGCCGAAAGCAGCCGCCCAACCAACTGAGCCACCCAGGTGCCCCTAGATGATGTTTTCATTTGCGTTTCCCTGCCTTCAAAGTGGCAGGTGTATGAGGCTTTATGCTGTGTGTGTGTGCCTGTGTGCATACACACATGTGTATATTTGTGTTTGTACACATTTGTACACACACATACTCCTTTACCAAGCCTTGGACCTCCTACTTAGTGACCATTACTCTTTGGGTTCAATGATAGTAACTGACTGATAGTAATGGGAGAATGTACATTCTTCTTGACAATTCATGTGCCACATGGGGTGGACAAACCAATGCTTTGAGCCTAACTTAATACATCCCCATGACCACCCAAGGGTGGGGGGTGGGGGTGTACTTTCGTAGCGGATAGGATAAAGCAGCCTGTTACTGCTACCTCTGCCCTTAAAATGCTTGTTGCCTGTTCCTCTGAGTTCTTGGCGTGCAGTGGACCTCCGGCCACAGGCCCTGTGGGGAGTTGGGTTTGGCTGGACGCCTTAGCCTTTAGGCTCCTCTCCCACGTGCAGTCTGGAGGAAGGGGTGCACACTGCTTTCTGCGGGCTCTGGTTCTGTTTGACAGAGCCAAGTGCAGACTGGGGGCTTGGTAGATGGTCCAAGGAGTTCACAGCCAAGGTCTAAATAGTAGTTACAAGCTTGGAGCAGTAAGATGATACGGCTTTGCCTGTAGGGGGTGTAGGGGTTTTGGTTGTTTTTTTGTTTTGTTTTGTTTTTTGAATGAGCTTGAGGCTTGGGCATGAGTAGAGTTAGAGGAGGGCAAAAATACTTTTAGGAATTTTTAGGAAGGCAGGGAATGGCCCCTGCAAAGGTACTGAGGAAAGAAAGTGTATTGTGTTTGGGGAGCAAAGGGTGGGTTGCCTGGAGGGGATGATTGTGCTGGATTAGAAGGAAGGTCTGGAAAGGTCTAAAGACATGTTTAGTCCACCTGTTCAGTCCTCTGTTCACCTGTCCACCCATCTACCCATTCACCCACCCTTCTATCCATCATCCACCCATC
>NW_023270615.1:1717256-1721102 GCF_011800145.1 Mirounga leonina | reverse complement strand
TCCATTTATTTCTCAGGAGATGGGTAGGCACAAAATGGAAGGACGGAAAGAATGATAATGTGTCTGGAAAACTCCAGGAATTAGAAACAAAACAGAGCATAGGAGGAACTCTGGGAATCCCTGGAATTCCTTTTCCCTCAAGCTTCTTAAACTCCAAGCACCCAACCTGGCATTTCCCAGAAGGCAGCATGCTGCAGCCAACATGGCAGGTGGGTTGTCTCCTGGGAAATCAGGTCACCTCCCACCCAAAACTTCTTTTTTACTTATGGATGGCCTCGACCCAGAATTTTCATCTTCTAGAGTAAACCTCTTTCTGGGAACTTCCATCCTCCCTGGGCTGCCCGCCCAGAAAATGTCACCCCGGTGCCTGACATTCCTACGGGACACTGTTATTGGAGTCAGTTCGCAGTTGGGTGCTTGCTAGCTCTTCCTGGGGTCACTTGGATTTTCAGGCAATTCTCCACTTTTCTTTCGATCTATAGAAATATTGCGCCAAAAGGGAGGTGAACAATTTTTTAAAGATCTTATTTATTTGAGAGAGAGAGTGTGTGCACAGAGGGAGAGGGAGAAGCAGAGAGCAGGGAGCCCGATGCGGGGCTCGATCCCAGGACCCTGGGATCATGACCTGTGCTGAAGGCAGACGCTTAACCGACTGAGCCACCCAGGCGCCCTGGGAGGTGAAAATTTTAAAGAGGAATACCAAGTAACCTAGAGTTAGAATACTGAACACAGTTCTGGGCAGTTTCCTGGGGGCTGCACCGGTGAGCCTGGCAGGGATATTGAGACTAGATGAGATGGCCGCGAAGTCCCCGCCTTCATCCATGGCCTAACCACCCATGTGTCGCTGGTCGACCCTGACTTGAGCCCACATGGATAGTGCAGCATTCTTGGCAGAGAACCCCCCTCTTTGCCATTTATTAGTGTGTGACCTTGAGCCAATGACCTAACTGCTCCAGACTCCATTTCCTTATCTGTACAGTGGATGTAATGATGGTACGTACTTCTTATGACTGCCTTGAGGACTTAAGTGAAAATCCATGTGAATAAAGAATATAAAACAGAGCTTAAGAACATGGGCTCCGGCGTGGGTTAATTTGCATAAAGCATGAGAAGCAGTACTTGGCATCTAGGGAGCATTCCTTAAGAGTTAGTTCCTAATATTATTTTGGGTTACTATGGAAAGCACTCAGACTGCTGAATTTTGATCTTCTAAAGGTGTCCACATGATAGTGTCCATATCCAGACCTGAGGTCACCTTTCTTGCTAGCTTCATGTGGGGACCAGACCCTAGGAAAGAGGGGAGCGTGTGATGGGTCTAGCGATAACCCTGACATAAAAGGAAGCAAGCAGAGCCCTAGCGCTTTACAGATACTAACATTTTATTGTCAGCACAGCCTTGTGAAGCAGACATTAAGCCTGTTTTCCAGAGGCACAGACAGGTTAAGGTGACAGCTGGGAAATGGGAGCAAGCCAGGATATGCACATGAGGAGCATCATGGGGGGCTGGTTCCAGGGTCTTTTTTTAAAGATTTTATTTATTTATTTGTCAGAGACAGAGCGAGAGAGACAGTACAAGCAGGGGGAGTGGCAGGCAGAGGGAGGAGCAGACTCCCCGCCAAGCTGAGAGCCCGATGCGGGGCTCAATCAATCCCAGGACCCTGGGATCATGACCTGAGCCGAAGGCAGACACTTAAACGACTGAGTCACCCAGGGGCCCCCTGACCAGGGAACTTCTTTAGAAGAGCTTTCAGCAGGTCTCTCCACTTTCTGGTGTTCCCACACTCCATTCTCTCCTCTGTGTACTGTTGTTCTTTTTCTAAAATTCACATTTCATATTGTGGAAACCCGATTGTTCCTCATGGCTCAAGGACCCAGTCTAGTTCCCACTGGTGTATCTCCAGGGCCCCCCCCCACCGTCCGGGCCGTACCCCTGGCCAGGCAACCCAACACTCCAGTTCTGGAGTTCTTGCTGGGGGCCCCCCAGGCTTTTGTAGATGCAGTTCTGCCAAGAATGGCCTTCCTTCTGGCTCACGCATCCAAACCTTGCCACGTCCCTCAGACACGTTCCCACTTTCTCTCGGGCAGAATTCCTTGCTTGGCTCTGTGCTTCTTGCTGTTACAGACCTCTCATGTGGCATGTTAATTCCCTACACAGCTGTGTCCCTAGATTGGGAGCAGTTAATCCCCTTGAATCTTTGTTTCCGTCCCTGAGCCTTCTCCCAGAGACCTTCTTGGGTGCCATGTAAACATTTGTTGGGTGCCGACTCACGGCTCTCATGATACCATCCACTTTCATGGTAGGATGGGTCCATCTGGGGTGGGGCTGAACTGTAAATAAGTTGTTTAATTCTTCCTCCTTTTAATTTTTTTTCTTAAATTAGACGTGCTCTTTGCCATGCCACCTCTATAATTGGACCCTCCTGTGGGAGCAGGATATCAGGAGGGTAGCCAATGAATTTTTAATATAAATGTCAGCCATGAAACCTACCACCTCGTGAAAGGGGGAGGTGTGCGGAATTCAGGCTCAAAGCCCATTACCAGATATTTGGTTTCCCTTTTGCCTGTAGGTGCGCACTTGACTCTTATTAACTTTAGCAGGAATTATGTATGTGCCCTTAGGGGAGAGCATGACTTTTCATGGGGGCTTCCTCACACTGCTTTTATTTGCTCTTTAATTTTAATGAATCATACCCTGTACAAGTGTAAGAATAAAACAGGGCGAGCTTGAAAATGGGGAAGGGGTTATTACATATTTTACTCCTTCTTTTATTCTGGAATAGATGTCTGCTCTTCCATTTGTCTCCTTTGATTGTCCATGGAACATAATTTTGGCTGCTTATTTTTCAAATCGGAAACTGAAGTCAAAATACTAACCTTTCCTAGGTAAAAACTTACACGTCATTCGTTTTTGAGAGTTTGGATAAGCCTTATGCAAAATGTAGGGACCAAAAAGATGCATTTGTTGAATTTAATGGATACTTAGGTTGTTTTAATACGTTCCAGACACTGTTTTATTTTAAAAAATTTTTTAAAGATTTTATTTATTCATTTGACAGAGAGACACAGCGAGAGAGGGAACACAAGCAGGGGTAGACCCAAAGGGAGAGGGAGAAGCAGGCTCCCTGCTTCGATGTGGGGCTCGATCCCAGGACCCTGGGATCATGACCTGAGCCGAAGGCAGACGCTTAACGACTGAGCCACCCAGGCGCCCCTCAGACACTGTTTTAAACTGTATCAGTTATCTGTTTTTGCATCACAGAACACACAAGACAGTTGTTAGAGCAACAACCATTTTTTTCGCTCATGACTTTGGGTCAGCAGGCTGGGCTGGGTTTAGCTGGATGGTTCTTCTTCTCACCTGGGATGTTTATTCAATCAGAGTCAATGGTAATTCACCTGCAGCCAGTGGTCTGCAAGTGACCTCACTCACATGTCTGGGAGTTGGTGCTGGCTGTTGCCGGGCTTTTTTCCAGCAGGCTAGCTCGGGCTTGCCTACATGGCGGCCATGTTTTAAGAGGGCAGGTAGGGAGGCTGTATTCGCCTTGAGGCTTAGGCTTGGAAGTTGCATAGTGACCCTGATGCTGCAGTCTCTTGGTCAAAGCAAGTCGCAAGGCCAGCCGGATTCAAAAGGTGTAGAGAAGGGCGCCTGGGTGACTCAGTCGGTTAAGAGGCTGCCTTTGGCTCAGGTCATGATCTCGGGGTCCTGAGATCAGCAGGGAGTCTGCTTCTCTCTCTCCCTTTGCCCCTCCCCCTGCTTGTGCTCTCTCTCAAATAAATAAATAAATAAATCTAAAAAAAAATGGTGTGGAGAACTAGGACCAGCACATTTTATTTTATTTTTTTTTT
>NW_023270615.1:1607839-1717246 GCF_011800145.1 Mirounga leonina | reverse complement strand
CATTTTTTTCTCTAGGCTTGTAGAGAGAGGGTCACTCACGTCGCCGTGTGGTTGCCATTTATCGGAAGCTGCATATATGTCGTGCCACTGAGCTCTCACAGCTAGTCTGAAATGAAGGTATTAGTTCCATTATTCAGTAAGGAAACTGAGGCTCATGGAAATTAAGTACAAGCCATACAAGGGAATGGTAACTCACTGTTCCATATGCAAGAGTGGTCTCCTTAAGTAAAAATTATCAATGTCCTGCGGCAGATTTTTTAAAATCTTCTATTTGTATTGACAAAATATTTAAAGCGATTTTTCTGTTCATTTGTTAATGGTTGTCGCACATTTCAGAGAAGTAACTGGAATAATATGTTTTTCAGATGTCCAGTGGAGCCCAAGAGTAGAAGCAAGATGAATATTCCATTCCGCATTGGCAATGCCAAAGGAGACGATGCTTTAGAAAAAAGGTTTCTTGATAAAGCTCTTGAACTCAATATGATCTCCTTGAAAGGGCATAGGTGAGTGTACATCCAACCCAGAAGCTTATCAGAGAATTGGTTTAGCTTTTCTCTTCTTTCGTTCTTTCTTTCTATTTATTTATTTATTTATTTATTTATTTATTTATGTGACAGAGAGAGACACAGCGAGAGAGGGAACACAAGCAGAGGGAGTGGGAGAGGGAGAAGCAGGCTCCCCGCCGAGCAGGGAGCCCGACGCGGGGCTCAATCTCAGGACCCTGGGATCATGACCTGAGCCGAAGGCAGACGCTTAATGACTGAGCCACCCAGGCGCCCCTTCTCTTCTTCTTTCCTTCCTTCCTTCCTTCCTTCCTTCCTTCCTTCCTTCCTTCCTTCCTTCCTTTTGAGAGCTAGAGCCCCCACACAAGTGGGATGGGGGTGGGGTGGAAGGAGAGAGAGAATCTTAAGCAGGCTCCATGCCCAGCAGGAGCCCGAGGCGGGGCTCTGTCTCAGGACCCTGGGATCATGACTTAAACCAAAGTCAAGGGTCAGATGCTTAACCTCATGACCTGAGCCAAAGGCAGATGCTTAACTGGCTGGCCACCCAGGCCCCCCCCCCCACCCCCGCGCCAGCCTTTTTAAGATTTTATTATTTATTTATTTGAAAGAGAATGTAAGCATAAGAACAGGGGTGGAGGGAGGGGCAGAGGGAGAGAGAGACTCTTAAGCAGGCTCCACGCCCAGTGCAGAGCCCAACATGGGGCTTGATCTCATGACCCTGAGATCATAACTTGAGCCGAAATCAAGAGTTGGATGTTCTACCAGTGGAGCCACCCAGGCGCCCCTTGGATTTTATTTTTAAGTAATCTCCACACCCAACATGGGGCTTGAATTTACAACCCGAGATCAAGAGTCACGTGCTCTACCAGCTGAGCCAGGCAGGCGCCCCTCTCCTCTTGCTTACAGAGCCCTTAGCATGATTCCCTGGCTGGGTGCACAGTGGGGCCACCTCTGCAGGCTTTTGTCAAAATTCCCTTTGAAAATCTCTGAAATGGCTTTTATGGCCCTGAGGTTGCCATCCCACGACTGGACAGATCACTGTCACTGCAGCTGAACATCAGATAGTTAATCCTGCACGCTCTGTGAAAAGTATGTGTCCTCCCCACGGGGGAGGCGAGACACCGGCCCTGCAGTGGTTGCCTGCTCCCCGCTTCCCATCAGATACCTGACTGAGTTAATCCAGGTTGTGTGAGCACGATGGGCCATCACTACATTAGGGAGAATTTCCTAGTGATTAGACGTTTGAACCTGCTGGCCACCTGGGTTGGACATGATGGCCTCAGGTGCAGTGTGTCTCTCAGGAGCAGGTGACTGGAAAGAGGGTCATCTTGATGCTGAATGAGATGCTTTTGTTCTCACTGGCTGCATCTGTGGTCCCTCTAGGTCTGTGGGAGGCATCCGGGCCTCTCTGTATAATGCCGTCACGATTGAGGATGTTCAGAAGCTGGCGGCCTTCATGAAGAACTTTCTGGAGATGCATCAGCTATGAACACATCTTAACCAGTGTATACTCTGCCCTTGAACAGTGTATAACGTTTAAAGTAACTTGGGAATGGCGACAGAAACTTAGCGAACACGGTATTTTTCTCGAGTGAACGTGCTTATTATAGATGCCGTTTTTTCAAAGAACAACAACAAAACATCCACAGCTCTGCAGAGCTGGTGGGACTTAACGGCCCCCACCTTAATTCTGACTTGAACTGGAAGTTTGTTTTTTTTTTAATCTTCCTTTAGCTTTTCTAGCGAATTCCGGCTAACTTTGTCTTTGCTGCTACTTTTTCTAGCTAGATCTCAGTATTCAAACTTGCCTGTGGACTTAATTATGCACATTGAAGTTGCTTGTTTCTGGAGACACGCAAACACAGCATGGAGGCTGAGTGGGGACCTCTGGGTGCTGAATCTTGATCCTTTCCACAGTGACAGCAGTGGGGTCTCCTGGGTTCTGCACCTGTTAATTCAGGTCCACACTGCCTGTGTGGTGATTGTTTGGGGGTTCCAGGCTGAAGGGCAAGCTGGGGGATCTTTATCCTGTTCTTCTCATAAAGAGATAAAATTGACATACGCTATGTTCATATAGCAAAGTCTGTTTTTAATACCAAATAGTTTCTATCTCTATGCAATCTGTTTCTAATAATATGGTTCTTGGTGATGCATGTAGAGACTTAAGAGAATTTGTTAGAATCCTTGACCTCACATATGACGCGTTAACCCTTTCAGTGGTGTCTCTCCCCTCCCCCTTCCCTCTTCAAAAAACTGCTTCACCAGATTTCGAAGTTCCCTGATTCCCTTTTACGTTCCTTTTAGTGGGTAGAAGGTTGGTTGGTTGCCCTTTGTTCTTTATTTTTCAGTTAGGCTGTTAAATTAAAATTCTCTGTTAAACTCCCTTCTTGTTGGTTCACTTGACAGTTCTCTTTATAGTGTTTGACCAGTGGTGCTGTGAGTTCCGGAAGATCTTTGCTGAAGAGTCTTTTCCCTCTTGTTTATCCATTGTCAGTATTTTCTCTTGACTGTGTGGAGGACGTGAAAGTCCTAAAACATCTAAACCTTTGTCAATAAATTTCTTTACCTGCTATGTAGTAATGTATGTATATATGTTAAGTGACCTCTACACCCAATGTGGGGCTCGAACTTGTGACCTGGAGATCAAGAGTCGCATGCTCTACTGACTGAGCCAACCAGGTGCCCCTACTTTAACCTGCTTTTTAGACGGATTGTTCTGTTAAAAATTTTATGATGGAAAAACTTGAGTCTGAAAGTAGCATCTGATAAGGGGAATTTAGTTCCACCAAAGGTGTAAGTCTTGAGTCCTGTGCATCCGTTTTTTTTTTTTTTTTAAAGATTTTATTTATTTTTTTGACAGAGAGAGACATAGTGAGAGCAGGAACACAAGCAGGGGGAGTGGGAGAGGGAGAAGCAGGCTTCCCGCCGAGCAGGGAGCCCGATGTGGGACTCGACCCCAGGACCCTGGGATCATGACCTGAGCCGAAGGCAGACGCTTAACGACTGAGCCACCCAGGCGCCCCGTTTTCTTTTTTTTAAGTGATTCGGTATACTGTGGTGGCTTCCATTGGCTTTTGGAATGGACATTATCAAGAAACCACCTTACAGCATAGCTCATGGTGTAAAGGTCTATGAACTCTGTCCCACGTAGGCTGGAAACATGCCAATAGGACAGTTCTGAGCTATCTCTGTTTTGTTGGATTGTGTAATAAGGACCGTACAGATCTCTTATCCCAGCTCACCATCAATTAATTGGGTTATTTGGGTTCCCCTGGTCAGGGCTAAGCTTCCCTCATCTTAGTTCTCATCTGTAAAAAGAAAGATTGAAATAACTCCCCCACTTATCCCAGAGATGTTGAAGAGCTTCAAACAAGGGCTCAAGGCAGGATATGAATAATGACTACAATAAATGTTTATATAGCAAAGCCGGCCGGTCCATGGAATCCTCCTCAGTGTTCACATGGAAGAGTGCTCAGAGTCGACCTCACCTTTTTCATCCTTTCCTGATGGGCGCAAGCCCCTGTGCGTTGTACCAACCCTAAGTCTCAAATTACCACTTACTTCCATTCCTGTCGCAGGGCCCGCTCTGATGTCTGCCCTCTGCGGATTATTTCTGCAGCCTCGTCTCCCCCAGCCCCCACCCCTGCACAGCCAGCTGGACTACTACTTCCCTCATGCTCCTCCATGATATGTTAAAAATCCAGGGTTCTCAGGCTGGTATCGGCAGCTTTGCAGCATGTGGCCTGGGCTTGTCTTTCTTATGTTTATGGTTCTTGGAATGGGACATGCGTTTGCTTGTGCTGTGACATATTCCTGGCCTGGAGTTCCTGCCTCGTTTGTGCCTCCTTTGGAACAATGTTCTTACAGGGGTGACCCTTTTGCCCATCACACGCCTGACTTCCCTACCGAGGTGTCTGCTTCTCTGCCCTCCCCTTAGAGCATCATGGAAGGAGCCATGTTTCTCCACTTCCAGCACCTGGCATCCTTGCCCTTAGTGGGACTCAACAATTGTCTGTTTAAGGAATGAAAAGTCTTATTCAGGTCATATTGGTCTTCCTGAGTTTCACGAACTGAGCTTGGAATAGAGGCAGATGTACCATCTTAACATATATGGATTTTTTTTTTTAATTTTTAAAAGCTTAGTATACAATATAATTTCATTTTCCACTACAATGGTCAGATAGGACTCTGTGGTTGAATAGGGGAATTTAAAGTCTGGGAGGGCTCCCAGACTCATCTTTATCAATCTGTGAATGCTTTTGGAAAATGGTCAGCGATTGCATCCGTACAAGTAAAAGGGTAGTCACTTGTTAGGACACAGATGGCTGGAAGATGCTCATCGAGTGAAAACCTTGGCCTTTGTATGTCTCAGGTGAATGAACTGATGCCAATCTGCTGACCACGTGGAGAGAGGTGGGAGGGAAGATAAGGTTGCAGGCTCCTGGGTCAGCAGGCCGCGGGAACCAGAACCAGCCATCCTTCCCTTGAAGATGAAAAGCAAAGTAGATAAAACCAGCGTCTTTCAGGCCTTGGGGAGTCTGTCCTCACGTTCCTTCAGATACTCCCAAATTCTACTCCCCCCCCCCGCCCCGCCCAAACTGAATTTGAAGTTTTATTTTTCTCCTTCAAAATTCTTCCAGTACATAATCATTCTAATGCTGCTCTGGTGAGAAAAAACAATTGTTTCCATGTTCCTTATGTTTACCTCCACACACTACTTGGTCTCCCAACACTGCGGTTCTGTTCTTTGCACAAGAAACAGAAATTATATTCTGTCTCCAAGTCTTCATTCCCCTCGCTAGTCTATGTTTATCTAAATATCCAGTGCCGCTTCATCACAATTTAGCTGATGCTGGAAGGTTTGACAAGCCCTTTGGTGAACGAGGTGATGTAACACATAATTATTCCTTTTCCCCCCTTCGGAGCTGAAGGAGGCAGTAAGACCCATAAAGTGGACAGAACCCACAGATAGATTAGATGTTCATTTCTGCCAAAGGAATTAGCAGGTCTGGCCTGTATCACTTCGTGATTAATGTTTGTTGTAACGTGTTTGTTGGAAGAAAAATAAAATGAGGAAGAATTTTCTCACATTTGATCAGAATGAACATAATTAAAAAGTGAAATGCTACTGGGTTTGGGAAGAAATCAATCACTTTAATTGGAAAGAAGATTCCTTGCCTCTGTCGGTAATTGGACTCTTGGTAATTTAGATTCGGAATCCATGACAGTTTGTGATAAATTAGCTCCTGTTGGGCTAAAGAAGGTAAGAAGTTCTAATTACCCCTGGATTATTCCAGAGTGGATGGAAAAGCTTGATCAAAGAAGGAGGTGCTGGGGAAGAGAGAGAAAAGCCAGCAGTGAGCAAAGATTTATTGAATTTGTTTTTAGGAAGGGTAAAGAATAAAATGGTTCATTTGATGTGACAAAAACAAGAGCATAGTATTTGTGGTATCTGACATCCTGGGGATGTAAATTGGATTTTCTAGGAAAATAGGGAACTGGGCATATTAGAAAAAGTTTATGTATACAGAAGTTCTACAATCGGGCTATAGCAATTAGCCTTGCGTACTTGTTAGTGCGTGAGAATATTGACAACCTTGGGCCTCACTGGGAGAAAAAGTATGGAATTTGTACTTTGAGTGTTTAAGCGTAATAAGTCATCAGCACTAAGTTTAAGGAAGTCTGATACATTTTATTCAAACGAAACATAATTTAAGCTAGTAGAAATGTAGACAGATTAATTAGTGAGTCTGCTGACCTGGTCGCTGTTGGTATCCTAGCCTTGATTCTGTACAGATTTCTTCAGAATACCTGAGGAGTAGGCTGGATTTTAGGTTGATGCCCTGGATGATGAATTTATTTTGAATTGTGTGGTTTATTTTATATATCTAACTAGTTGTCAGTGTATAGATGTAGATAGATCTGATTTCAGACTTACAGAGAAGTTGCAAGATTAGTACAAAGAGCTCTTGTATTTGCTTGACTTAGAGTCACCAATTATTAACATTTTAGCTTCATGTCCCTGGTATTCACACTCTCGCCATCTATACTTTTTTTTTTTTTTCCCCGAACCATTTAAGGATAAGCTGGAGACATTGTGCTCCTCTACGTCCAAATAGTGATGATTTCCTGAGAATAAGGACATTTTCCTGTGTAACCACAGCAATGATGATCTAAATCAGAAACGTAACGGTGATACTCTTGACTCTTCTACAGTCCATATTCAAATTTTGCCAATTATTCTAGTAACATCCTTCATAGCTATTTATTTTAGTCCAAAAACCAATCCATAAGCATGCATGGTACTTAGTTCTCATGTCTCTTTTTTTTAAAAAATTTTATTTATTTATTTGAGAGAGAGAGCACGAGCAGGGGTAGGGTCAGAGGGAGAAGCAGACTCCCCGCTGAGCGGGGAGCCCAATGCAGGACTCGATCCTGGGACTCTGGGATCATGACCTGAGCTGAAGGCGGACACTTAATTGACCACTCACACACCTAGTTCTCATGTCTCCTTAAGTTAAATACAAAACAGTTCTTCAGCCTTTTTGTCTTTCACGTTATTGACCGTGGCGGAGCATAGGCTGCTTGTAGTAGAAAATGATGGAGTCGGTTTGAGTTGGTCCTGTTTCCTGTTTTGGCAGGGGTACCACAGAAGTGATGTCCTCTGTGCATCCTGACAGGAGGCACCTGATGTCCGTCTGTCTCACTGGTGTCTTGCTTAAGGTGGTGTCCATGAGGATTCTCCACGGTCAAGTTATTATTTGTCCCTTTGTAGTTAATAAGTAGTTTATGGAGAGAGATTTCGAGGCTCTCACTGTTCGGTTCTTCATGATGGAGAAGGTAGAGTGATTTATGGCTTATTTTCCACCAGTATTTCTACAACCTACTCCTCTCTCCCACAGGGAAAAGAAGCCCTAAAATATAAGCAAAGGTGTGTAAAAAAACAAAAGTACATTGAGAAGTCAAAAGCCAACAGTTGGGGTTAGAGACCCCAGGCGCCCTGAGAGTAACAAATGTGTTTTGAGAATGTGAATAGTATGGGTAAGTGTGCTTTTTGGTGAAACAGGAAAGAAGGAAAAGAATCTTCTGATCAGGATATAGGGACCAACTTGTGGAGTTTTCCCTCCCTGTCCAGTCAGGTTTCTTTAATTCTCAATATTTTTAGAAGAACAGCCCTTTGGCAACACAGACCCTTAATCTAATAGCCGGATCATGAACCACACAGCCTGATTATACTTTGAAAGATGTCATATAACAACCTAAAGTTAAGGTTGCTTCTGATGTTTCTGGCCTAGCAGAAGAGCCCCCAGGAGAAAAATATAATCTTGGCTTCCAACTAGCCAGGTAAAAAGCTGAAAGCATCTTAAATGCCTGAGAAATAAAACTTGAAGTTGAAATGTAAGAACTGAAAGAGATTATAGGGTATTCTGGGGGGAAAAATAATCTTACCCAGCAGAGTTAAAGGTGGCTGCTGGCTCAATACTCCTTCCTGCTCGCTTCCCCCACTTTATTTTTTTTTATTTTTTAATTTTTTAAAAAAGATTTTATTTATTTATGTGACAGAGAGAGACACAGCGAGAGAGGGAACACAAGCAGGGGGAGTGGGAGAGGGAGAAGCAGGCTTCCCGCCGAGCAGGGAGCCCGACGTGGGGCTCCATCCCAGGACACTGGGATCATGACCTGAGCCAAAGGCAGGCGCTTAACGACTGAGCCACCCAGGTGCCCCTCGCTTCCCCCACTTTAAAACCGTACTTTCTTTAACGTGAAAGTCCAGGGGTTGAAGCAGAAGTCTTCGGAAGTTGTTAGGAAATGACAAGTGAGCAGGTTAATAACCTCAGGTAGCAACCATTCTGCTATAAAATATACACTGGGGGAAATATTTCTGAATTTTTGATGCATTTACACTTTGGGTAATCTTACACATTTTCTAAAGAAATATGCTCAAATTAAGGCTCCAACTGGCTATCACCCAGTCATTTCCCCCATGAAGCTGTTTCTAATCCCCCAGTAGCACGTTTTCAGCAGATTTTTTTTTTAAAGATTTTATTTATTTATTTGACAGAAAGAGACACAGCGAGAGGGAACACAAGCAGGGGGAGTAGGAGAGGGAGAAGCAGGCTTCCGCGGAGCAGGGAGCCCGATGCGGGGCTCGATCCCAGGACCCTGGGATCATGACCCGAGCTGAAGGCAGACGTTTAACGACGAACCACCCAGGCACCCCAGATATATATATATATATTTTTTTAAAGATTTTATTTATTTATTTATTTATTTGACAGAGAGAGAGCACAAGTAGGCAGAGCGGCAGGCAGAGGGAGAGGGAGAAGCAGGCTTCCCGCTAAGCAGGGAGCCCGATGCGGGGCTCGATCCCAGGACCCTGGAATCATGACCTGAGCTGAAGGCAGACGCTTAATGACTGAGCCACCCAGGCGCCCCCCCCCCTTTTTTTTTAAAGATTTGATTTATGTATTTGAGACGGAGAGAGAGAAAGAGAGCTTAAGTGCAGGGGGAGGCATAGATGGAGAGGGATGAACAGACTCCCCACTGAGCAGGGAGCCCCACATGGGGCTCGATCCCAGGACTCCAAGATCATGACCTGAGCTGAAGGCAGATGCTTAACCGACTGAGCCGACAGTTGCCCCCCACCTTGCCCACTTTTTTGGTCATACCTTTTACCTACGTGGCCCTTGAGTACTGGGTCTGTATATAGCAAGCTTTGAGCTTTCTATTAGAAAACCATCCCAAAGCAAAAAGTTCAAGATATTTTATCATCCTTGGTACTATCCTTCTGGCCTCTTCTGCCATTTTCAGCTCTTCAGAAGCACAAACAAGCTTTATAGCTGTGCAAAGGACTCTCAGAATGGAGCAGGGCAATCCCCACGAGCTGACGTTGGTCCCTTAGCTCTGTGCAGGCTGAAAGCACTAAATCATCATTTCCGGTTACACCCTCTTGTCATTTTCCTTTGGTATACAGTTTGCTCTCATGGCCTGAAAGCCTGGCCCAGAACTAACCCCTCCAGCTTGATCTCTTTTCAGTGTCTGAAGCATCTTTCCTGTTTAGATCTGAAGTCCAGTCCTATAGAATTTTGAGTAAAGCTCCCATCCCCAAGTCATTCATCCATCCACCCAAGGCACTCACACTTACCTATTCATTTAATGAAATGGGGAATAGTGTTGACAAGATCGTGATCCTGAAGGGATTTGGAGCCTGGTAGGGAAATGAAAATATGAACATGCAATTGTCATACTCTGGGACAAGTATAAAACCAGGTTAGGCTGCCAGATAAAATACAAGACGTCCAGTTAAACTTGCACGGTTTATTTGTTAAATCTGGTAACCCCACCACCTGGGGAAGGGTCAGGCGCAAGGGAACACATGCAAGGGGGACTGGGCAAGTCTTCCTAGGAGAATTGCCATTGAGACCCACGCAACAGGTGTAAGGAGGGGGGGAGAAGGTGGGGGGAGAAGAGCGTTCCATGAAGAACATGCTATTCTGCATGTGTGAAGACCAGGAGTCAAGCTGCCCCAGAGAACTCAAGGGCAAGCATGAAGGTCAGGATATGGTGGGTGGAGGAGTTTTTCACCACAAGAAGACGGAGAGGCAACCAAGTCCTACCTTGGAATCTGGACTTGATTCTAAGCACAGTGGGAAGCCATTGCAGGACATGAAGCCGCAGACTGATGTAAGACGTGCGTTTGAGAAAGTCCTGGCAGGGGTGTAGTGGCTGATCGGAGAGGGGGAGTCGAGATGGGACACAGTGAGTGACGGCGGTGGCTGTGGGGAGGAGACGGATGAATGAGCTCCTTACAGGGTGAATGACTAGATGTGGGAGGTGAGGGGAAGGGAAAGGTCAAGTGTGGTGTTTAAGTGATGAGTGAAAGATGCTTCCACTCAATGGGATCAGGGACACAGGGAGAAGTGGGTACTGTGCTGTCATTTGCCTGTTTGCTCCCTGCCTTTCCATTGCTCTGCTCAGGGCCCCGGGGCTGCCCCTGCAACCTCTATCTCTCAGATTTCCTTGCCAACTCTTTTCCAGGTAGGGTCAGCTGGTGGAAGACATTGGCAGGAGTTTGGAGAGGGGAGGAAGGTTGAAGCCAGGTAACTCTCCCCCCTCCCTCTCTGTTCTCGCTTCAGGCACCTGCGGCTGGGCCTCTGAGGGCCCCCCCCACCCCCCAACAGGCAGCCCTTCCCACTGAGCTTCCAGCTCATACCTGGCAGCCTGGCTCTGGCCTTGGCAACACCATGCCCTTCTCGGTCCCTCCAGTGGGGGCAGCTGTGGCTTCCAGTGCCGTGATGCTCTGGGCTGTCTCGCCACCACCTGGGAGGCATAGATTTCCATCACCGTATGAAATTTGCTGTATCGAACTGCCTGTCTTGGAGCTATTTTTCTGAGTGGGCATCAAGGAATACAGACGTGTCGAGTTTGAGGTGCCTGTATGAGACATTGGAATGGGGGTGTTCAACAGGTAGTCACATACACGGGTGGAAAGCCGCAGTGAGTGGGGTTGGGTGGAGATAGGTGTCCAGGGTAGCTGAAACCTGGGGAGTGGGTGAGATCCTCCGAGAGACAGCCGAGGGGAAGGAGAGCAGAGAGGGGCCAAAGGCAAAGTCTCAGAGAGAGACTGGCAGGGCAGGGCGAGAGAGAACAACTTCGGAAGGGTTGGTCAGCACAGAAACCTGAGAAAGAAGATACTGTCCCGATAGAGACCCTGTGTGAGATGGTAACTTTGCTTAGAGGTCACATAGATGAGGGGGAGCCTGGGTGGCTCAGCCGGTTCAACGTGCGACTCTTGATCTTAGGGTTGTGAATTCGAGCCCCACCTTGAACCTACTTAAAAATAAATAAATAAATAAACAAGTAATAAAAGGAGGTCACATAGATGAGGCTTGAGAAGCACTGCTTTGAACTCATCAGCAGAGAAATCACTGGAGCCTCAAGGAAACCGCTTTCATGAGAGTGGTGGGGCAGAAACCAGCTCTGGTGGGTATTTGCTTGAAAAACATAAAAGGAGAGGGGCGCCTGGGTGGCTCAGTTGGTTGAGCGACTGCCTTTGGCTCAGGTCATGATCTTTGGGTCTTGGGATCGAGCCCCATTGTGGGCTTCCTGCTCAGTGGGGAGTCTGCTTCTCCCTCTCCCTTAGCCTCTTCCCCTAGCTTGTGCGTGCTCTCTCTCTCAAATAAACAAATAAAGAAAATATTTAAGAGAAAAATGCAAAAGGAAAGACACTTTGCAGTGACAAGCCTCAGAACCCTGAGGCTTCCCGAGAGGACAGCAGACTCACACCCCCATTTCCCTCTCACTCTGGCTGGGAGCTCATGGATCATGGTTTAAATGATCATGTTTTCCCCCTTTTTTATTCAGAGCAGTTTTAATGGAATGTATGCAAAATATGTAAACTAAAGGTGTCCTCAGGATCCCCTTCCCTTTGTTTTTTGGCACCTGCCGTGTTTATAGCTCTTCAGAATGGCACCCCACGCCATTCATGCCATGCAGTCCCCTGAGCGCTTCTTCCTTCCCACCCGGTCCTTGTTGACAACCTGTTCTCTCTCCTGACTCCTGGTGGTCTCACCCCTCCCCGGCAGCTGTCGTGTCCCGCCAGGTTGAGTCACTGTGGGAAGGAAATGTCATCAACACCGGTGGACAGAGGTGATGAGGCAAGCGAGTGAGCCAACCCAGAGTCTGTGCACCCATGGGTGCGGGGCCAGGAGACAGAGAGATCGCAGGTCGGCGGTGCCCGACACCGAGACATGCATGCGTGCTTGGATCCACAGATCGCTGCACACCCAAACTTGCCTTTCTTTGTTTTCCCTTTGGACCCCATCCAGCTTCCTGCTGTCCTTGTCCCTCAAGGGAGGGGGGTGGTACCAATCTAGGGCTAGTACCCGGATGCTTCCTACTTCCAAGCCCTAATTAGACTTGTGTATCTATCTACCTGCTTGGGTTGCCCTGGCATTCGTGTGTGTGTGTGTATATATATATAACGTGGAGAGTGGTTTCTGCCTTGGGCTATCTTTTCTGGTATCTTTCCTTGTTCTTGTTGATAATGTTGGCGGAGGTCACCGAGAGGTCATGACCCCAGGTTGACCCGCACGCTGGATCTGGGCAAGTGGAGGCCCCCCACCCCACTCCCTCTTGCCTGCCATTCCCACAGAGGGAGCTGCTTTCAAGGACACAGCCCTGGCAGAGCAGTGTGTCGTTGTGACCATCTGAAACCCGTTAAGGCTTCTGCATAAACTCTGAAGGTTCTGGCGGGTGCAGAGATGCTCTCACATTGCGGCCACCCAAGGCCAGCCTGGTAAGTTCCCTTGCTTCTTCACCCTGCCACCTGCCCATGTGCAGTGGCCTGCCTCCATCTTCCCTCTTGCCCTGCCCTCTGGCGGGGGGCCAGTTTGCAAACCCATAGGTAATCTTAATGCTTTCTTCTCTTCCAAGGATGCACAAATCCAATAATGCTTCTGTGATCAAAACAATACGGAGAACCAAACATACTTTCCATTATACCCTTGATGCATAGTTGGTGTTACACTGACATGTTTCTTCTTGTTCTCACCCTTCTTGTTCTTTGGACTGTTTTTTCATCCGAGTCTGTTGCTCTTCCGACGATTGTCTACTGATTTATAAACATCTTCTGCGATTTTGAATATGCTAATATATTTTACTCTTAATTTCAGTTTGCATTCTTTACTCTCCATTGTCAGTGACTGGAGTAGTGTTTTCAAGATGTCCATGCAGGGATTCATGACAACCGAAAAATGCTTTAGGAAAGTAGTGTCTTACGTATGCAGAGCAGTTTATACGGCCGACGTACATGCTGTTAATTCTCCCTCAAAGCCCAGTTCATCACGGTGGGCTCAGCTCAGGGCGGGCTGTCCGTGGGGCTGGGGCCACGTGTCTGTCATCCCCCGCCAGAGAGCCGGGGCTTGGGCTCCCAGTGGTGATAGGGCTCAAGACGGAAGGGTAGACGCCGTGTCTTGAGGCCTGGCTCCGAAGTGGGACACCGTCGTCCCTGCTCCATTCCCCTGGCCAAGGCCTGTAAAACGGTGAACCCAGATTCCAGGGTGGGGGAAACTGAGTCTACCTCTCCATGGGAGAAACTGTAAAAGTCACCTCGCCAAGGAGGAAGATACAAGGAGATTATTTGGAACCTTTTTTTTTTTTGCCATTTTGGAAGACAAGTGTTGTCTTCCACAAAGAGGTCGTCAGGAACCTTCATTTTTTCAAACCTCTCGGATTCCTGTCATTTTCCATCTCTGGTTTGGTGGTCCCTGAAAATTCCCGATCGCTTTTGGTGAGGGGGGCATTTTGGGACCAGTGCTGTCATTCCAAATGAGAAGTTCTAGTACTGACATTCTATTGCTCCTCATACATTATTTATAGGGTTCCCTCTATGCATGTGCAATTATATTTCTGTGTATATTTTGAGAAATAAATTGTACAGGTCTCTTTTCTTTCACACCCCCTAGAGATGTTATAGAGGTAGTAAAAGTGTCCAAATTTGTGAGGAATTGGAATAATCAAGAGTTACCTGTATGGAATGCTATTAACGAGAGCAATTCACGCTAGAGTACCTTTCATCTGAGAAACTCAGGGTCTGTTAACAGATTAAAAGTAGTAAAAGACACCGATCTAGAGAATTTTCATTATCTTGTGCTCTGAAAACTCAGATTTTCATTGGTTTGAATGGGCCTGAAAGTACATTTTTATTACTAGGGGCATAGAAGCCTCTAGCAGTGTTCTTAATAAAGCAAGGTGAGTTATAAGCAATCATCTGATGAAGGGTAAATGTACCATACTCCATTTTAAGAAAAATACAATATAAAAGTCTTACCATGGAAGAAAATCTTTATATGGTCGTTTAAGAAAACTTCAAGAAAAATAAAGACATGACACTATATTAAATTTAAAGCCGGTGACTTACAAGCAAAGAAAAGCAAAGACGGTCTGATTAAGACTGTTGTATTGTTCTGGCATTTTTTTATGTCTCCCCCATTTCTGTGGCCTTTTTAGATCATAAGCTTTTAGGGCACAGAGAACAACTCCATTTTGATGTAGTACTGAGCAAATGCACCGAGAGGTTCTCAATAAATAGGCATTAAATTCTAAGTCCAGAAGGGGCCTGGAGACACCGTCTCTTTACTCCCTGGTAATATTGTTTTAACCAGCCCAGAAAAAGACTTTTTCTTCTTTAAATCTCAAAATTCAGAGACTCCACAAAAAGAATTCACGTCTCACCTTCACTTTGTGCTCTGCTGAGGACATGGGCCGAGTGGTGTGAACCTCCTAGACCCACGGCCTGGGTTCCTGTGATGTGAGACTGTGCTGAGGGGCTCTTCTGATGGGGTCTCTGGGCTCCAGCGTGCCTTGGTCACGTTCTTTGGTGGAACCTTGGGTGCTTGACTACTCTGACCCGCAGGACCATTTTCAGTCCTAGGGAGGATTCAATGAGCTTGCGCAATATCTGGGTGACTGAGGCAGAGTAGGCGTGGAATGCATGGAATGAATCTTTGCTTCCTTTTAATTAGTTGCAGAGAAGAACTTGGCCCTAGGGATGGGATACTTGGACCCCAGCTTGGCACTTCTCAAACTTTAAGATGTGTATGCATCTCCTGTAGATCTTATTAAAATTTGGGACCTGATTGTTCTCCTGTGGGTCTGGATCTGTTTCCAACGAGCTCCCAGGTGGTGGTCATGGGCCACCTTGCAATAGCCAGGCTGTAGTTCTTGCCTTTGCCCCTGCTTCCTGGGAGAGCCAGATGGCTGCTGCTGAAGGAGAAAACTTCTGTAATGGGAATTCTGTAACCCACTTCCCTCCCACCACTAGGTCAAGGGGAGCAGAGGTAAACTGTAGGCTGTGGGTCTGGTTCTCCACACCTGGAATTGGAGGCAGATAGTCTGGGTTTAAAAACTGGCTCTCCTATCCTCTGGCTGTGTGCTCTCGGGTAAATTATTTAACCATCTGTGTCTGTTTCTCCATCATCATAATCTCTCAGGGGCCATTATGGGGTTTGAATGAGATAAATGGCGCAGCCACATAGTAACCCCCACAGTCTGCGTTACCTCAGCTCCGGTTTTTACCAGGAGACAAGTATTGTTAGAAGAAGAGGTGTCAACAGAACTAAGTATTCTCTAGAACAAAAGCTCCTACAGCATGTGAGCCTTCTTCCCTCCTGCAGCTTGGACACACGGGAAAGAACTAGGGGGAGTAAATAAGCCCACACCGAGGGGCCTCTTGCCTCCAGCCACCAGGCTCAAAGGACTGCTTTCAGGGTCGGAATGTCAGCCCCCGTCATTCCTGTTCTTTCTTGCAGTTCTTCCTTCCCCTGATCCCTGGTGGGTGGATTCACCTTTTACTGCAAGAAGAGAAAAGGAACATGCATTAAAACAAACCTATGCTTACTTGGAAACTTCACCACTTTTTAAATTGAAAAAACTCCTGACCAAGAGAAAGGAGCTGATTTAGGATAGACTTTAATTGGCTATTAGTGTGCATACTGGGTGGTAGAAATTGCCTGGCCTTTGGCTCCAGACCACGCAGGGCACCCATGGCAGGCATTAATAGCCCATTAACGCACACCCTGTCACTGCTTTATTTCCTAATTAATACTTCGTGCTTTAGGGATAGGGGAACACAGCTATAAAATTGTTTTATCTATTGCTTCAGCAATGAGGGAGAAAAAGGGTTATTAACACCTCATGCCTGTCACATTAATGGCTGGACTAGAAAATCAGAAGGATTAGTATGGGTTTTATTTTCTTCATCTTTACCTGAGGGTGGAGAAAGGTCAATCCCAAACCCAACCCCAAGCTTAGGTCAGGAAGCTAGAATTTTGACAATATAGTCAGCCCTCAGGTTCCTTATGGTATCTCAGGAGTCTAGGAAGTAGAAAGGAATGATCAAGTGTAGGGCAGATTAGCCTCATTCTCCTGTGAGATTGAGAGGGAGAGAGGAAGAGGAGGACTGCCATGGGCATTTGGGCAGGTTGTGCACTATACAACATCATAGATGTAGAACATTTGCATGTATTATTATGACGGCTTTCTGACAGATGGAAATAAGTGTCTTGAGGAAGTATCTTTTTCTATTCCTCTTAGAGTATAGAGAATTCTTCTCAACGGGGGTGATTTTGTCCCCTACGAGATATTTGGCAATGTCTGGAGACATTTTTGGTTGTCACAAGTGCCTGGTGTGCTACTGGCATGTAGTTGGTAGGGGGTTGCTGATAAACATCCTACAATGTACATGACAATCACCGCCCCCCCCCAACAAATAAAGATCTAGCTGCAACCATCACTAGAGCCAGGGTTGAGAAACTTTGGCCTGGAGGATGAAGGCAATCCTCCGTGCCTCTCAGACTGGCATCTTTTTCCTGCTTGTTCTGAAGAAATAGCGCTGGAGAGGGAGTGAGCCCCCCCTTTTTTTTTAAATTTTATTATGTTATGTTAGTCACCATACAATACATCATTGGTTTTTGATGTAGTGATTCACGTTCCATTGTTTTCATATAACACCCAGTGTTCCATGCAGTACGTGTCCTCCTTAATACCCATCACCGGGCTAACCAACCCCCCCCAAAACCCTGTTTGTTTCTCAAGTCCATAGTCTCTCATGGTTCATCTCTCCCTCCAATTCCCCCCCCCCATTTTTCCCTTCCTTCTCCTAATGTCCTCCATGTTATTCCTTATGTTCCACAAATAAGTGAAACCATATGATAGTTGACTTTCTCTGCTTGACTTATTTCACTTAGCATAATCTCCTCCAGTCCCATCCATGTTGATGTAAAAGCTGGGTATTCATCTTTTCTGATGGCTGAGTAATATTCCATTGTATGTATGGACCACATCTTCTTTATCCATTCATCTGTTGAAGGGCATCTCGGCTCTTTCCACAGTTTGGCTATTGCAGACATTGCTGCTATGAACATCGGGGTGCATATGGCCCTTCTTTTCACTACATCTGTGTCTTTGGGGTAAATACCCAGGAGTGCAATTGCTGGGTCATAGGGTAGCTCTATTTTTAATTTTTTGAGGCACCTCCACACTGTTTTCCAAAGTGGCTGTACCAACTTGCATTCCCACCAACAGTGTAAGAGGGTTCCCCTTTCTCCACAACCTCTCCAACATTTGTTGTTTCTTTCCCTGTCCATTTTTGCCATTCTAACTGGTGTAAGGTGGTATCTCAGTGTGGTTTTGATTTGAATTTCCCTGATGGCTAATGATGATGGACATTTTTTCATGTATCTGTTAGCCATTTGTATGTCTTCTTCAGAGAAGTGTCTTTTCATATCTTCTGCCAACTTTTTGACTTGATTATTTGTTTTTTGGGTGTTGATTTTGGATATCAGCCCATTATTTGTAGTGTCATTTGCAAATATTTTCTCCCATTCTGTGGGTTGCCTCTTTGTTTTGTTGACTGTTTCCTTTGCTGTGCAGAAGCTTTTGATCTTGATGAAGTCCCAAAAGTTCATTTTTGCTTTTGTTTCACTAGCTTTTGGAGATGTATCTTGAAAGAAGTTGCTGCCTATGTTCTCCTCTAGGATTTCGATGGATTCCTGTCTCACATTGAGGTCTTTCATCCACTTTGAGTTTATCTTTGTGAATGGTGTTAGAGAATGGTTGAGTTTCATTCTTCTGCATGTGGCTGTCCAGTTTTCCCAGCACCATTTATTGAAGAGACTGTCTTTTTTCCATTGCATGTTTTTTCCTGCTTTGCGAAGATTATTTGACCATAGAGTTGAGGGTCCATATCTGGGTTCTCTATTCTGTTCCATTGGTCTATGTCTGTTTTTGTGCCAGTACCATGCTGTCTTGGTGATCACTGCTTTGTAATATAGCTTGAAATCGGAGCCCTTTCTGACTCCACATCCTGTATATGGGCCTGTCGGGGCCAACATGCCTGGAGGAATCCAGGGCTACCTGCTGGCAGGGATGTATCCCTGCAGGGCTGTGGATCGGGATGACAGCCATTGTGGGAAAAACCTTCCTGCCTCTGGGCCCTCAGTTCATGAGGCCCACGTATCTCTTCCTTCCATCCCATGGCCTTTGAGAGGAACCAACTTTCCTTGCCTCTCCAAAACTTTCCAACTGGGGATTCCTTGCGTCTCAGGAGAGGGGCAGAGTATCCTCAGATTTGCCTTCCATGCTGCCTCCTAGACCAGTCTTGGAAGGTTTCTGGTTTTTCTGGAAGGTTTTGTAGACGATCAATTGGGGGATACAGGCAGAAATTTGAGGAAAAACAGAACTCCCAGTCTGGTAACTGGGTTCAAATTCCAGTGTTTCCACATGCCAGATGTATGGCCTTAGGCAATTCCCGGAACCTCTCTGTGCCTCAGTTTCCGTGTCTGTAAAAGGGGATGAGAATGGTAGAGCCCCCTGCACAGGGCACATGTTCAGAACAATGCTTGTCATGTACCAACTGTTCCAGGCCTCCTTCCATGTTCATTTTTGGGGCACTGTATTGGTTTGCTAGGGTTATCATAACAAAACACCACAGTCTGGGGTAGTGTAAACAATACACTTATTTTCTCTCAGTTCTGGAGGCTGAAAGTCCAAGATAAAGGTGTCAACAGTGTCGGTTTCTTCTGATGGCTGTAAGAAGGATCTTTCCAGACCTCCCACCTTGGCTGTCAGACAACCACCTTCTCCCCATGTCCTCAAATGGCCTTTCCTCTGTGGGCATCCATGGTGTCTCTGGGCCCTGATCTCCTCTTCTTAGAAGGACACCAGTCAGATTGGATTAGGACCCACCCTATTGGCCTAATTTTAACTTAATTACCATCTTACAGGCTCTATCTCTGAATACAGTTCCATTCTGAGGTACCAGGGCTTCGTATGAATTTTGGGGAGACACAGTTCAGCCCTCACCCCCTGACAAGGGCCTGGTAATAACACCAACATGGTCCTGAAATGTTTGTGATGCCAACTGAAAAAGCCAGATGGACCTTGAGGGCATGATGCTAAGTGAAATAAGCCAGAGAAAGAAAAAGACTGTATGTCTTCACTTAAGTGTGGAATCTCAAAAAATGGAACTGCTACATACAGAGAACAGACTGGTGGTTGTCAGAGGTGGGAGGGTGGGTGAAATGGGTGAAGGGGGTCAAAAGGTATAAACATCCACTTATAGAATAAGTCTTGGGGATGTAATGGATGGCATGATGACTGTAATTAATATTGTATTGTTTCTTTGAAATTTGCTAAGAGAATAGATCTTAAAAGTTCTCATCCCAAGAAAAGAAAATTGCAACTATGTGAGGTGATGGATTTTTTTTAAATTAATTGATTTATTTAAGCAATCTCTACACTCAATGTGGGTTTTGAGCTCATGACCCCGAGATCAAGAGCTGCAACCTCCTCCAACTGAGCCAGCCAGGCACCTCGAGGTGATGGGTATGCACTAGACTTAGTGTGGTGGTCACTTCACAAATACACATATATCAAATTGTTATGTTGTATAACTTAAACTAATGTTATGCATTATATATTTTATATATATATACGTATATATATATATTTTAACACTAGGAAAAAAAAGCCAACAGCTTAGGGATAAACCCTTCTCCCCCTTATGTTTCAGGTGAGACCTCAGGCCCAGGTATTATGCCTGTTTCAAAGATATTCCCGAGTCGGGGCATCTGGGTGGCACAGTAGGTTGAGCATTGGACTCTTGGTTTCGGCTCAGGTCATGATTTCAGGGTCGTGAGACTGAGCCCTTCAGAGGGCTCCACAGTCAGCATGGAGTCTGCTTGGGATTCTCTCTCCCTCTCCCCCTCCCGCTCATGCTCTCTTTCTCTCTCTCTCAAATAAATAAATCTTAAGAAAAAAAAAAAGATATTCCTATGTCAATAAGGGCAAGTGCTTCCCTCCCACATATTTCTTTGCTAGCCGTTTGGGGACATGTTAGAGCCTCACTTATTAGAGTGATCATATATCTGGGATTTTTCTGGACAGTCATGATTTCAAAAATTCTGTCTTCTTGTCCATCTAAGAACACTTGTATTTTTTACACAACAGTTTCCAAAATTTGGTTTAGGAATTGTGGCCATGGTGCTGATCATGCCAAGATGGCAGCTTGGAGGATGAGGAGGGAGGGGCAGGTGACAAGTGGGCGAGGTCAGCCAGAAGGAAGAAAGAAAAAAAGAGCCAGAAAATCCATAACTCCAGAACAAATCCTCAAATAATAATGGTTTTCTACGGCATCAAGTATTAGCCTCTAGTTTATTCCTTAAATGCCATACTAGTAGGAACATTTAATACAAAATTTCCTACCTAAAACGGAAATATAAATACTTGCTTGTTTGAAGGTTATTTCAAGGAGGAATGCTAATATCCATAAATCCCTTCAAAAATGAACAAAAGTGACTTGGAAAATATTACTTTTCCTCTCAGTCACTCTTCATAGCTCACCAAGCAATGGTTCTATGACTCCTGGAAATATCTCTGAATCCTGGGAGTGTTACAATAATCACCTTCATACCCGCACAATATTCATGCACAAAGCATACAAATGATTATGGCTCAGCTCTTGGGCCTCATCTAGGAGCCGCTGCATGAGGGGATCAAATTGATATACATTATGGCATCCTCAAGCATCTTTGGCAAGGGCCGATAGATTATTTTGCTGAAGGCATTTGTTAATTTGACAGCAGACCCGGAGTGGCAAGAACAATGCACTTGTCAGTCAGGAAAAAGCCCCTGCAAAAATCAACAGATACAAGCAAGGCAAACTCAGTGTGAAGGCTGATTGGAACCTGGCTTGTATTTTGGACGATAAACTCTATTTATGATGGTCTTCCGGTCGTTAAGTATCTCTGCTATAAGAGAAAACAGGGGCTATTAAGTCCTCCAGATACAACCAGGGGGAAGACGATCATTTCTTTTATAAGCAGAAGGGAAGGTTCTGCTCAATAAAGATCAATTAAACATCTCTGTTAAAAGGTTGCTTGGGAGCTGGTGCCCAATAGAAGTTCCACTGTATTTTTTTTTTTTTTTTAAGATTTTATTTATTTGAGAGAGAGAGACTGAGAGAGAGAGCACATGAGAGGGGGGAGGGCTGGGAGGGTCAGAGGGAGAAGCAGACTCCCTGCCGAGCAGGGAGCCCGATGCGGGACTCGATCCCGGGACTCCAGGATCATGACCTGAGCCGAAGGCAGTCGCTTAACCAACTGAGCCACCCAGGCGCCCAGAAGTTCCACTGTATTAAGCCGCACACCCTCATTTCCTTCTACCCTCCCACCTCTGTATCTTGCACTGGGGAGAATCTTAAGAGGACATTGGCTATTGTAAGCGGTAGCAGGTGACAGTGGCTTTCACTCTCGTGGCTGAATGATCTGTGATGTTGAGTGACTTTTCATGCCTTTAGGCGGGGGCATCCCCAGAGGACACCAGGCAAATCAAACGCTCCATTGGATTCAGCCGAGCGTCAGCTATTCTGATGAAGGAGTAAAACAAAACAAAACAGAAGATATAACAACAGGTGCCCTGAAAGATTACCTGGTGATCAGAGCTACTAATTCCCAGGATGCAGGAAGAGATTTGAGGGCCCTTGGGGTCCATTACACAAAGAACATAGTCTAAAGCCACCCCCCCATCTCCAACGTTTGACACTTACAACTTATTTCTAATTCTTTAAAATGCTGTGCACTTCTATCCTCTGGCTTAGACAGTGGCCTCTCATGTAAATTCCATCTTTTTTTTTTTTTTATCAGAATTAACTGTCCTGCTTTCTGAGCCCCTGTACAGTTTCCTTAGATTTCAATTATAATGCCTGCCTGACAGTTAATTTTTCAAACATCTGTCCCTCATCCAAGCTATAAACTCCTTATTTATCTTTTCATCCCCTATCACCCATCCACTGCCCAATATCTGATTTGATGCGTTGCGTATGACAGGTGTGTTAAAATAAGCCTGCAAGTTGACCTTGGATAAACATCATTGCAGGAGGCATCTTTAACTATATTCCTTAAAAAAAAAAAAAGATTTTATTTATTTATTTGCCAGAGAGAGAGAGAAAGAGAGCACACAAGCAGGGGGAGCAGCAGGCTCTCCAGTGAGCAAGGAGCCTGATGTGGGACTCGATCCCTGAACCCCGGGATCATGACCTGAGCCGAAGGCAGACGCTTCACCAACTGAACACCCAGGCATCCCTAACTATATTTCTGAAAGGCGAGCAGTGTACAGAGGCCTGAGTCCCAGGAGGATCCAGGCATGATGAATAAATATGGCTGGAAAGGGACACATCCACCTATATTTATTTATTTATTTTTAAAGATTTATTTATTTATTTATTTGGCAGAGAGAGAGAGGCAGCGAGAGAGGGAACACAAGCAGGGGGAGTGGGAGAGGGAGAAGCAGGCTTCCCGCCGAGCAGGGAGCCAGATGCCGGGCTCGATCCCAGGACGCTGGGATCATGACCTGAGCCGAAGGCAGACGCCCAACGACTGAGCCACCCAGGCGCCCCCCATCCACCTATATTTAAATCCAGAAATCGTTGGACTTAAAAATCTCCAGCAGTAATGGAGACATGAAAGCCCTGGGCCTCTCTATGATAGGTTTCTATTGCTGTGTAACAAATGAGCACAAACTCAGCAGTTTGCTGTGCGTCACTTTATCCTCTCATGGTTTCTGTAGGTCACAAGCCCAGCCAGGCATGACGTGGCTGGATCTCTGCTCTGCTGGAGTCTCACCCAGGTGATGTCAAGGTGTGGGCCAAGGCTCGGTGCTCATTTGGGGATCAGTGTCCTCTGCCAAGATCACGAGTCATTGGAAGAACTGGTTTCCTTATGGTCATAGGACCAAGGACACCCTTCCTGGCTGGCTGTCAGCCACAGGTACTCTCAGCTTCTAGAGGTCACCTACTTTTCCTGCCTCGGCCCTCTCTCTCTCTAAAACCAGCAATGGAGACTCTTCCCTCAAGCCACACCTTCCTGTCATGTTGATTCTGACTCCTCCATGACTTCTGGACTCAGGTTTAAAGGGCTTAATTGATTTGATCAGGCCTACTAGGATGATGTCCTTATCTTAAGGTCACCTGATTTGGGGCCTTAGATACATCTGCAAAATCTCTGCAGAGTGGCACAGAAATGCCTGTGTGATTGGATAATTGGAAGAAGGTGTGGATTCACGGGGGCTGGGAAACTTGGAGGCCATCTTAGAATTCTGCCTACCACATGTCCCAATAGGCGGAAGTGAAAGTTTTGCTTATCGGCCTGTGCCTGACCCAGGAACATCCTCCCCTACTGTCATGAGTTGCGTCGACAGGGTTGGTCACAAACCTGCATCCGACATTAAAAGTGCCGCTCCCTGAAGAGGGAGAGAAGACACAACCTTGTCTTCCCCCCTTGATGTAGGTGATGTTTCGTGGTGTTGGGGACATGTTCATTGGATCAGCTGCCCGTTTGAGAAACAACCTTAGGAAGGTGACAAATAGCAAGCATTCATGTCTCTTTTTAATGCTATTATGAAGGGTCTAAGCTAGGAGACAGCAAACTAGAGCCAGGCACCTGTTTTGTGCAAATACAATTTTAGACTCCAGCCATGCCATTCATTTATGAGATTTCTCTGGCTACTTTGGTTACTAGGACAGAACTGAATAGTTGTGACAGAGATCAGAACTACTCTCTGGCCCTTTACCTTGCTGACCCCCTGGTCTAGGACCACCCCCGTAGTTCTCTGAGGATGAGAATCACCTGGCTCATTTGTTAAAAGCACCATTTCTAGGCTGAACACGGGCTTGCTGAGTCAGAATCTCCAGGGTAGAGAGTTTGAGAAGCTATGGTGAACAAGCTTCCCAGGTGATTGTTATCACCAGAGAAATATTGGCCTCAAGTGTGCCTTCTTGGCCGGTCAGAGCTTTTTAAAAGACGCAGTAGGGGTTGCCCTTAAGGGCACCGACGTTGAGTTTCTGTCGTCGGTCAGTCGGTCGGTTGGTCCTGCCGCTCTGCTTCTCACCGTCACCTGCCTCCTCAGGTAAGTTCCTTTAAATTCTGTTTCCTAACCTGAGAAATGAAGAGCATCATAACTTGTTGTATGTATGCGCCGTGCCTAATACAATGCTCGCTGGCGGTCACCCTCCCGGGAGGGGCAGAACCGTATGAATACCAGACGACCCCCACGGTGGGTACAGCCCATCATTAAGTGGGGGCACGGCAGAAACTTCTAGTAGTCCACAGTGCACGGGCGTCTTACCCAGAAAGTAAAACTCCCTTAAAGGAATCTTCCGTTACATTCTGGAAAGTATGAGGCCCTTTAGAAAATTCAGCATTCCCTGCATATCACTGAATATCGCGGGAGGTTGTGATTAGGCTATACCTGAGTTTGCAAAAGAATTTATTATTGAGATTTCTGGCACACAGCAGGAAACCTGAATTCCCCCTCTTCCCCCATTTGTGAGGTTAATGCTTTTAAAAATCATTGCCTGGTGAGATCATGCAAATTTAACCATCTGTATAGCTGTTGAAAGAAAGTTTTAGATAAATTGTTATGTCTTTGCTATGTAAATTCTTGTAAGATCCTGGACTCCACTAACGCGTTGGGTTACTAAAAGGGGGAGAAAAATCAATCTTGAATCTTTTAGTCCAGTGACCAAGGAGTCCCTGCACTGATTTTGTTCAGTGACTCAGGTAGTGTGCAATTTATCCTGATTTGCTCTGATTTAAAGTTTATTTTTCTGGGAAGTAGTAATCCGAGTGTTCTATGGATAGCCCTGTAATACCCGGCTCTCTTCAAAGCCACTTTACATAGCTTATGTAAACATCCTAGGGTAGAGTTTCCCTGTAAGTTTTCTCAAATACGGAATTTGAATTTGCTGCATGTTATTTCTCTTTTCAACAGAAGAGGGAGGCAAAGACCTGGCTTAAACACTATACCTAAAACCTAGGCTAGAGAGAAACGAATCCATTTTCTTCTTAGAGGAGTAGGTAAACAAGAACAGGCTGAATTCTGCCAGGTATGCTGGAGCGTCCGCGAATGAATGCAAAACACAATTAGCAAGCCAGGGTGTTTTTTTCTGTTTCTTAATTTTTTGTTTGTTTTTACTTCAGTTTTAAAAAGACCGTACCGGTTGGGAACCAAGAGGAACAAATCCTCAGAGGGCAGGGCGAGGGATGGACTTCATTTTTATCCAATGCAGTGCTGGGATCTTGCTATACTCTAAAACCCAGCTGGTTGGACAGGGGGGTTCAGCGTCTGCCTGAACTCGCTCCCTAAGCAAACTTCCAGGTCGCCTGGCCACCTGGCGGAGCTTCTAGGTTAGCGGCTACCAGCGCTCTAGTATCCCTTTTGCTCATTTTGAGGAGAAAAGCTGGAAGTGCTGACCACCAGTAGCAGCGTGCATTCCTGTTAGCTTTCTCGAACTAAGAGGTTTCTCTTAGGTTCGCGTCTCCTGTGCAGATGCGACCCTCCCCAGACTTCCAGAGTGTTTATGGCTCACACCTGCTGCCAGCCAGCAGCCAGGGACCATGCGAGGCTGCCCTCCTAGATAATGTCGTCTTGGCTAGAGGGTGCCTTGATCTTCCATGGGCTTCTTCCAAACCACAGCAGGCAGGGGGCGAGGAGGGATGCACAGCCTATTTGATGGAAGATACGAATATTTGCATTAGGTTCACTTTGCTCTGATAGAAGAACAATACCAATTTGTGTGTGTGCCTGGTGTCATGGAAATACTAGGGGATGGGAAATCATTGGAGTCAGCTGACCTGGGTTGAGTTTACCACCACTTGAGCAGTGTGACCTTGGACAGGTGTCCTAACCTTTCTAGTCTTGCGTCTGCAGAATGGCAATTCTCACACCTGTCTTGTTTTCCTCCATGATTGCTGTGAAGAATCAGTGAAACACGTACGTGAAAATACTTTTGAAATGACAGCCTCCTCTGTATGTTGTGTGTGTGTGTGTGTGGCAGATGGCATCCAGCTTGAATTTAAATGAGATTCAGAACTACGATAGTGAACTAGAAGAGGGGTGAGCAGGGCCAGGACGGGGGTGAGGCAAGCAGGGGTGCGAGGGTGCTAAATTTAAGTAAGCAGTCCCTCACGGGGGCGTTTGCCGGCTCTGAGCTGGCAAGACCCTGAGAACCAGTGTTTCCTTAAAGGAAATCCTACCTGCCTCACCCAAGTTCTTGTCTGAGTGTGAGTAAAAGACCTGTCTATTAAAGACCTAAATATAATACGTGCTCATTGTAATGAAGTCCACTAGTACCTACTCTGCTTTTGCAGAGGTAACCACTGGGACAATTTTTGGGAGGTCTTTCCTTGCTGTCTTCGTCCATCTGCTGCCTTCAGCTAGGCTTCTTATCCTCCCCTCATAGGCAGCACGGAAACCTGCAAAAGAAACCAATCTGCTTCCCAAACCTCACTGGTGTTCTAGATCTCGGTCATGGGTTTATTTACAGACCCTGGGACATACGACACATGACCAGGCAGTAGATGGTTAAATGTTACTTCTGCCAGATTTCTCTCCCATGGTCCAGGTCTTAAGCAGTTGAAGACAATTGGCCAACTGCAGACTCTAGCACTTGTCTGTATCTATCTCCCAAATAACTTTGAGATGGATCTGAGTGGTAAGAAACCACCTCCCTTTAGGAATGGGGGTGGGGAGGAAGATTGTCAATAGGACAATAGGCTTTATTCCTGACCTATAATATCTGTGTACCTTTCTCCTTGCCAGACCTTCCCATCTTGAAATTGGGTCATGCTCTACCTAATGTCTTCTGATGGTGGAACCGAGACCACATTTGTCCATCTGTGCAGCAAAAGCCAATCACTGAGACAGGAATATGAAACAAGGGAAGGGTTGGAGAGGCAGCCAAAGGTGCCTCTCAAATATGGGAGAGCAAGCCTCAAATCCACCTCTGGAAAAGGATCTGGGTAAAGGGGACAGGGGCTGTGTGACTCAAAATCAGATAAAGGAAGTTACTAAGTAGGGGAGGGTTTATTCATTTTGTTGTGCTCAAAGAGGAGGTCAGTGGTCCTAACTGGTGCTGGCCAGCTTCTCGATGAAACCTCAAGTCTCTGCAAAACCGCTAACCTAATACTTGGCTATCATGGTGTCACCAAGAATATTAGAGAAACCTGGGGGCCGACAGCATTCCCAGAATGAGCAGATTTGGGTAAAAGAATTGTGGCTGTGCCCATCTGCCCTGTTCACTCTTTGGTTACCGGTTTCAATTGACTCGTTTCACTCAATACAGCTTGGATCTTCCAGAGCAGTACTTAGAAGCCATTCTCATTGTGTGTGTGTTTTTTTAAATTTTATTATGTTAATCACCATACATTACATCATTAGTTTTTGATGTAGTGTTCCAGGATTCATTGTTTGCGTATAACACCCAGTGCTCCATTCAGTACGTACCCTACCCTCTTTAATACCCATCACCAGGCTAACCCATCCCCCCACCCCCCTCCCCTCTAGAACCCTCAGTTTCTGAGTCCATAGTCTCTCATGGCTCGTCTCCCCCCTCCGATTTCCCCCCTTCATTTTTCCCTTCCTGCTATCTTTTTTTTTTTTTTTTTTTTAACATAATGTATTATTTGTTTCAGAGGTACAGGTCTGTGATTCATCCTCATTGTTTTTAACAGGCCCCTGTCTCCTACCGGATAAGTGCCGTAATTAGTTTAACCCCTTCTGTACCAGATGTTCATGTGCTTTTTTTCCATGCTTGCTAATGATCTGTAGTGAAAATCCTCCCACGCTTTTCACTTGCACATTTAGAAGTTTAATGTGGGTCAAAGAGGATGGGCATTTTGACAGCAGATTACGGGAGACGATGAGCACAGAATGGGACCCGTCCCTGGTATTTTTCTTCCTGACCAACCACCACTGGATTCACGTTCAAATACAGTTTTCATTTATAGTTCAGGAGCTTTAAGTAAAAGCTGGAAGCACTCCTTTTGTTTAAGACAAAATAGTGTGTGTGGCACAAATATGCCTGCTTTGGGGATGGCAGCTCAAAAGAGGGATGCAGCGTTTCCCCTCTGTTCTGTATAAACCATCCTGCAGCTTCGGTCTAGCTGGGGTTTGAGGCTTGGGGTGCGGGAAGGAGCGGGAGACGGAGCTGTGCGGGCGCAGCGCCACCCAGTGGCTGTCTGGAGAAACGAACCTGTTTGCAGGCACAACAGGTACAAAATCCCTGGACACTTCTAGAAATGTGTGAGGGGCATTCTCTTTATTTTTGAGGGGTATTTATTTATTTATTTATTTATTTATTTATTTATTTATTTATTTATTTGACAGAGAGAGAGACAGCTAGAGAGGGAAAACAAGCAGGGGGAGTGAGAGAGGGAGAAGAGAAGCAGGCTTCCCGCCGAGCAGGGAGCCCGATGCGGGGCTCGATCCCAGGACCCTGGGATCATGACCTGAGCTGAAGGCAGACGCCCAACGACTGAGCCACCCAGGCGCCCCTGAGGGGCATTTTAATGGAGGCTGGAGTGCTGCATGAGCAGGGAGATTGGTGCCAGTGACACTGGGGTTGTTAAAGTGACTCCCTGTTGTAGCCACCGGCTGGTGCCTGGGGGCGATTCTGGTTACTGTTGCTTTTGAGTGAATTTGCATTTTGTCTCACGCTGTATCTACATTTATTAGAACAAGATAGTGGTAATGTTCTGGGAGCAAGTCATTTTCTAGGCCGTGCTTATGTGACTTCGGGGACCTCTGCTGTAACTCTGTGGCCCGTAAGTTGGGAACCACTGAGACGGGATATTGAAAAAATGTGTGCAAATGAGATCCTGGACTCCGTGTCAAGGGAAGCGTGTTCTTTAAAGCAATCCTAGGGTGAGTTCTCTCCTTACTGTTGGAACACCTCGTTACTCCTCCTCGAAGATCCTAAAATGATTCCCTGATGTAACAAATCGACTGCTCAGGCAGCCTCTTACCCTTTCCTCTATTACAAGCCTCTCCCCTATAATGAGCCCGGTTTCCTGCAGCTGTGGTCAGGGCAAGGGCTGTCCTAGCTCTCCGCGAACAGGATGCTTGTTTCTGCTGCTAAAGCTTTGCTGGTGTTCTTCTGCCTCTACAAAATGCCACCTCCACCCCGTCAGTAATCTCAAGCCTACCATCTTTCAATGCCCTTAATGCTCCCTGCTCCGTGTCCTTTCAGTCAACCTGGTCCTGGAGTGACTTCCTCTTGTGCTAAACTCCTGAAGCTTTAAAGTTGGGGTCCTATATTTGATGTGACCTTTGTTTTGGGCATGTCCCTTCATCCTAGCTAGATCGTCAATTTTGACATAAGTGATGTTGAATGTCTTCATAGCTTCTTGAAGGAAGATGTTAGATGCAAAAATAGTGTAATGTTTAAGTAGCCTGTTACATAATGAAAAAAAGCCAAGGTTGGTTGGTTGGTTGGTTTGTTTTCCCCAAACTTGTCTTTGTGTACTGGATCTGCTTCAGGTAGATTTTAAAAATCCATTCATCCATCCATTCGGTCATGTGCATGAATGCATAATGCCGGGTACATGTCCGGCACATCCCTCTTTGGCAGAGAATGGAGAAAACACTTTGATTTTTCTGGAACCGTGATAAATGGGGCCGCCCATGCTCTAGGGACAAGACCCTCATGACTTCCTGCCCTGGCTTTGAAGATGCCTGTTTCCCCAGTTGCGGGGATCAGGTTGTTCTCCGATTCTTACCTGTGCTTTGTAGACCTATGTTAAATGCTTACAGGGGCACAGTCTTCCCCTTAGAGTGGGCATGTATGCCAGCTGAAAGCATGCTCACCACTGTGGGAAATCAAGCCATTTGCTCATGAAAATGAAGTTACTGTGCTTCGATCAGGCATTGAGAACCCAGACCACCTGCATCCTGTATCCCTACATTTCTGGACCTGCTACACACTTGGGAAACACTTGTTGGATGAGCCATGTTCATACTTCCGTTGGATTCAGCTCTGTGTCCTCTTGTTCTGCTGTGTTGACTTTTTCTGTGAGCGCCACGGCTTGCTGTCCTCCAGGGTAAGCGTAGCTTTTTTAATGCACACAGCCCAATGGGCAACTGCTAACTGGGAGAGGTTCAGGGGATCTAATATCTTGGGAGGATTTATACCAATTAACTGCCCAAATACCAAGTTCCTTCATATGAGCTTTACAATAAGATGAGCGAGGTTTCACATTTATCCCAAGAAGACAGACTTATCCAAATCATCTATATTTTAGCAGGGAGTACCAAACTTCGGGCGTCAGAGATGCGCTTTAAATAATTCTTGCTGTGCCATATATTTTAAATATCATTAAAAAGCCATTTTCTTTTAAAAATGTGTGCAATATATTTTATGAAACCTATAGCAAGTCTATGAAAAATTGATTTTTTTTCTACAGGGATATGTTCAAATGATTTTCATTCTGTTCGCCAAATGAGAAATCCAGTGTGCATTATGTCCTTTATCTTATTTATTCCCTCTTGTGAGTATAATTACCATGTTCCCAAACAGAGAAATGGGCTCCTCTGTAGGAGTAACCAAATAATTTCCTGTGGTGGGCAAAAGAGTTGGTGCAGATCTAAACGAGGAAGCGTGGATTTCCCTTTCAAATGTCTTATTTTCCTGATCTGTGCCTCCTTTCAGTCAGCTCCATGTAAACTGGGTCAGAATATAACCTGAGTGCTCAGCTAAGTTTCAGGTACTAGTGCAACATACGTGTGCTAGAAGTAGGTCACTTGAGGACCTAAGGAAGATGCAAAGAACTTCAGTCGAAGATGATCGCTGTTCTGTCTTTTAGTTAGGTGTGTGGTTTTTTTTTTTTTTTTTTAAATGAAAAAGATGTGCCAATGCCCTTACTTACTTTGGTGCTGGAGTTCTTTGGTTTTCATTGCTCTGGGCTTGGTTATGGCAGAGGCTACCTTGCCCACATCCACTCCTTCCCTGATCCTTAGGCTCAGAACCATGCTGAGCAGGGGTCCGGGGGATAGGGAAGGATGGTGTGTCCTTAAACTTCTCTGTGCCGGAGTCTCTTCTGGGCTGGTCCCTCTACTGTTTCATCTTGGAGTATTGGACTCTTTTTAGGACCCCAGGATGGGTAGAGGCTGGGGGGGAACTGGGCACCTGCAGGAGTGACTGTGGCCTAGAGATAGAATCTCACCCACAACTAAGGTGGGGATAGAAGGAGTCTTCCCCACTGGGGTAGTGGTTGAACACCTAGGCTTTGTTTTTATAAACAAGGATGAAATAGGCAATACTTAGAGCCCTAGAGCCCTAAGGGGCTGTTCCGGTCGGGGGTGGGGGCGTGGGTCTGGGAAAAACAGCCAAGAGGCTGGTGTCTTGGGCCCTTGCCCTACTGCGTCAGGCAGCAACACTTCTGTTTTACTGATCCATCATTCCTCACTGTTCCCCCATCTATGCCCCCCACCTTGAGATGGGAAATGGGGATTCTGGAGGTCCCGGGAGGCCAGTGTGGCCACAGTGATGATGCCAGGAGTCCAGAAACTTAAGCCAGGTTGTCTGGTTCAAATTCTGGTTCTGACCCAAACTGGGCATGTGAAATTGGGCAGTTAATTGAACTCACTGCCTCAGTTTTCCAGTCTGTTAAAGAGACATGATAGTAATAGTATCTGCTTTACATCTTGTTTTAAAGATTGAGGTAATTTATACGAAGCACTTGAATAAAGTCTGGCATTTGTATAAGTGTTCACTATTAATGTTAAGTGACTTCCTAGCAGGACACAGCTCTTCCTGGGGAGAGCTGTGACTTTGAGTGTCCCACCAGCATCTTTGATATGTGTCTCTTGAGAGTTTCCACTTAAGACTAAATAGATAGCTTTGGCTCATACGCTTTCCTCCTGCACCTCCCTATTTCTCATCAAGGCATGCCATTGATCTTGAAGGAAGCTCCATCAGTATCCTAATCCTCAAGGGGAGAGTGCTGCAGGACATACCCTACAGCACAAGAAGGACTGTCATCCTGTGACATTAATTCAACCCACGTCTATTGGATGCTTTGAATGTGGACATGATGGGTTAGGTGCTGGGGAACACTGAATGAACCAACCAGGCGGAAAACCCTGCTTTCATGGAGCTTGTGTTCTCGTGGGGCAAGCCTTTGCCAGGCAGCCCACATTATCAATGTTTTCCTTGGGCTTCTCTAGCCGAGGAAGAGGAAAAGTTTGCGTAAAAGTGCTCAAGTTTGGAAATGCATGCTCTGGACTTATGGCTAATGGTGACTTTTGAAAAATGGTTTGTAAAAATAGGTACTAAAAATGGTGCAGAAAAACTGGTGCTCTCAGGTTGAGATGATTTTTCAGGAAGAAACTTTCCAGATCAATTGATCTCCAGTTCTTATTCCAGGGTTGTGCGTATAGTACAGTCCATCATATTTAGAACTTGGTGAGGGCAGCGTAAGGCTCGTTTCACTTGTGCTCCCATCAGACGTCAGGACGAATGTGGAGTTCCATCTGCCGGCCTCTCTCTGGGGCTTTATCCTTTCCTCCTCAATGTGAGCTCCTGACATTCAGACACAGAGGAAGCAGGAATAGCTAGAGCGGGGTTGAGACTAGGCTTGTTGGGGAAGAAAATAGGAACTGCCATCAGAGTAGGGCACATTGAGCCTCACCTGTCATAGGCTGGGGATGCTCTAGTTAAGATTTGTGGTGTGGACACCTGTGTTGTTTGCTGTTCGCTCCCAGCCATGGTCCTCACAGCTTTTGATAGTTCAAAGGTCAACTGTACTTTCTATCGGGGGTGGGGGGGCTAGGGGTACCAACCTCCCCCCCGCCCCCCGCACAGTTGGAAATCTGTACATAACTTTTTTAAGATTTGAGAGAGTGGGCATGTGTGAGCAGGGGGAGGGGAAGAGGGAGGAGAGAGAATCCATAGGCAGACTCCCCACTGAGCATGGGAGCCAATGTGGGGCTCGATCCCAGGACCTTGAGATCATGACCTGAGCAGAAACCAAGATTCAGATGCTCAACCGACTGAGCCACCCAGGTACCTCTGCATTATAATTTTTGACTCTCCAAAAACTTAACTACTAATAGCCTGTTGGTCAGAAGTCTTACTGATAACAGTTGGTTAACACATTTTGTATGTTATGTATATTATATATTAAAGTAAGCTAGAGAACAATGTTAATCATAAGAGAGGGGTGCCTGGGTGGCTCAGTTGGTTAAGTGCCTTCGGCTCAGGGTCATGATCCCAGGGTCCTGGGATGGAGTCCTGCATTGGGCTCCTTGCTCAGTGGGGGAGTCTGCTTCTCTCTCTCTCTCTGCCCGCCTCTCCGCCTGCTTGTCTGCTCCCACTCCCCCCACCCCCCCCAAAAAAAATCCTAAGAAAAATATACAGTATGGTACTATATTTATAAAAAGTCTGCATATAAGTGGACCCTAGCAGTTCACACTTGTGTTATGCAAGGGTCAACTCTATAGCATTTTTTTAAGTTTTTAAATTCTAGCTAGTTAACATAGTGTATTAATTTCAGGTGTACAATTTAGTGATTCATCACTTATATACAACACCTGTGCTCATCACAAGTGCCCTCCTTAACCCCATCACCTATTTCCCCTCCCTCCCCCTTCCGCCCTGGTAACCATCAGTTTGTTCTCTGTAGTTAAGAGTCTGTTTCTTGGTTTGCCTCTTTTTTTCTCCTATGATCATTGTTTTGTTTCTTAAATTTCACATATGAGTGAAATCATATGGTATTTGTCTGACTTATTTCCCTTAGCATAATACTCTAGCTACATTGACATTGTTGCAAATTCCTAGCAGTTCCTTTTAAGATTTTATTTGAGAGAACATGGGGAGGGGGTGGGGAAGGGCAAAGGAAGAGGGAGAAGCAGAAGTGGGGCTCCCCGCTAAGCAGGGAGCCCAACCCAGGCCGATCCTAAGACATTGAGATTGCCTGACTGGGAGGGTGGGGGGGTGATCCCAAGACCCCAAGATCACAACCCCGGCAGAAGGCAGACACTTAACCGACTGAGCCACCCAGATGCCCCCTTCATACCTCTGCTTTCATGGGATCCTAAGTGCTTCATTTGTAGGCACTCACCAACAACACAGCACTTGCTGGTTGCCCCTGGCAGTCAGTCAAGGTTGGTGGGTCATGGCCATTTTTTGTATCAGGAACTGCTGGGACTGGTATGGTGGTCTTAAAGCCACAATCACTGGCAGCCATGGCCAACTGTTTATTGCCCAAGCAACCTGCCATTACCCTCCCTCCCTTCTGGTAGGCTGGAGATCCCTTGATGTTAGGGAACCAGAGGTCTCTCCTCTCACCCTGGGGAAAGGGTCCTGAAGGGCTAGGCCAGTTGTAATCCATTCCTTTTTTGCCAATTTCCCTTGCTACTCCAAGTAGTCATGTGGTCCTGGTCCTGACCAATGAGTTGGGTGGTGGTTTCTAGGGGAGATTTTATTTGGGAAGTGTTAAAAAAAAAAAAAAAAAAAAAAAGCCTTATGGGGAGAAAACTTCTCTGCCTACCTCTTCCTTCCAGTATGGAACACTGCTGTGATGATACAATGGAAAGTAGGAGCCAATTTACAACTCTGAGTTCAACTAATTTTTTTCCTTCTTAAATGTTTAAGTCCAGCTATTGGAAGGCTGTCACCAAAACTGGAAGGCCTGTTCATAGATCCCCTGTTATGAGAAGATGAGGTGTCGGTCACATCAGCCTATGTCAGTCTGGCTCTGTTGCTGGAGGCTGGAAGATTTCAGCTGATTGAGCAGTTTTAGTTCTTGTCTTTGAGACCAGATGTCCACATTGCGTATGGGTTTGTGTGATTGTGATTGATATGTAGCAAGAGATCACATGGCCTAAGTGCACTGAATACTCTTTTTTTTTTTTTTTTTTTTTCCTAAGATTTCTTTGAGAGAACACAGCACGATAAGGAGAGAGAGAAACTCGAGCAGATTCCATGCTGAGTGTGGAGCCAATGTGGGGCTCGGTCTCACAACCCTGAGATCAGGGCCTGAGCTGAAACCAAGAGTCCAATGCTCAGCTCTGACTCTGCCACCCAGGTGTCCCTGAATCCTCTATGCTTTTGATTCAGGCTCCTCAAACTTTGGTGCTGGGGCAAAACTTGAGGGAAAATCTGATCCCACATTTCCCACAGTAGGTTCTGTGGAACTGCAGGCATATACCCCTCTTCAACCCAGAGGGGTTCCATGGCCAATTAAGTTTGGTAACCCCTCCTACTGCATCGCTGCCCTCTCAGAGAGGAACCACTTCTGTGTCTACAGTCCTGTCTTTTCCATCTGTCACTGCCTTTGTTTAGGACCCCTTTCTTGTTGGGACCTCTGTGGAAGCCTTATTGTATTTCACCCTTCATTATTTCCACCCTCTTTACCTACGCTTTCCTATTGCTTCCCTTCACTCCAGCTGAGCACATGCTAGGTGCTGGCCCTGTGCCACTTGCTGAGCATACATGGAGATCCCTGATCTCATGAAGCTTACATTCTAGTCAGGGATGCTCTACAGTAAAGAAATGCAAAGGAAAAACATGCCAGGTATGAGAGAGTAAGAGCTTTGGAGAAAAAACAACCAGGGAAGGGAGAAGAGGTACAACTTTTTTTTTTTTTTTTTAATGTAGAGTGGGGGTGGCACAGGAAGGAAGACCATTAGCAGGTGACTGCAATCATCCAGGCAAAATGTGACTGCTCAGACCAGGGTGGTTGCAGGGGGAGAAGTGAGAATCGACTGGATTCTGGTTGCATTTGGAAAGTATGGAATCAAAGTGGAATCAAGGATGATTCTAGGTGTGTGTACATGTTTTTTTTAAATTACTATTTTTAACTAAGCAACTAGAGGATTGGGAGTTGCCTTTTATGATGGGGAAGAATGTGGGGGAGGAGCAGGTTTGAGCGGGGATCAGGACCTCAGTCTTGGACAAGCTAAGTTTCCCGTGCTTGCTAAACCTGCAAATAGAGACATTTAGTAGTCACTTGTATATAAGACATTGGATTGCACATCTGGAATTCAGGGACAAGGTATAGGCTGAAAACATGCACTTAGAGGTGGTCACAAATACACTGTACTTAATGCAGTGGCCTGGAAGAGAACCCTTAGGGGTGAGCATATGAAAAGAGGTACAGCTCCAATGTTACAGGTCAGGGGGGACTAGGAGCCTGAGAAGGAGCAGCTAGAGGGAAGAGTGTGAAGAGCTGGAAGCTGAAGATATTTCCAGAAGGGTGGAGTCATCAGCTGAGTCACATGCTGCTGGTTGGTCAAGTTGAATGAGGACTAAGAAGTGTCCCTTGGATTTAGCAATGGAGGTGCTGAGAATTTAGCTAAGCTACTCCATAGCATCCTTACCTCAGCGTCCATTTTGTTTAGCTGGGTGACCTATAGGACCTGAAACTGACACTAGCCCCTCATGCAAACACATGGACTGGATAACAGTCCATGGAGTTATGAGAACATATCAGTTCCTGATAGGAATTCCCCAATAGCTCTTGTGATCCGTGGTCTTCCCTGCTTCCCAGGGCCTTTCCCTTGTGTTCCCCTTAGATAAGACCCCTCCCTGTGGAGCTTACCCAAACTCCACTCTTTTGGTTTGAATTCACCAATCCAGTCATAGCCCAGGAACCCCAAAGCACTGCACCAAGAGACCCTAATAAAGGCAGGTGCCCCAAGTCCTGCCTCTCTGTCTGCACTCTGCCTTGACTTCCCAGTATGGCCCTTCGAGGTGTGTCCTACGCCTTCTTTAGGATCTGTGAGTAATAAACCTGATCTAAATTTCTCTTCTGGGCTGTTGAATGGCAGTTCACCCAGGGGCACCCTGGGCTCCACTTAGCAAATGTCAATTTAACATAAGTCCTAATAGGAGGTCCTCAATGAGGTTGACAGGGCAGTTTTGGTGGAGTGGTGGGTGCAAAAGTCAGTGGGGCAGGGAGAAAGAGGGACAGAATATACTCCGGTCTTTGAAGGAGTTTTGCTGTAAAAAGGGAAACAAGTGGGGTGGGGGTAGCTGAAGGGGGATGCAGGGTCCAAGGAAGAAAGAATATTTTGTCAAGCCGAAAACTATCCTGGACAAAGCTAAACAGACGAGGACGATTTTATTCAAGGCTATTGCAATAGAGGAGAGATGCCGCAATTTGTGGTCTGTGCTGACTGCCCTAAAGCAGGGGGTGGTAGGGTTTTTGAGGGCTGTGGTGAGGAAGATAAAGACTAACCATTTGCTAATTGACTTTACGCAAAGGAATGTTTAACTTCGAGTATCTTTGTGACCGGAGGTAGTTTTACAACTTGCAGCAAGGAGCCCGCAGGGGTTGGGCTCCTAAACTCCTGTAGAAACTGGGTGCTACATACAGGTAGTATCTCCTTTGATTGCATTTCAAGAGCTAGTTCCCAGGTCCTGGGCCAGGGAAACTCGCAAGAGGCTTTTAACAAGATTTATGTACATTTCAAAGGGGCAGAGAAAGAATTTACAAGTTTTCTGAAGAAAATGCTCTAAGAAAAGGGAGGTTAGGTGCTTAGGAAGAAGCTTAGTCGAGCTGAGGGAAGTTTTGAGGCCAGCTTGTTTGATTGCTGAAACAGGTACATCAGGTATTTACAATCTGAGGCATATGGGATAATCAGACTTTTCCCAATGTCTGTCTCTAGAGCCTCCTCTGTAGCCGTCCTGCCTTTTTCTGTAGCCTACTGATGCCCCCGGGCCTTTTTGGCTGTTCTAGAAGGGGCTCTGCAGCCTTACCCTGTCCTGGCTGTTCCCTCCTCCCTCCCTCCCTTCCTTCCAGGCACAGCTCTCTCCTCTTCTCTGGAATTCACTCTGACACTCAGTTCCGGGGGGGGATCAATGTTTCTCTCCTCTGTGGACCCCTATAGTCTCTCCTGCTTTTATGGCACTGTCTCAGTTTTAAGGGCCTCAGGTGATTTTTAGTTCCTCGAGGGCACAAGCATATTTTATTCATCTTACTGGTTCTACCTAAAGAATGTTGGCTTCTCCATAATCACGGGGGGGGGGGGGTAAGATATGATGTATATATCATTGTTGGAGCATCTGTCATTTTTGTCCTCCTAAAACCTAGATCTCATCAACTAGGGAAAAGGCATAGAGCGTTTTATTTATAATATTGGGCATGCTATGCCGCCGCTGTTTTTTGGAGTCTGGGTCTTACAGTGGCTTCCACTGCCTAAGAAGTATGTATGATCTAAAGGGAACAATTGCCTATGTTTCTGCTTAATGGCAAGAGTTTCATTCTGAATATGTGAGGCCTATTAGGAATATATTTAATAATCCCGCTACTGTAAAATGCTGTTGATGAGATCTCCTGATGATGAGGCCTTACCCACCATAGGGATTCTGAGTAAAGTGGTTCATAAATTATATCTATCTTAGATTGTATGGAAATACATGTAGAAAGGTCGTGTATGCACCAGTCCAATTCTATTCCCAAGCTGCATGAGATGAGAGTGTGGAATTCCACAATTACGGATTGACAAGTTGGTTTAATATCAACTCGAGAGAGGGCATCAACTATAGAGTCACTGGATTGATGAAGTAATACAGCATCCCAGGCTCTAATGGGTTGGGGTTTGGCAGAGGGTTTCGTGGGATGTGGGGCTTCAGGGTTCAGCTTGGGAGGCCATGAGACGAGCTGAGGTTTTCACCTATAATTGTGCTGGGGGCTTCCTATGGTTATAGCTTCAGACCTTTGAATGGGGCTGGAGAGAGGAAAAAAGACTTTAGAATTAGCAGAAGAAAATGAACATGAAGTCAAAAAAACCAATAAGTGGTCACAGAGCTGCCCAGAGTGAAGGCGGTAACGAGACAGAATTAGTTCTTACTGACAGCTTGAAATTGCCTGGAACATTATAAAAATCAATCAGCCTGTTAAAAGCAGACTCCGTGACCACTGGATGGTGTGATGTTTGCAATTTGTCTGGACACAAATTTAGAGAAGCCAGCAGAGATTTAATCTAATACGGAGCTTTTGGTTGGTACAAAGCTTTTGGAGAGCAGGCTCAAAATTAGGTTCAACCAGGCTTATTTTTCTCCAGCAATCTTAAGATCTGAAGAACTGAGATTAGTTGATTACTTATTTCTCCTAAGTATAGCTATTGTTGTCTTGATGTCCTTACAAGATAGGAGAAGTTTTTTTTTTTTTTTTAAAGATTTTATTTATTTATTTGAGACAGAGAGAATGAGAGACAGAGAGCATGAGGGGGGGAGGGTCAGAGAGAGAGGCAGACTCCCTACTGAGCAGGGAGCCCGATGCAGGACTCGATCCAGGGACTCCAGGATCATGACCTGAGCCGAAGGCAGTCGCTTAACCAACTGAGCCACCCAGGCGCCCCAAGATAGGAGAAGTTTTAGTGTCTTTTTTTCCTATGGAAATACTCCTTTGTTGATTATGTGTCTCTGCCTTTTTTTTTTTTCCTCTCTCTAGTGGCATTTAACCCTATTATTGTAGCCCTCAAAAGTTTGAATAAGTGGGGGGAAAATAGTAGCCTACTAAATTCTCACAGATGTGGTGGATGCTGAACATGTAGAAACTCCTCGGAGTTTCGATCTCCAGGGAAAGGCAGATGAGTAAACCAATAATTGCAATATGTACAAAGTCTCGGCAGGAATTGTATCTGGTCTCTTAACTGCACTCCTAACAACCTGGCACATGGAGTTTTGTCCAATGGTTTAAAAGGAGAAAAGGCTCTCAGGGAGATGGGTGTGTTGAGAAAGGGGATTCTAGACACAGGAGAAAGGAAGTACAAAGTGCCAAGAATAGGAACAAGTCTTTAGGTATCACATGATGGTCGGGTCGAGGGTGGTGGAGGCTGCCGGAGGTCAAAATGCCAGTGGAGGTAGACTCAGATCCTAGAAGACCTGTGGTCAACGGGTGCCCTCTGAAGGCTGTGGGAGCTCTGGAAGTTCCTGCTTACAGCAGGTGCTCATCAGAGCTTATCACATGGCCAGGGAGGCCCTTGGTTAGATTGGGTCTTAGATTTCTCCTGTCACTATGGGAAATGGTCTGAAAGGGGTGAATCTAGAACAAGGCTTTCAACTGAGTGTTGGGCAACTTTTCTCCCAAGGGACATGTGGCAAAGTCTGGAGGCATTTTAGGTGGTTATAACGTGGTGCTTGCTGCCAGCACCTCGTTTACAGAGACCAGGGACGCTGCTGCACATCTCAGGATGCATAAGACGCTGCCTTCCCCGCCTCTGACCCCCCTCCCCCCACCCGCCCCTCCCAAAAGTAATCCAGGCCCAAACGCTGACCGTGCGGAGGTTGAGGAAAGCCTGGTTTAGAATGAGAAGGTCGTTAGAGAGTACGCAGGGTTGCAAATTTAAACTACAACGGAGATGTGTAGAGAAAGTCTAGTTTCTTTTTTTTTTTATTCTTAGGTTAATCCCCATACATTACATCATTAGTTTTAGATGTAGTGTTCCATGATTCATTGTTTGTGCATAACACCCAGTGCTCCATGCAGAATGTGCCCTCCTCAATACCCACCACCAGGCTAACCCATCCTCCCATCCCCCTCCCCTCTAGAACCCTCAGTTTGTTTTTCAGAGTCCATCGTCTCTCATGGTTCGTCTACCCCTCCAATTTCCCTCGCTTCATTCTTCCCCTCCCGCTACTTTCTTCTTCTTTTTTTTTTTTCTTAACATATATTGCATTATTTGTTTCAGAGGTACAGATCTGAGATTCAACAGTCTTGCACAATTCACAGCGCTTACCAGAGCACACACCCTCCCCAGTGTCCATCACCCAGTCACCCCATCCCTCCCACCCCACCCCCCACTCCAACAACACTCAGTTTGTTTCCTGCGATTAAGAATTCCTCATATCAGTGAGATCATATGATACATGTCTTTCTCTGTTTGGAGAAAGTCTAGTTTCTTAAGCTTGCCTCGAACGCATCTGCTATTCCTCAAGAGCCCCACACAGAGTTAGAAGGAAAAAAATGAATGTTATTTACTCTAACCCACTTTAGAATTTGGTATGATCCAAGAACTTAGCAAGTCCCTTTAGAGAGTGATCAGTCTTCAGGGGATAATTCCGGTCTCTTAGGTTGCAAGACCCTCTCCTCCCCTACTTGTCCTGACCTTCAAGTTCGTGTCTGAGTTTGTTAAGAGGAGAGGGCTCCTGAGACCTCATAGTGCCCTCATGGAGTCTGGAGGATTCTTTGAAGAGCTCAGGGGTCACTCCTGGATGGAAGGAACTGCCATCCTATAGTTTTCAGCCCAGAGTGATTCAGCCCTATTTTGTTCTCATTTACATATTTGAGTTCCATCAAAGATCTTGTTTGAGAAGGGGTTCAAAAACATTTGAAAACTGCTCATCTGAAATACCTTGGAGGCGATCTATTCCAGAATGTGAATAAAGGCTTCGCTTGGTGTCCTATGACACAGAGACATTTTTTGGGGTATCTTGATATTTGCTTCTAGGTTTTGTCCCTGAGAATTGGGCTGCCCCAAACCTTTTAGTCACCTCCAATTTTGTCATCGTTGTGTAGATTTGGATAAAATCTTTCCATCATGGTCAATATGTTCTTTACAAATGTAGCAATTTCTCATTGAATACTGGCCTCCTAAGGGAACATAATAGATTTCATGGTTCTCCAATGAAGAGAGAAGGTGCTAACTAACTGTGTGCCTCAAAGTACATCATTACAGTAACTACTTCCCTTTGAGGAATAAAGAGCCGGTATTTCAGTCTGAAAATTCCCTTTTAATACCAATAAAAAGAAATTTCCACACTGGTTCTATGAATCTAGTTTCTTCAGTAATTCCTTCTATATTGCTGAGTCTCTTAGGTCTCAACCATGATGCCAGAGGATGGTTAAATGAGACAAGAGCTGAACAGGGCTGAAAAGGGTTTACAAGGAAGAATTTATAATATGTCAACTACTATAAATAGCAGTCAGAATTTATGGAGTACTCACTAGGATCTAAGCCCTGTTCTGAGCACTTCTCATTTACTAATTTTAATCCTCTCCACCACTCCACAAGTAAGTGCTCAGACAAGAAAATGAGGCCTGAGGTGGTTAAGTACCTGCTTATGGTCACATGTGACTGAGTCGGATTCAAACCCAGGTAGTCTGGTTCCAAAGTCCAAGTGCTGGGTTTTTTGTTTTGTTTTCTTTTTTTTTAATTTTTTTTTTTTTTGATTTTATTTATTTGAGAGAGACAGAGATAGATAGCACAAGTGGGGAGGAGAGGGAGAAGCAGGCTCCCCACAGAGCAGGGGGCCCGATGCGGGACTCGATCCCAGGACCCTGGGATCATGGCCTGAGCCGAAGGCAGACGCTTAACCGACTGAGCCACCCAGGTGCCCGTTTTGTTTTGTTTTCTTTTTGGCCTTGTGGATGGATTGTTCTCTCTGCTTTAAGGCTGTCTGCAGTAGGATCATCCATCTGTCCACAGTAGAAAAACATTGTGTCATCTGTCAGTGTCCTTAAGCAAAGATTTGGAACACTTAGATCTGTAAAGAGCAAGGCAGATAGATTTTTGGGGGGATTTGGTGAAAATTGTAGTAGGAGTTGTAAGCTCCAGAATTCTACCCTTTTGTGATCATCACGGTGTCATGGACGGTCTCTCCAGGATTTGTGTGGCTCCAGGATGTGGAGCCAACAGGGCAATGAAGATGCATTCATGCACTTAGCAAATAGTGAAAGTCAATGGTGGACACAGCTCCTTGGCAGTGTTGTGGGAGGGCAGGTTAGAGAGATCTATGCCTACTTCTTCACAAAAGATTTATGATCTGTTTCGTAAAGAGAGGGGATGCATAGTTACTAAGTACCAGCTATGTACCAAGTAGTGTGCTAGGCAGTTTACACTGGTTCTCATTGGATTCTTCTAACATCCTTGGGAAGTAGGTACTGTCCCCATTTGGATGGATGGAAAACTGCACCTCAGCAAAGGAACTTGTTTAAGTTCATAGCCAATAAAGAATGGGGCTGGGAATCAAACCTAAAGTCAACTAAACAAAATGTCATTCTTAATGAGACCTGTTTATGTATGGAGCTCACAGAATCCAAAGAAATGAAGAGTCTGATAGCTCTGGAGATGAGTGTTTTTTCAACCCACTTTCCATAGAATTAAAGTCCAGAAGATGTTTCTTTGGTGGGGGGGAACCCCCCAAATTCTTTGGTCAAATAAATGTGAGAAGTAGCAAACCATTTTCCTCTTAGTGATTCAGAATGCTCATTAGCATGATGAGACCCCCAAAAATCTTGTAGAAGGAAGGTTTTGTGTGTGTGTGTGGGGGGGTTTTTTTAAATTTGAGAGCGAGAGTGTGCATGGAGGGGGGCGCAGAGGAAGAATCTCAAGCAGCCTCTGCACTGAGCAGGGAGCCTGACACGGGGCTGGATCTCATGAGGCTGAGATCACAACCTGAGCTGAAACCAAGAGTTGAACGCTTAACCAACTGTACCATTTAGGCACTAAAGAAAGTTTCGTTTTGTTTTTAAAAGTTTGAGAGAGGAGGGGAAGAATAAAGGGGGGGAAATCGGAGGGGGAGACGAACCATGAGAGATGATGGACTCTGAAAAAAAGAGGGTTCTAGAGGGGAGGGGTGTGGGAGGATGGGTTAGCCTGGTGATGGGTATTAAAGAGGGCACGTTCTGCATGGAGAACTGGGTGTTATGCACAAACAATGAATCATGGAGCACTACATCTAAAACTAATGATGTAATGTATGGTGATTAACATAACAAAAAAATTAAAGTTAGAAACACACAGTGCGACAGTGTGTGGGGAGAGGGAAGGGGGAGAGAAGAAAACCCCACTAAGTGTGGAGCTTGACACAGGGCTTGACCTCACAACCCTGAGATCATGACCTGAGCCGAAATCAAGAGTAGATGCTCGGAGGGGCGGAGCAAGATGGCGGAGGAGTAGGAGACCTGGATTTCGTCTCCTCTCAGGAATTCAGCTGGATAGGGATCAAACCATTCTGAACACCTACAAACTCGACAGGAGATCGAAGAAAAGAAGAGCAACAACTCTCTGAACAGAAAAGCGACCACTTTCTGGAAGGTAGGATGTGCGGAGAAGTGAATCTGCGGCGATATTCGGGAGGATAGACGGCGGGGGAGGGGCCTCCGTCGGCCGCTTCTGGCAAGTGATAGAGCCGCGGAGCACAAAATCGGGACTTTTAAAAGTCTGCTCCGCCGAGGGACGTCACTCTGGTGGCTAAGCGGGGGGTGGGACCCTCCGGGACAGTGTGGTCTCAGGACCCTCGGGGTCACAGAAAGACCGGGGGTGCCGGAGTGTGGCAGAGCTCCCAGGTAACGGAGCAGGGAAGCCGGCTGCAGAGGCCGAGCCCAGGCGCGGGCTCTCAGCTCGGGGTCGCCATAAACCGGGATCTGCGGCAGTCGGGCCACTGCTCCTCCAGCAGGGATCCAACAAGCGGCAGATCCGGGGAGACTCCCCTTCCTCCCCCGGGAGGAGCCGCGCGGGAGGGCACCGCAGGGATCTGCTGGGTTTGGAGACTCCACCCGGGGTCGGGGGCCAGAGATAGAGGCGCGCGGTCACAGGCCGGGCGAGCACGGAGTGCGGCCGGAGACCGGGGAGACGGGAGTGACCCACGGCTTTTCTCTGGGGGCTCACTGAGGAGCGGGGCCCGAGTTCTCGGCTCCTCCGGGGCGGAGATTGGGAGGCTGCCATTTTCACTCTCCGCCTCCAAAGCTGGACGGAAAGCTCGCAGGGAACAAAAGCCCCGGAGAGCAAACCCGAGCAGATGACTTAGCCGGGAGGGGGCAAGGGCGGGGCAATTCTGCCTCCGGCAGAGACATTTGGAAACCACGGCAACAGGCCCCTCCCCAGAAGATCAGCGAGAACAGCCAGCCAAGGCCAAGTTTACCGATCAATGAGAACGGCAGAACTCCAGCGCTAGGGGAATACTGCACATAGAATTCACGGCTTTTTTACCATGATTCTTTAGTCTTTTAAAGTTAATTTTTTTAACTTTTTTTTTTTTTGAATTTTTCTTTTTCCCTTTTTCAACCAACATCTTATCAATCCCTTTTTTAAAAAAATTTTTTATTTTTCATTTTTATTTTTCATTTTTAGAGTCCTATTCTATCCCTTCATAGTAGTTACCTGTGTTTTTGGCACATATATATATAATACTTATATAAAGTTCTCTTTAAAATTTTGAGATAGTTTCTTCTAACAGATCAAAATATATCCTAAATCTCTAGTGTATGGTTTTTTCCTACTCTCCTGCCTGGTCACATTCTCTCCCTTTTTTTCCCTTTTTTTTAAATCCTTTTTTAAGGGCGCTTGGGTGGCTCAGTTGGTTAAGCGACTGCCTTCGGCTCAGGTCATGATCCTGGAGTCCCGGGATCGAGTCCCGCATCGGGCTCCCTGCTCGGCAGGGAGTCTGCTTCTCCCTCTGACCCTCCTCCCTCTCATGCTGTCTCTCATTCTCTCTGTCTCAAATAAATAAATCTTTAAAAAAAAAAAATCCTTTTTTAAAACAACTTATCAATTCCTTTTATAAAATTTTTTATGATTTCCATCATTACAGTCCTATTCCATCCCTTCATCATATCAACCCTTATTTTTGTACATATGTTTTTCTTTAAAATTTTGGGAGGCACTTTCTTCTAACAGACCAAAATACACCCAAAATCTAGTGTGTGGCACTAATCTATATACCAGCCTGATCATATTTGATCACATTCTGTTTTGTTCTGCTTTTGTTTTTATCTTTATTTTTTTTCTCTTTCCCTTTTCCCAGTGCTTCAGGTCTTTTCTGATTTGTTTAGAGTATATTTTCTGGGGGATGTTGTTACCCTGTTAGCATTTTGTTCTCCCATTAATCTATTCTCTGGACAAAATGAAAAGATGGAAAAATTCACCTCAAAAACAAGAGGCAGTACCGACTGCCAGGGATCTACTCAATACGGACATTAGTATGATGTCAGATCTAGAGTTCAGAATCCTCACTTTAAAGATACTAGCTGGGCTTGAAAAAACATGGAAGTTATTAGAGAAACCCTTTCTGGAGAAGTAAAACTAAAATTTAACCAAGTTGAAATCAAAAGGGCTATTAATGAGGTGCAATCAAATATGGGGGTGCTAACTGCTAGGATAAATGAGGCAGAAGAGAGAATCAGTGATAAAGAAGACCAAATGATGGAAAATAAGCTGAGAAAAAGATAAACAACTACTGGGTCACGAGGGCAGAATTCGAGAGATAAGTGATACCATAAAACGAAACAACATTAGAATAATTGGGATCCCAGAAGAAGAAAGAGAGGGGCAGAAGGTATATTGGAGCAAATTATAGCAGAGAACTTCCCTAATTTGGGGAAGGAAACAGGCATCAAAATCCAGGAAGCACAGACAACCCCTCTCAAAATAAAAAAAAATAGGTCAACACCTCGACATCTAATAGTAAAACTGACGAGTCTCAGAGACAAAGAGAAAATCCTGAAAGCAGCTCGGGAGAAGAGATCTGTAACCTACAATGGTAGAAACATTAGATTGGCAACAGACCTATCCACAGAGACCTGGCAGGCCAGAAAGGACTGGCAGGATATCTTCAGAGCACTGAATGAGAAAAATATGTAGCCAAGAATACTATATTCAGCTAGGCTGTCATTGAAAATAGGAGAGAGAAAAAGCTTCCAGGACAAACAAAAACTAAAGGAATTTGCAAACACAAAACCAGCCCTACAAGAAATCTTGAAAGGGGTCCTCTAAGCAAAGAGAGAGCCTAAAAGTAACATAGACCAGAAAGGAACAGACAATCTACAGTAACCGTCACCTTACAGGCAATACAATGGCACTAAATTCCTATCTTTCAATAGTTACCCTGAATGTAAATGGGCTCAATGCCCCAATCAAAAGACACAGGCTATCAGATTGGATTAAAAAACAAGACCCATCGATATGCTGTCTGCAAGAGACTCATTTTAGACCCAAAGACACCCCCAGATTGAAAGTGAGGGGGTGGAAAACCATTTCCCATGCTAATGGACACCAAAAGAAAGCTGGGGTGGCAATCCTTATATCAGACAAATTAGATTTTAAACCAAAGACTGTAATAAGAGATGAGGAAGGACACTATATCCTACTTAAAGGGTCTATCCAACAAAAAGGTCTAACAATTGTAAATATCTATGCCCCTAACATGGGAGCAGCCAATTATATAAGGCAATTAATAACAAGCAAAGAAACACATCGACAACAATACAATAATAGTGGGGGACTTTAACACCCCCCTCACTGAAATGGACAGATCGTCTAAGGAAAAGATCAACAAGGAAATAAAGACTTTAAATGACACACTGGACCAAATGGACTTCACAGACATATTCAGAACATTCCATCCCAAAGCAATGGAATACACATTCTTCTCTAGTGCCCATGGAACATTCTCCAGAATCGATCACATCCTAGGTCCTAAATCAGGTCTCAACCGGTACCAAAAGACTGGGATCATTCCCTGCATATTTTCAGACCACAATGCTTTGAAACTAGAACTCAATCACAAGAGGAAAGTCGGAAAGAACTCAAATACATGGAGGCTAAAGAGCATCCTACTGAAGAATGAATGTGTCAACCAGGAAATTAAGGAAGAATTTAAAAAATTCATGGAAACCAATGAATGAAAACACAACTCTTCAAAATCTTTGGGATGGAGCAAAGGCAGTCCTAAGAGGAAAATATATAGCAATACAAGCCTTTCTCAAGAAACAAGAAAGGTCTCAAATACACAACCTAACCCTACACCTAAAGGAGCTGGAGAAAGAACAGCAAATAAAGCCTAAACCCAGCAGGAGAAGAGAAATACTAAAGATCAGAGCAGAAATCAATGAAATAGAAACTAAAAGAACAGTAGAACAGATCAACGAAACTAGGAGCTGGTTCTTTGAAAGAATTAACAAGATTGATAAAAACCCTGGCCAGACTTATCAAAAAGAAAAGAGAAATGACCCAAATCAACAAAATCATGAATGAAAGAGGGGAGATCACAACCAACACCAAAGAAATAATTATGAGAACATATTATGAGCAACTATGCCAGCAAATTAGATAACCTGGAAGAAAAGGATGCATTCCTAGAGATGTATCAACTACCAAAACTGAACCAGGAAGAAATAGAAAACCTGAACAGACCTATAACCACTAAGGAAATTGAAGCAGTCATCAAAATATCTCCCAAAAAAACAAAAGCCCAGGGCCAGATGGCTTCCCAGGGGAATTCTACCAAACATTTAAAGAAGAATTAGTACCTATTCTTCTGAAACTGTTCCAAAAAATAGAAATGGAAGGAAAACTTCTGAACTCATTTTATGACGCCAGGATTACCTTGATCCCAAAAACAGACAAAGACCCCATCAAAAAGGAGAACTACAGACCAATATCCCTGATGAACATGGATGCAAAAATTCTCACCAAAATACTGGCCAATAGGATCCAACAGTACATTAAAAGGATTATTCACCACGACCAAGTGGGATTTATCCCTGGGCTGCAAGGTTGGTTCAACATCCGCAAATCAATCAATGTGCTACAATACATTAACAAAAGAAAGAACAAGAATCATATGATCCTCTCAATAGATGCAGAAAAAGCATTTGACAAAGTACAGCATCCTTTCTTGATCAAAACTCTTCAGAGTATAGGCATAGAGGGTATATACCTCAATATCATAAAAGCCATCTATGAAAAACCTACAGCAAATATCATTCTCAATGGGGAAAAACTGAGAGCTTTCCCCCTAAGGTCAGGAACGTGGCAGGGATGTCCACTATCACCACTGCTATTCAACATAGTATTAGAAGTCCTAGCCACAGCAATCAGACAACAAAAAGAAATAAAAGGCATCCAAATTGGCAAAGAAGTCAAACTTTCACTCTTTGCAGATGATATACTTTATGTGGAAAACCCCAAAGACTCCACCCCAAAACTGCTAGAACTCATACAGGAATTCAGTAAAGTGGCAGGATATAAAATCAATGCACAGAAGTCAGTGGCATTCCTATACACCAACAACAAGACAGAAGAAAGAGAAATTAAGGAATCGATCCCATTTACAATTGCACCCCAAACCATAAGATACCTAGGAATAAATCTAACCAAAGAGGCAAAGGATCTGTACTCAGAAAACTATAAAATACTCATGAAAGGAATTGAGGAAGACACAAATGGAAAAACGTTCCATGCTCATGGATTGGAAGAACAAATATTGTGAAGATGTCAATGCTACCTAGAGCAATCTACACATTCAGTGCAATCCCCATCAAAATACCACCCACTTTTTTCAAAGAAATGGAACAAATCATCCTAAAATTTGTATGGAACCAGAAAAGACCCCGAATAGCCAGAGGAATGTTGAAAAAGAAAAGCAAAGCCGGTGGCATCACAATTCCGGACTTCCAGCTCTATTACAAAGCTGTTGTCATCAAGACAGTATGGTACTGGCACAAAAACAGACACATAGATCCATGGAACAGAATAGAGAGCCCAGAAATGGACCCTCAACTCTATGGTCAACTAATCTTTGACAAAGCAGGAAAGAATGTCCAATGGAACAAAGACAGTCTCTTCAACAAATGGTGTTGGGAAAATTGGACAGCCACGTGCAGAAGAATGAAACTGGACCATTTCCTTATGCCACACACAAAAATAGACTCCAAATGGTTGAAAGACCTCAATATGAGACAGGAGTCCATCCAAATCCTAAAGGCGAACACAGGCAGCAACCTCTTCGACCTCAGCCGAAGCAACTTCTTTCTAGAAACATTGCCAAAGGCAAGGGAAGCAAGGGCAAAAATGAACTATTGGGACTTCATCAAGATAAAAAGCTTTTGCAAAGCAAAGGAAACAGTCAACAAAACCAAAAGACAACCGACAGAATGGGAGAAGATATTTGCAAATGACCTATCAGATAAAGGGCTAGTATCCAAAATCTATAAAGAACTCATCAAACTCAACACCCAAAGAACAAAGAATCCAATCAAGAAATGGGCAGAAGACATGAACAGACATTTTTCCAAAGAAGACATCCAAATGGCCAATAGACACATGAAAAAGTGCTCAATATCGCTCAGCATCAGGGAAATCCAAATCAAAACCTCAATGAGAGACCACCTCACACCAGTCAGAATGGCTAAAATTAACAAGTCAGGAAATGACAGATGTTGACGGGGATGCGGAGAAAGGGGAACCCTCCTACACTGTTGGTGGGAATGCAAGCTGGTGCAGCCACTCTGGAAAACAGTATGGAGGTTCCTCAAAAAGTTGAAAATAGAGCTACCATATGATCCAGCAGTTGCACTACTGGGTATTTACCCCAAAGATAAAAAAGTAGGGATCCGAAAGGGTACGTGCATCCCGATGTTTATAGCAGCAATATCCACAATAGCCAAACTGTGGAAAGAGCCAAGATGTCCATCAACAGATGATAAAGAAGTGGTATATATATACAATGGAATATTATGCAACCATCAAAAGGAATGAGATCTTGCCGTTTGCAATGACATGGATGGAACTGGAGGGTATTCTGAGTGAAATAAGTCAAACAGAGAAAGACATGTATCATATGATCTCACTGATATGAGGAATTCTTAATCTCAGGAAACAAACTGAGGGTTGCTGGAGTGGAGGATGGGATGGGAGGGATGGGGTGACTGGGTGATAGACCCTGGGGAGGGTATGTGCTCTGGTAAGCTCTGTGAATTGTGCAAGACTGTTGAATCTCAGATCTGTACCTCTGAAATAAATAATGCAATATATGTTAAGGAAAAAAAGAAGATAGCAGTAGGGGAAGAATGAAGGGGGGGAAATCGGAGGGGTAGATGAACCATGAGAGACGATGGACTCTGAAAAACAAACTGAGGGTTCTAGAGGGGAGGGAGGTGGGAGGATGGGTTAGCCTGATGATGGGTATTGAAGAGGGCACATTCTGCATGGAGCACTGGGTGTTATGCACAAACAATGAATCATGGAACACTTCATCTAAAACTAATGATGTAATGTATGGGGATTAACATAACAATAAAAAAAAAAAAAGATGCTCAACCAGAGCTACCCCGGCACCTCAGAAGGAAGGTTTTTAACTTGTTAAATCCATCCAGTGTTTCCAAACTTCCTGAGGAATGGTCATCAGCAAAAGACCAGTAAGGGAGATTGTGATTTGAAGGAAGAAAGCCTTAGGAGAACATGGGTAAGCTGCCACTGCATAATTAAAGTATCAATTCATTTGTGGCATCCAGAGTTTCTTTAGGTCATCCTAAATGTCAAAGGAGAAGAGACCAAAGCCATGTTATGTGGCCCAAAGTCCTTTCTACTAGAATTTTTTTTAAAAGATTTTATTTATTTGACAGTGCATGTGCACAAGCAGGGGGAGGCAGAGGGAGCAGCAGACTCCTGCTGAGCAGGGAGCCCGATGCGGGGCTCGATCCCAGGACCCCGGGATCATGACTCGAGCTGAAGGCAGACGGTTAACTGACTGAGCCACCCAGATGCCCCAGAATTAATTCTATCTATAAGGTCACTTCCCCTTCCCCTACCCCTTCCCCTACCCCTTCCCCTATCGTAATTATTGTAAAATTATGACATATCGTAAAATTCACCTTTTATACAATTCAGGGATTTTAGGTTATTCATAAGGTTAATATAAGGATATTCAAAAATAAAACCATCACACTGAATCCAGAACATTTTCATCACTCCAAAAAGAAACGCCTTGCCCATTAGCGGTCATTCCCCTGTCCCCCTCCACCCCCACTGCCTGGCAACTACCAATATGCTTCCTGTCTCTGGATTTGCTGATTCTAAGATATCTCCTATAAATGGAATCACAAAGTATGTGAGTTTTTTATGCCTGTCTTCTTTCAACTAGCAACATGTTTTCAAGGTTTATACATCTTCTAGTATGTATCAGGACTTCATTCCTTTGATGGCTGAATAGTATTCCACTGTTGATGTGTCTTGCATTTGCAGTTTGGGAAAGGATGGTGAAAGTAGGAGAGGACTTGTCTTATCTGTGACTGGGGAAGTGCGTGAGGTGGATATCTTTACATGCCTGCTCCTCACTCGGGGGCCATGTGGTTTCAGTGGAGGAACCTGGTCCTCAAGCCAGGTGTGGGGAACCAGGCTTGGCCTGTCAGAGGTGTGGTTCTAGTTGAGACCTGTGATCCACCCCATTCCTGGATTTATAGGAACACCTGTCCCCTGATTCGGGTCCCTGTGGACAAGTGTGCTGACCTTTTTGTCACAACTTGGAGAGGATCTGTTTGAGTGGATAGAAAACAGAGGTCTTGTAAACCTACCTATCATGTAAAACCCGAGATAGGTTTACTTTTTTAAAATTGAAGGATAGTGGACACACAAGGTTACATTAGCTTTAGGTGTACAACCTAGTGATTTGACAACTCTACATACTATGCTGTGCATACCGCAAGTGTGGTCACTATACGATGCTATTATAGTACCCGGGACAGTATTCTCTATGCTGTACCAGTCCTCTCCAGCACGGACTCATTCCATAACTGGGAGCCTGTATCTCTCCCTCCGCTTCACCCATTTTGCCCATCTCCCCTCCCCTCAGGCAACCATCAGTTTGTTCTCAGTATTTATGGGTCTGTTTCTGCTTTTTTGTTTAGTTTTTTAGATTCCACATATAAATGAAATACTATGGCATATTTCTGACTTATTTCACTTATGCAATACCCTCTAGATTCACCCATGTTGTTGCAAATGGCAAGATTTCATTCTTTTTTATGGCTAATATTTCAGCGTGTGCACGTGTATACATCTTTATCCTTTCATCTATTTTTTTTTTTAAAGATTTTATTTATTTATTAGAGAATGAGAGACAGAGAGCACGAGAGGGAGGAGGGTCAGAGGGAGAAGCAGACTCCCTGCCGAGCAGGGAGCCCAATGCGGGACTCGATCCCGGGACTCCAGGATCATGACCTGAGCCGAAGGCAGTCGCTTAACCAACTGAGCCACCCAGGCGCCCCTCCTTTCATCTATTGATGGACACTCCCTTAGGTGGTTTTGTCTAGTAATTGTAACGACTAAAAGGTTTAAGGTGGGTAGGCTTGACTACTCAAGAACCTTGCTTCTTAATTATAAGGAAAGCAGGTCTGACACAAATTCTACCACATATACAGACAAGTAATAACATTTAAGTGTAGACAGGAGCCAAATAATTAGATCAATTTGTTTATTAGATTTATGAACTTCAAAATTCCTATTCTTTTGGGCCTGCAGTAAAAGTCTGACTTCATTTTTTGATGTTTGCTGACAGCTTCTAAGTCTTTCTCTTCTCCTTCTGCCCCACATGTGGGCAAGTTGACTAGAAAGCCTCTGTGTTCCTTCCTTTGGTGCAGGGGAAACTCAAACCATGCAAGCCTTTTCCTTTGTGTGAACCTGCTTCTCAATCCCACCCCCTAATCATAATAAAAACTCAGGCCAGTGTCTTTTCCTTCAGTCTTGACAAACAGAACCAAATTCTGGGGTGGGGGGGCCATCCTCTGCAGAGTGACCCCATCAGAGTTTTCACATGGAATATTCACTGGAGGCAGAGACTGCTATTCCAGAAGTGACCTTTTACCTTAAGGTCAACATCTGATAACGAGAAATCTTCCAAACCCATGGCTTGATGCAAGATTGGTTAGGGAAGCGTTGGGGATCCATCACTAGGCGTAAAAACTATAGGTCTGGCAGAAATGATGTATACTATTCTTATAAGGGATAGGAACATCTCAAAAATACTTGGCCAATGCACAGAACTTAAAATTTCACCATTAAAAACACATTCCTGGGGCGCCTGGGTAGCTCAGTTGTTGAGCGTCTGCCTTCGGCTCAGGTCATGATCCCAGGGTCCTGGGATCGAGCCCCACATCGGGCTCTCTGCTCGGCGGGAAGCCTGCTTCTCCCTCTCCCACTCCCCCTGCTTGGTGTCCCCTCTCTTGCTGTCTCTCTCTCTCTCTCAAATAAAATCTAAACAAAACAAAACACATTCCTGGCGTGTCTGTGTGGCTCAGTTGGGCGTCTGCCTTTGGCTCAGGTCATGATCCCGCAGTCCTGGGATCGAGCCTTGCATTGGGCTCCCTGCTTGGTGGGAAGCCTGTTTCTTCCTCTCCCTGTGCTGCTCCCCCTGCTTGTGCTCTCTCCATCTCTCTCGAATAAATAAAAATCTTAAAAACACACTCCTAACTTTCATCATGCTACTTAACTAGCCCCCCCCCCCTTTTTTTTTTAAAGATTTTATTTAGTTGACAGAGCATGCAAGCAAGCACAAGCAGGGGGAGCTGCAGAGGGAGAGGGGAAGTCGATTCCCCACTGAGCAGGGACCCTAATATAGGCCATTCCAGGATCCTGGGATCATGACCTGAGCTGAAGACCGATGCTTAACTGACTGAGCCACCCAGGCACCCCTAGGCCCTGTTTTCTTACACTTAGTTTGTTAATTGCTAAAGCCTTGGTGTCCACAGAGCTACAGATAATAGAAGTGCATGCAGTTGTTGCCTCTGGTGGGTTTCCCTTTTTATGTAATGTTTCTATTAAGGCTGCACATTGTCTCTAGAATTAAAGCTTAACCAACACATACAGGATTTCATACTGTTTGTGCTGAAGCATTTGTGAGTTACAGATCTAACATCTGACCTTTGTAGAAACCCTGGATCCAGCTATTCCTGATGCTGTTGCTGTGAATTTGACCATTATATGAACCAACTCATTTTACGTTTTAGCTTAAGCTGATATGAATTGCGTTCCTTACTGTTACTCTAAAAATACACCTGAACAAAATAGAGTACTAGAAATACAGAAGGGAGGGTAGATTTGTCTCTCTTACCTTGTTTCTTAATTTTCAACTAAACAGTTTCTGATATTTATGTAACTTAATGCTTACGGAAAATAGTAGAATCTTCACTATTTTAATCTAGGCCCAATTCTTACTGCCAGAAAATGCAAATCTCCTCTACTGCCATGTTAAGGATTGCTCTAAATTTTAGAGCTGCCTTAATGAAACCATCTTCCAAATTTATACATCTCCCCCAAGCCAGGCTTCATGGGTGTGGGCTTTGTTAAACAACTTTCCTAGAACATCGAGCACCTGGGACAAAAATGGAATGCTTCTGTCTTAGAACACATGTTAACAGCACAGGAGGTACTAGGATCCTCAAAAATAAAGATCATCAGGAAAGAATGATGCTTCCCCCCCCCCCCCCATGCAAATCAGCATTTCCAGAAGACTCCAACATTTTAAAAACCAGCTGATGTTTAAAGCTACCAAATGGTCTTCGGATAAATCCCTACCTCTGCTTCAAGGTGAAGACATGATGTTTTCAATCGAATCTCTGCCTTTTTGGCTTAGTGTTGATAACAGGAAGAACAAGGGTAGTCCAAACACCTCCATGCAGGGGCACCTGGGTGGCTCAGTCGGTTGGGTGTCTGCCTTCGGCTCTGGTCATGATACCTGGGTCCTGGGGTTGAGCCCCTTGTGGGACTCTGCTCAGTGAGGGGCCTGCCATTCCCCCTGCTTGTTCTCTCTCTCTGTCAAATAAAGTCTTAAAAAAAAAAAAAATCCTCCATGCAAAGAAGGGGCGGGCACATTGAACTTGTAGAAGACTATGGTTCAAGTGCCCCGGTGGTTTGTCTGCTCAATTGCTTTCTGAAGACTCAGTGCAAGGCACGGTGTTCTGCACTGCTGAGGTGATGGGGCCTGGAGACAGACCTGTATTCGTGGGCATTCCCCTGCAGTGGGAAGATGGACAATAAGCAAGGAGAGAGATCTGTGAATAGATTTTGTTGTTTTGTTTGAGCATCATCACTCAATTTAAAAAAAAACCTAATAGTGCCTGGAGGGAGAAGACTGCTGAGCATCCTGTTGGGAGTGGCAGGGTTGAGAGGCTGGGTCAGGGGAGGAATCTGCTTCCTATGGAGGTTAGCCTGAGAAGCCTAGAGAGGGATAGGGGGCTAATTAGCCATTTGTCCACATACCTGAATTGTTTCTAGTAACAAGTAGCCTAATTATATGAGGTTCTATTTTGGGTTCACTGAAGACAAGCCTTCTTAGGTAGACTTGGTGGTAGGTCATTTAACAACCAGTGGTGGGAGGTGGGTAATCATTCCAGCCTTGTCCTCTTAGCACAAAGATTATGACAGAGGCCCTGTTGGAAAATTGTTCAGGGCCTGGCTACTTGGGATGTGGTTCACGGATGGGCAAGAGTGGCATTCCCCGGGAACCCATGAGAAATGCAGAATCTCAGGCCCCATCCCACACTTGGTGGATTACTTTTTTTTTTTTTTTTAAAGAGAGGGAGACAGAGACAGAGGGAGAGGGAGAATCCCAAGTAGGCTACATGCTCAGTGCGTGAGCCTGATATGGGGCTGGATCCCACAACCCTGAGATCACAGTATTAGTCTTTTTATTTTTAATTTTTATTTATTTATTTTTAAAGATTTTGAGACAGAATGAGAGAGAGAGAGCACATGAGAGGGGGGAGGGTCAAAGGGAGAAGCAGGCTCCCTGCTGAGCAGAGAGCCCGATGCGGAACTCGATCCAGGGACTCCAGGATCATGACCTGAGCCGAAGGCAGTCGCTTAACCAACTGAGCCACCCAGGCGCCCCTATTTTTAATTTTTATTAAGATTTTATTTATTGGAGAGAGCATGAGCGGAGAGCAGGAGAGGGAGAAGCAGGCTCCTCGCTAAGCAGGGAGCCCCACGTGGGGCTTGATCCTAGGACGCCGAGATCATGGTCTGAGCTGAAGGCAGATGCTCAACTGACTGAGCCACCCAGGCACCCACCTAGTCTGCTTTCTATTTTTTTTTTTTTAATTGACAGACATAATGAGAGAGGGAACAAAAGCAGGGGGAATGGGAGAGGGAGAAGCAGGCTTCCCGCTGAGCGGGGAGCCCGATGCGGGACTTGATCCCAGGACACTAGGATCATGACCTGAGCCGAAGGCAGGCGCTTAACGACTGAGCCACCCAGGCGCCCCGCCTAGTCTGCTTTCTAAATAAGATCTTTGAATCATGATTGAGGAACATTGAGAAGCATTGGCTTAGGCAACAGAGGTAAGAATGGTTTCCCAAACTACTTATTTTATTATTGGCTGGATCACAAGTTTGTGGATGGACAGACATGCAAATACAGGACTACTCACTATGAAAGCTACAAGCAGGTAACAAAGGGCAAGGAGCGCAGAAGTGGGTGTGAGTGATGCTCAACTGGAGTAGGTGTGATGGGGCTGGGAAGACGCTTCAGAAGGGCTTCCCAGGGTAATGGCACCGCAGCTAAGATGAGGAAGAACTGGTCAAATGCATACAGGATTTTTATGTGGAGGAAGGTCACAGAGATTTGCAGTTGAGGTGGTACTACTCGTAGGCATTCTCTGCCTTTAGTGCCGGTGGTTCTTGGTCACGCCGCTTCGAAGAATAAAGAGCTAAACCAGACGAAGAGTGGTGGGCAGCAAAGCAAAGTTTATTGAGCAAGAGTAGAAAGCTTCCGGAGAGGGAGAGGGGCCCCGAGAAGGTTGCCCCTGGAGTTTCTAAGTTAAGGGGTTTCTATGAGCTCTTTGGCAGAACTATCTTAAGCAATCAGGGTGCACTGAGTCATGCCATTCAGGGCTTGGTCCTGTATCTGTCTACCTCTTAGGTTAATGTCAACGTGCTGATGGTGTTTTTTGCTGATAGGCTTATATCTTAACTACCCCTTGCACGTGATAGTGACAAATGCTTTGTGGTTAATTGTTTTATTTTAGGACGTTTTGCAGAAGTCATTTCTGCAAAGACTGCAAAGCAGGATGCTAGTGTGGTCCTGTCTAAGCTGCAAAACAGGATGTTAGTGCTGTTTTATTCTAGCGGTCCTTACTCCCTATTTCCTTGTTGGGGACCCCAGTCCTAACTACCTAACTGTCCAAATCACTCCTAACACTCTGTATTTGTGGGAAGATGGGCTGGGGAAGGGTGAAACAGAACCCAGGAGGTCAGTGTTCCTGACGAGACCAGCAGGACCTGAAACCATGTGATTGGATTCTTCCAGACTTGGGAATGGCCCTAGGAGGAAGAATAGCTGGAAGGTTTAGGAAAAGACAGCATGGAACAGGGCAGACCTGGAAAGCTTGGCAGGAGCATGATGTATCCTCTTGATGCTCAAGCTGACTTCACTGAATCTTACCAGAAAAACATGCATGTGTCTTTCCCTCAGTACTAATTATGGATTTCCTCCAACCGGATTGCTCTCTTTCTCTGTATAGCAGAGCTTCTAGAGCGTGGTGGGGTGCACTCACCCAGCTTGGAGCTAATTGGCCCTAAAAGGGGATTAGTGGAGCTTAATGGGGGAGGGAGAGAGGTCATCACTCCTAGTTTAGACTTTTGGTTTTTTGCTCATAAATATGTGTAAACTTTCTAAAAGTGTTGGAGAACTTTTGAGGCAAGGAGGCAAGTGCCATTGACTGTTAGCAGTTGAGAGGATTCTAATTTTAGCAAACAGCAGATCAGAGATTGAATGTTGCCAGGGTCCAAGTCTGAATGTCTCCTTGGCTTGGTTTTAGAACCATGGTTTCCCAAACTACTTATTATTTTTTTTAAAAGATTTTATTAGAGAGCGCACATGAGAGGGGGGAGGGTCAGAGGGAGAAGCAGACTCCCTGCTGAGCAGGGAGCCCGATGTGGGACTCGATCCCAGAACTACAGGATCATGACCTGAGCCGAAGGCGGACACTTTAACCAACTGAGCCACACATGTGCCCCAAACTAATTTTAAACAGAAGAATTTTTATCCCCCCCACTTAACACAAAAGCTCAGGATGCGAAACACTTAAAAGTGGTGCTTGTTCTGTTTGCGGATGGGGACGGTGGGGATCATGAATCTCCCCAACGAAGCTGTGGCTCCTAGTTACCCAGAAGGACTGTGTGGAACCACAGGGTTCTTGACAACCCATTTGGAAATCAGTGTTTTGGTATTAAAAAGATACGCCAGGGGCACCTGGGTGGCTCAGTTGGTTAAGCATCTGCCTTCGGCTTGGGTCATGATCTCAGGGTCCTGGGATCGGGCCCCACATTGGGCTCCCTGCTCAGCGGGAGGCCTGCTTCTCCCTCTCCTACTCCCCCCGCTTGTGTTCCCTCTCTCGCTGTCTCTCTTTGTGTGTCAAATAAATTAAAAAAAAAAAAAAAAGATACACCAACTCAGTAGACAGATGGCAACTGTTAGCAAATCATAGATACTCCTACAGAGTCCCTATTGTCTTTGTATCCTAAATTAACCCCCCCCCCCCCCCCGCCGCCAAATAACACACACACAAACAACATTTACGTGGTGGTCAATTTGGCTTTAAAAAAATACATAAGCTGTAAAGTGAATGTTTAAATCACAAGGAAGTGAAATGAACAGTTCTTGGGAAGAGGATGGGCTGTCTCCCAGTGCATCTCACTCACGGCTTCCTGGGGGAGACACGGGTGGAGCATGGCTGAGATGATGTCTCCTTTTTCCCTCTGGGCAGGGGCCGACTCCAGCAAAGCAGGCACCAAAGAGCACAAGGTAGGCTGCTGAGTGTTCCAGCAAACAGCCTCACGGGGTGAGTCAGTCTGCGTCTTCAAGGTGGCAATTTAGAGGCTGGACTGGGAAGTCTGTTTGCTTCTTCCCACTCCCAGGCCCCAGCCTCCTCTCAAAGACAGAATTAGTTTAAAAAAACAAAACAAAACAAAAAAACAACAAATGAAGGAAATTCCCCAAAGAATCTTAACTGGGAAACAACAAAAACATCCATTGTAAACAGCAGGTTTGTCTTCTGACAGGTTTTGTTTGCCAATGTTAACAATTACAGGTAATTTTTCATTTCAATTGGAGGAGCAGGTATTAAAAAGAGAGTGGGGGGGAGGGGGGAATGAGAGCAGCCGGATCTCCCAGGTGCCTTATTCACTCCGGGGTCTACAACCTAACGCGAGTGTGGAGGGGCTAGGTAGCGTCTCCTCATTCCATTAAGTGAGATCTAATTGTGGCTGTTCGGTCTGTTGGCAGATGCAGTTTCTACATAACAACAGCCCAGAGACAGAGCCGCGTGATTAATGCCTCCAGCTGTCATATGCCCCATTATCTGTGCATTTGCATAACTTAATGGTTTAGGACAGGGGAGAGAGGATGCTTAATTTAATGTTTAGCAGGCCCTTGATAGCTGAATAATTTAAGAACTGTCAAGGGGGGTCAGTCCTACAGCGATTCAGCAAGACAGCTATGATTTCTGCATATCGTTAAAATTCTTACTTAGGATAATTTTTTTCTTAAGAAAAAAAAAACAATGCCTGAAAAGAAGCACTGATTTTTTTTTTTTTTTCCCCTGTTAACCGTTTCCTCCCTGAGGCAAATGGCAATTGTGTTTCTGACAATGGTTGGATGTCCTGAGACAGCTGGTGGGGTGGGGATGGGGGGGAAGGCTAAACTCACCTCCTTCTTTCTCCTCCTCCCTGGACCCCTAGGAACCTCCCTCTCCCACTGTGATGTTTTCTCTTGTTCTCTTTGTCCCCTCAACGATCTCACCCCGGACACCCTGTGTTGTGACTTCTTTGCAGTGCTCCCTCCTCCCCTCACTCAGGAGCTGAAAGGCCGATAGGGGAGGGGCATGGAGGGTGCAGGGGAGGAGCAGAATTTGCTTAAAATCCACACACAGCCGACCTGCTTTCAGTAGGAAACACTGTCAGTTTCATTGGTTGTTAATGAATATTATTAAACTAATCTGTCATTTGTTTTCTAATTACGTCTCACCAAGCATCACGTGGCAGCTGAGGTGACTGGTAGTGAACAATTTTCCTCTTTGGGTCCTTACTTTTTTTTAAAGTAACAGCCAGAAATGATAAGCAATAAATTGAACTGAGGTAATATTTTTTCTTCCCTCCCCTCCCCAACTCTTTCAATAGTTGTTCTCTCCCCACATTTATAACACCTCCAGGATCTTGATCACCCCCTGGCCCAGCAGCCCACTCCCAGGGTAAGACCCCGGCCAAACTTGGGACAGCCATGCTTCGGGCGTCTCCAGCTTGACTGAGACCCCAACTTCCCGTCATTTTCCATCATGATTCTGTGGGCCTGGAATTTGGACAAGACTCAGCGGCTCCACGTTGCATGGACTGGGTCACTCAGTGCTCAGGTAGTCTGGAGGGTCCAAGCTGGCTTTGCTCACATGCCTGTCACCTTGATGGTGGCAAGTGGTTGAACACTGGGCTTAGCTGGGCACCTCCTTCTGTGTTGTCTCGACCTCTCCACGTGGTCCCGCCAGCAGGGTGGTTGAACTTCTTTACACGGAGGCTCAGGGCTCCAAGAGTGAATATTGCAAAGACTGGAAGTAGAAGCTGCCCGTATTTAAAGGTCTGACCTAGCAGCTTTCATAGCATCATTTCTACCGTATCTATTGGGTGGTGTGGGCAGGATCGACCTAAGCTCCTAACTTGAGCTGCTGGGTGCAGCCCAGAAAAATTGCTCATCCTTACAAATTGGACCCTCTGAAAACAGGTGGGTTCAGATCTCAGCTGGGTCCTCAAAGCTGCCTGGTCCACCTTCTCTGTGTTGGCGATTTCCCTCCAACTCTCTCTGGTAGTTCTCAGAAATGCTCACTCTTTCCCAGAATGCTCAATCTAGTTCTTTCTCTCAAAAGATCTCATTTGATGTAATTGTTGGGTGGTGTTGCCTTCTGTTTCTCAGGGGCAACACAAATGTTCTGTTGTCTGCGCACAGCTACTTCAAAACCCCTCTCCGTCAGACATGCCCTCCCCTCCTTTCAGATCGGTCCTCCCACCATGCTTCAGTCTGCTCTGTTCCTCAGGGACTGACCACTGCTAATCGTTCCTTTTCTGGGTCCGTTCTCTCACCCTATAAACGTGCTCAATGTCACCATTAACCACTCTTAACCTCTCCACCTGTTTCTTTAGCTGCTACTCTTCGACCAGCTTATTTCTTGTATCCTTCTGTTTCTATGCAGAATCACTTCAAGGTTTTCTTTCTAGATTTCTCTTTCCCAAATGTTAATGTTCCCCGGAAGTCTGTCCTTAGGTCTTGGCCCCTGCTGTCTGTAGTCTCTCTGTGGTGGCAGTTCATGGGCATATCAATTGCTGCCTGTTCCGAACATTCCCCAGCAGTTCCCCAGGTATCTCTCATCTTGCCTTGATGGCCTTCATATCCATCCTTCTTGTCAGGATGATGGCAACCAGTTAGCTGTGTTGCTTCCTTTTACCTCCTCTACCCTTCTTCTGTTACCACACAGCCCCCAAAGACAGGCTTCCAAAATGCAAAATCTGAATAAATCCCTGCTGTACTCAAAGTCCTTCAATGGCTCCCACCGTCTAGAGACGAAGGGTCACACTTTCAGCTTGCCAGAGGGCATACTTTCTGCCTCCCAGCTTTTTCTCCAGGCCCCTCCTCACGCCCTGTGCTTCAGCCCAACGCTGCCTCTGCATTCTTGCCTTGGCCTGTGATTGGCTTTTCTGCCTGGAATCCCTCCCTTCCTCCTTCACTAGGCAATTCCTTCAGATACTCCACTCCCCACTTAAGTGTCAGATACTTTAGATCTTGCTCCTCGGGAAACATGGGGTAATGAATGGCTGGAGAAATTCTTGGTTGTTACAAGTTTGGGTGCTACTGGCCAGGAATGCTGGTAAACATCCTCTAATACACAGGCTAGGCCCCCTCCTCCCCTGCCTACAACAAAGTATTAGCGGGCCTAAGATGCCAACAGTGCTGAGATGGAGAAACTACTTCAAGTTTTCATTGTGCAACTACTACTTCCTATTTACCTGTTAGATATTTTCCACACGGCATTTTAGTTATCTGAACCATAGGTTTCTCCCCTTTAGATGGTATGAACTGGAGGTCAAGATTTTCTATCCTGGCAGATAGAACATCTTAAGCATTATTTATTTATTTTTTTAATGGTTTTTGTTGATGTTTTAAGTTTCTCTTGCCTACGAGCCTAGCTTGTTCTTGAAACTATTATCAATTATTTCCACATTAGAGTGAATGAGACTTGGTTGGCTTCTTGAACAGCTTGACTGGCATAGGAAAGGAGCTTGAGAAGGGAGCTGGGATACAGAGGGAGCATGGAAGGGGTGCCTGACTGACTCAGTTGGTAGAGCATGTGACTCTTGACCTCGGGGTTGTCAATCTGAGCCCCACGTTGGGTGTGGAGATTACTTAGAAAAATGAAATCTTAAAAAAAAAAACAACAACAAAAAAACGAGGCGCTAAAGTTGTCGATCGTCTCATGAGCTTTTCCTCTTCCGTTCTCTGGATTTTGATATTCTCCCTTTTCTCTGTAGTTTCAAACACGTTTCAGAATGTCTCCAGGCAGCCTGGATTTACTGTGGCTTCCTGGGACTTCTGACAGTGAAGACAAGGACGAGGAGTGTTGTTTATCTGTCTGTTGCTTCCTGGCTCATTCCCCCTCTTCCATGCTCTGTGTATTTCTGGGGGGCTGGAAGTCGACAAACTCCATTACTGACATTCCCTCGCCACATGGCTTCCTCTGCAAATAGGAGGCCCTGGTGGAGATGTGAAGGCAGGAGAAAGGAAGGAGATGGTATTTTCTGTGCTTCTGAAGTCCTGCAGAGGGAACAGTGGTGGTAGAAAAGCCTGGACTCCTGGCATCCTGCCAGGCAGTGCAACAAAGCACCTGAAGATCCTGGTTCCACCACCAGCAGTGACTGCTGTGGGCAACTTCAGGCTCCACACTTTCTGCAAAGAAATCACGGCTGTGGTTCGAACAGGATCAGCAGCGGGAGCTCTGGCAATGGAGTGGAAATCATGGACTCTGAGAGGCCTTGTCCTTTCTGGTGCCCCAGTGCTGGGGATGGGAATGGCTTCTTGCAAATACTTGCAATTATTCTGACTACCCTCGTTTGCTTTTCTCTCTGTCGGCTCTTCCCAGATTTTTCCATTTCCTGTATTAAATTCCCTCTGAGATACCTAGAGTGGTTTGTTTTCTTGATGAGACATGGAATGACACCATGTAAATATGGCACACTCCCTTTCCCAGGAACGCTGATTCCTGGGTTCTTGAGGTTTAGATTAATTCTTAAACAGTTTTTCTTCCCAGAGATGAGTATAAATCCTAGTAACTGTGTTGTTTGAATTCTAATACAAAGAGAAATGGTCTTTATCCATCAAAAATAAAATTTTCTACATTTGATTGAGAAGACATTTAGGATCCAAGGCAAGATGGCCCGCCTCACTACCTTAAATCTTTACAGCCTTTCTCCATTGAACAAACTGATAGGTTTGGCCTAATTTTCTACTCTCTCGAGTTAGAGGCAAGTCCTGATTCCTCCTGCCCATTGAGGAAAGCACATTCCATGGATATAGCTCTGAACATCAGCCACAGAAGTTGGTTGCTTTGGTAGTCTTAGGTGTTACATGAGCATGAAACAATTATGCAGGAGCTAGAATAGCCCCATTTGCTCCATCACATAATCATGCCCCCACCAGGTCTCTCTTCTGAGAAGCTACTTAACACATTCTGATGCTTTCCTATCATAATCAGAATAAAATTAGCCTCTGTCCTTGATTTTAGGCTCTCCTAGACCCCCATGCTATCTAGTCTCCTAACACTCACTGGGTTTTTGCCAATACTGGCTTCTCTTCTGTGCTTCAGATACTAAAGCTTGTGCCTGACCCTGGGTTTTAATTCTCAGAGTTCATGCCACTTCTTCAGAGATGATTTCATTAATGATCCTCTCCTAGGTCACCCCTGTGTCATTCTCCACTTCCTAAATCTCTTTGACATTAAAGAGCTCATATTGCTGTGTTGCCATCTGAAATTATCGTTGGTTAGTTTCCTTGTTGTTTGCCTCTCACCACTAGAATGTAACCTCCACAGGAAGTTGATGGGTTTTCTTCACAGCTTTATCTCCTGAGTTTCAGGTATTCTGTGACACCTAGTAAGTGCCTAATAGATACTTGTTGAATGACTTAATTGTGCCCACAGTGCTTTCTACTCAATTCTAGTACTGTACATACTCTTTGTGAGTGGGACTATGGTGAGGGAGAAAGGGGTGAGATGTGACACCTCTCTGAGCTGGTGTTTAACGTGGTGGGGAGGGGTTATGCCAGTAACCACAATCCCCACCCCAGCAGCAACCACATGATACTGAGGACAATATGCCACGTACTTGACTAAGTGTGTCTACGTGACCTCATTGAATCCTCTTAACACTTTGTGACATGTCTGAATAACCCTATTGTACAAAAGAGAATTGAAGTAGACAGGGGTAGTAACTATCCCAAATCATACACGGAGTAAATGGCAATGCCCAAAATTGAATGTAAGTCTGCTTGAATGTAAAGCTGAACTTGTAACCCCTCAACAACACAGGTTTTCAAACACCTTATTTTGCTTTTCAGGATCTGTGTTATATAAAAAAGCTAGTTTTGGTTCTTTAGATCATCTCAATTTTAGAGAGGTAGATGAGGGAAAGAGAACTTTATTTTCTATCGTAGGCCAAGGAGATTTGTTAGCTAAATAAAGTTTCCCCCAAACACTGGGTCATTGCTCTTGACTTTATGACTAACTTGGACCTCCATCCTATTCCTCATCCTTTAGGAAAGAGTAGTGAGGAGAAGAAGAGAGGTGAGTGGGGTACACACAGAAGGTGGAAATAATGTGATAAAATTTAGTCCATTTTTTTTTTAAAGATTTTATTTGAGAGAGAGAGAAGGAGCGAGTGAGCATGAACAGTGGGGAGGGAGAGCAGAGCAGGGAGCCGCCGTGGAGCTCCATCGTAGGACCTGGAGATCATGACTTGAGTTAAAGGCAGAGATTTAATGGACTGAACCACCCAGGCACCCCTAGAGTCCAGTTTTAAAATATGCTTCTTCATGATACCTAAAATGATTATTTCCCCTTTGTGTCATATTTTGCCTTCCTACCAGTTAGAATTTCATTCTGTATTTATAAGAAATTTATTATTGGGGCACCTGGGTGGATAGTCGGTTAAGTGTCTGCCTTTGGCTCAGGTCATGATCTCAGGGTCCTGAGATCCAGCCCCACATTGGGCTCCCAGCTCAGCGGGAAGTCTGCTTTTCCCTCCCTCCCTCCCCACTGCTCCTGTTCTCTCCTTTCCTCTTTTCCTCCCTCCCTCTCTCTCAAATAAATACTTATTTATTTTGACAGAGCACACTGGGGGGGCAGGGCAGTGGGAGAGGGAAGACCCTGGGATCATGACCTGACTGAAGGCAGACACTTAACCAACAGAGCCACCCAGGTGCCCCTCAAATAAATCTTAAAAAAAAAAAAAAAGATCATTACTGACAGTCCACTAACTAGCTCTAGAATAGCTATTAGTCACTCGTACATCAGGGTCAGTTGGTTTAATCATTAGAATGCTTTCCACCTATTTAATGTGTGTTGATTAAAGGAAACAGACGATCTGATAGACAATTGGACACCTGCATTGGGAGGGCAGGTGAAGTTCTAGGCTGTTGTGCTGTAGGAGGGTGATGGTTAGTTGGGGTTCAGAAATGGGGAGTGACATCTAGTGGGATAGAGGCATAGAGATAACCAAGATAAATGGTTTTCCAGCCTCAAAGGACCAGAGGTGACTGAATCCTTTGGGGCAGGTGGAAACAGCTCTTGCTACCTTATTTTCACATGGTACAAGCAATGATGGCCTCTAGTTCTGTGTGCCAGAGATCCCCTGCTTGCTTCTTCCTTTTGACCCACTTGGCAACTGATTATTGACCCGGGGTTCAGGGCTGGGGAGAGGCAAGATCCTAGACTCTGCTAGGAAGATGAAGGTCTCCAAGGTTACTACCAAGTAATTAGACATCCTTCGGATTTCCCTGATTAGCCTGTTACGTCATTCATCCCTGGCCAGAGTTAATCTTCGTGGTGAGAAAAGAAGTAGAGGAACCAGGAGAGGCTGCATGTAAGCATTAAACTCAGAGTGACTGTTCTCTGGTGTTGTCTTGGCTCTTTGTCCATGGCTCTAGAATGAGCTTTAGGGGGCAGTGGGGATGAGGCTAAATCTGTTCTCATTTTAGGGGTGGAGGAGAAGCAACTCTTGGCTTTCCCCCAAATTTCCTAAGAAACAGATCTGCTTCACCCTACTGGAAACTATCAACTTTAAACAAACAAACCCTAGGAAGCTTCTCATAATGGCAGAATAAATCTACCCTTACATTTCTCTTGAAATAACAAGGAGCTGAAATACAAAGAATAAACCTTGTGCTCACTAACATAAATCAGCCCGGTTTTTGCAATCAGCACATATGGTATGGTTATGTCGCCCACTGCTCCGAGACCCGCTAATGGAAGACCATATGGGCTTCCGCAAGATCAAAACACAATGGACCTGGTTTAAGACTCCGAGGTGGCCCCGACTCTGAACTTACTTGTGTTTATTGGTTTGTGTTTCTGCTTTAGCATAGGCTTACCATCGTAGTCTCTCCCCTCCCTTCATTTTTTATCTTTCCTATCTTTCAGGAGTGAAGAGGGCTGGATAATTTAAAAACTTGTGTTTGGATTTTGTAGAGTTCTGGTAGTGGGCTGAGGCCTGGAGACAGTTGCCAGGAAGGGGGGCCATTATCGGTGATGCTTGCAGGACAGAGCTCTTTCTGCTGGAATATTTGCTTTCTTCCCCCCAGCTTTGAGCTATAATTGACAAAAGTTGTATATATTTAAGGTATCTAAGGTGATTATTGGATATGCATATACCTTGTGCAATGATGACCACAGTCAAACTCATTAGCCTCTGTCCCCTCACAAAGTCAACTTTGAGTGTGGTGAAAATACTTCCCTACTCTCAGCAAATATCAAATATGCAATGCAGTATTAATTATAGTCACCATTCTGTACAATGAGTTCTCCAGAAAAACACCTGCTCTTGGAGTATACTAATTACAAGGAGTTAGAGATTTAGCTTTAAGCAAGGATGGAAAGATGTTTTGTTTGGTTTTCTGTCCCTCTTTTATTTAAGTGTAGGAATGTAGACTTTGGGGGGGGGAGAGGACCCCCTATTTATCTTCCTACATAAATTTAAAGTGAACGAATGAATGAAGCAGGCTATATAGCACCTTGTATTATGGTGGGTAGGAGCACAAATGAGAACCAAGGAAGTTATGAATAGGACCAGAGACACAGCGCATCTTATTTGGGGGAGCTAAAAGAACCTTGTGAATATAAATGTGTTTATCTTTGGAATGGACCTTTGAGAATGGTGCTTGATTAATTAACATATTACTCTCTGACTTGTCATTGCTCATGCTTACCTGCTTTTCCTGTGAACAGATCCCAGATAGGTCTGAATAAGCTCATGATGAATGCTAGATTTTATATGAGACAAAGATTTTAATAGGTGGGGGACCCCCCCCGCCACAAACTTGTTACTGAAGTGAAACTTGGTTATTGTTTGAATGAAAAAATACCCTCTTCGTCATATTAATGAAGACTGAATTCAGATATGTTATTTTCTGAATCCTTGGCCATAGCATCCCCATTAAACCAGGATATCTGTGAAGACCCCTTCCATGCAGATCGTGTGGTGCCTCATTGTCAGGCTGGGTGACAATGGTTTCCTTAAGTTTGGTGTATCCACACCATACATATTTTCCCATGCTGATCAATCCTATGCCATTTTAGTGCCATGGAATTGTATTGTTTCAATGTCAACGTTGACCCCATAATTAAATTTGGATTAAAAGTGGCAACTGCCCAGAAAATTGTGTCTTTTTTAAAGATTTTATTTATTTATTCATGAGAGACAGAAAGAGAGAGAGGCAGAGGGAGAAGCAGGCTCCCAAGGAGCAGGGAGCCCGATGTGGGACTCGATTCCAGGACCCTGGGATCATGACCTGAGCCGAAGGCAGATGCTTAACCATCTGAGCCACCCAGGTGCCCGAAAATTGTGTCCTTTTATTCAGAAAAATTTTCAGGGGCACCTGGGTGGCTCAGTTGGTTAAGCATCTGACTTTGGCTCAAGTCATGATCTCAGGGTCCTGGGATTGAGCTGGTCCAGCTCTGTGGTCAGCAGAAAGTCTGCTTCTCCCACACCCTCTGCCCCTCCCCACCCTGCTTGTGCTCTCTCTCTGTCTCTTTCTCTCTCAAATAAAATCTTAAAAAAATTTTTTTTTCAGTGATGACTTGGGAGACCATTGACATCCTAACTGTATAAGGGATGTGGCTCTGTGTGTAGCAATCTGACACGGTGGAAAAAGTAACAAATACCAAACTGTTGGAGGTATGTTAGATATGAAGAGGCAGCATTGTTTAGGACAGTGGTTCCTAAACCTGGATGATCACTGGAATGAACAGGGGGGAGGTTGTTACCATCACCAGGCTCCCACATGGGAGGATTGTGATTCAAGAGGCCTGGGATAGGTTCCAGGCATTGATCTAGAAAGTTTCCTTAGGTAATTCTGATGGTTACTGGGGTTGGGAAACAGCAGCTGTAAAGCCCTTGAGTTTCAGTTCCGGTTCCGCCATATTTTCATTCAGCCAACTAACCAGCTAATCAGCCAGCCATCGCGATGTGCCAGGCACTGGGCAGAGTGCTGGGGAGCAGGGGTTAACAAGACAGACGTCCCAGCCAAACCATTTAATGGCTTTGGGCTCCATTTTCTCCATCTTGGAATTGGGGTTAGATGAGATTTCATGTCCTGCCCAGCTCTCGCCATCCATGATATATAAGAAACTGAGCCCTTGGACTCCTGAAGTGCCTTTCAACTTCTTTCCGGTTCTTACTGCCAAGCTGACATTTTCCCATTCCCATTTTCTACCTTGCCTTAGAAGCAACAGTCTTCAGTGCTTGATGTCAGCCTGATTGAAATGCTAAAAGATTTCCTCTCTACTTCTAGAGGCTAATGGGCTGAGAAGTTAACCAAGGCTTCATCAGGGCCCATTTGTTTCTATTCATCATGGTAGCCTAACTAACAGAGTTGTAAAAGGGGAGGCTCCCCCTCTGTTTCATGAAAAGCTCTTGTATTTTCCCCCTCTATTCCAATCAGAGGCCAAATGGAACTAGATATAAAGCCCCAAAGACAGATGAATATGGGGCAAACCTGGACCTCTCAAAGCAAAGGGGCTGAACTGAGGTTGAGAGCACATTTTCTCAGCATCAGGATGGGATTGGGATGGGGTAGAGGAAGGAGTTGGGAAGTCAGAGACCCAGTCTGACTTTAGTGTGAAGTAAAACCTAAAACAACATGCCACTTAAATGTTAAGGGATTTTCACTCAATGGCTCTTTGTGAACTTGGAACTTTTGAAATGTAGAGAGAATGGAATTTATAGTCTTCTTTAGAAGTCTTTCTATAATCCAGGGAAGTTATTGTTTGTTTGTGTCATTAGGGTAAAGATGATGTCACTTAGGATCAAAGAGGTTGTCATTCATTCACAAGGGTCTGAAAATTTCAGGGCTCATCAGCATGAGCCTTGAAGGTTGTTGTATCAGCCGACAATGAGTGTCTTGTAGCTCTTCCCTGGGGAAGGTGAAGGGGGAGGTCAGGAACTCACTGTGAATTTTCAGGCTTGGCCCACTCAGATGGTTCTAGAAGCCATCATTTAATATAGGTGAGTGAGGCAGGTGGTGGAAGCCCTGGTCTAAAGGACAATATTCTTAGCCCCAGGGATGGTAGCTTTTTGGGGATGTGAAACCAGTGTTGCCAGATCTTAGAAATTTTTCCGACTATTCAAATTCTATCTATACACATACCCCAACAGCTTTTGAAGCTAGTCATATAGTAGCCCAATTTCTGTTTTTTACTCATGTGAAAGACTTGAGAGCCTTTGGATATTTGGAAATAAGCTGAGGGAGTGTATACACACACACACACAACCCTCCAAAGGGTTTATCTGTTCTCCATGTTTATTGTGATGGAATTCCATTACGGAAGCTTGAGGTTGGAAAGCAGGGCATGACATCTGGTCTAGCTAATCATTCTGAGGTACTGTGTAAGGATGTGGGATCTGACTTAGATGAAGTAGGACTGTTTCTTAAAAGGCCTTTCCATTCAGTAGCACAGTGAATGGTGCCTCCTGGGAGTTGTATGGCAGAGAAGCTGCGTAACTGTCCACAGTGGTTTTGTATCAAGGCATCTGCACATGGAAGTTCCTTTGGCTGGCAATGGGTGTTTGATTGTGGACAGTGTTGCTTTCTCATATCCTGTGCCCCCTAAGTGGGCAGCGGGGAGGGGCAGAGGGAGAGAGAATCTTAACCAGGCTCCACATCCAGCACGGAGCCTGATGTGGGGCTCCATTTCACGGCCCTGAGATAGGACCTGAGCCACAATCAAGAGTTTGATGCTTAAACCACTGAGCTACCCAGGTGCCCCAGGGCTAGGTTCTTTTAATGAATTCCCTTTCCCTGACAAGTTGTCATCTTCCTTTTGTTCCCAAGGTTTGCTTTCCCCAGATCCCTCCATCTTTGACTTACAAAGTAGGGTGTAAATCACATAAGTTCTCTTCCTCCGACCTATCTGCACTCCGGGGTAAGGGTGAGACTTTAAATTCTGAAAGTGGCAGAAGAGAGAAAATTCAGAGTGGCCTTTCTATTGGGTGTGGTGACTTAAAATTTTTTTTCCCCTTCTTTTTGGTTTCTGTGGAGATCTGAAAAAATTTTTAGATACTGCTAGTGTAAGATTTAATATCTTGCCACTAAGCCAAAATAGGAGACACATCTCCCACAACTGCATAACTTTTAGATCTTATTTTTTCAGAAGAGTGTCTATATCCTTCCTGATCTTAAGTTGCATTACGAAATCAACTGGGTACCATGTTTGTGCCTGTTAGTGTCCTGGAAAAACCAAATGTTACATTGTGTGTAGTTGACTAATTTGTAGTGAATTTGATAGCTCATAAATGCATAGAGCAGAATTACAGGTGATTGTGTCGTATGCTGGGGTTAGAAACAGTGGGGACTAGTCAGGGTCTGTTGCTACTGCAGGCACTGATTCCCAGAGTTTGGAGATGGGGTGGGCTGTCTGGAAGTGACTGACAACCAGCCTGAGCAGCCTTGCAGAGGAAGAGCCAGAGAGGGAAGTATTCCAACCTCCTTCTCCTATCTACCGTCTGGTCTCTTTATTGACCAAACCGAACTGGAAGTTGTCAATGTTGTCCATATGGGTCACAGGGTAGAAAGAGTGGAGAGTGGGTATGGAGAAAACAAAGGAAGCTATCTAGATCAACATTTTTTTTTTTTAAGATTTTATTTATTTATTTGACAGAGAGATAGTGAGAGCAGAAACAGAAGCAGGGGGAGAGGGAGAGGGAGAAGCAGGCTTCCCGCCGAGCAGGGAGCCCGATGCGGGGCTCGATCCCAGGACCCCGGGACCATGACCTGAGCCGAAGGCAGATGCTTAATGACTGAGCCACCCAGGCGCCCCTAGATCAACATTTTAAAAGCTCATAGACTTCTAGATAAAGTCATGAGGTGCCAGCTTGCTCTAGATTCAGGTAATATTTAGCATTTCCATATTGGAACTTTCAAACTGAAACTACTCAGAAAAGAAGCACTTGAATAAACACTATTAAAGGAATGTAATTCCTTAGAAGGGATTAACTGTGTGATTGTTCATCCAGTTCAACAAATACCCCTGGTGTTGTGGCCATCTTTTCTATGAGCCATACTGATGTTACTGCAATAGAGGGCAAGATGAAATGATACTTCCGTTGGTAGCGGTTGGAGCTACCTTTCCTTTGTAAACTTCTTTGGATAAGAGGTTGTCCCTCTGCCCTTCATGTGATGTAGAGAGTGATTCTTTCATATCAACCAACCTTTGTATTGTTATATTCTGTAGATGGATAGTTTCCAGAAGCAAACAAACTAATCTTTTTAACAGCTCAATTGCTGTGCAAGTTTTAAATTATGGAACAGACAACATTAAAGTTGCAGTTACAGGGGCACCTGGGTGGCTCAGTCAGTTAAGCGTCCGACTCTTGATTTCGGTTCAGGTCATGATCTCAGGGTTGTGAGATCGAGCCCTGTGTTGGGCTCTGTGCTGGGTGTGGAACCTGCTTAAGATTCTTCTGCTACCCGTCCCCCCTTTCTCTCTTTCCCTCTTTCTCTTCCCCTCTCTAAAGAAACAGTAATAAAATAAAGCAGCAGTTACAGGTTGCTCCTTGTAAAAAGGGGATTAAATGAGATAATGCATATATTTGACCTTTTTAAAGACCTTAATGAAGGTTAACTGATTTCAAAATAAGAAAATCCCTCCGTCTTGCTATCCTCAAAATTCAATGCTTTCATGTTTCCTCAATCTTTTAAACCTTAACCTTGTGCATATATAGTTTCTACATGTTTAGAGATTTTTTATTTGCAAGTGAAAGAAACCCAAACTTCAAGTGGGATTAGGTGTAATACCATCAGGCCATTGTTTCCATTTCTCTCAAGAGGTCTGTCCTTTTCCAAAGGTCTCCACCCTCAGGAAGAGAGGAAGCAAGCTATCTGGTGTCTGTTCTTGTAACGGTGCCCATCCTATCATGAGGACCTCCCCTTCATTACTTCAGATAAACCTAATTACCTCCTGAAGGTCCCATCTTCAAATACTATCACATAGGGGATTAGAGCTTCAACATAGGAATTTTGGGGGAATGCAGTTCACTCCACAGCACTGGACTTCGCAGGCAGAGATCTTCTCCCCAAACTATCATACAAAAGCTGTTTCCACTTTGGACTAAACTCAACCACTTATGGTAGCCAGGGACTACTGCTAACTGAGGAGCAGAATTTTTTGCCCACAACTGATAGAATCATTGTAGCAAGGCATGGGGGGGGGAATGAGATGACATGGAGTGGCTTGTTTTGGGGGTGAGGGAAATTCTGTCCAAGCAGTGTGGCTGCTATTTAAGATGGGAGGGGAAGAAAGGCATTAACAGTGTGAATTAGGTTGAACTCACCTATCCCCTATCACTGGCTAGTCAGCTTGTTTTCAGTGATAGATTTCTGTTCAATAACGTAACTAAATGGAATTTCAAAATTTCTCATGAATGTGTATTAATGGTAGGTTTTCAGAATTTGTGTCTGACATGCCCAGCAGTGGTTGCTGCATAATGGTCAAAAGCTGCTACTACGGAAGCCAAGGGTTCTAGAAAATCCGTATTCCTACAGCAGGGGAGCCCCTGCTTCCATACTAATCTCCCCTAAAGAAACCCAGTCTTGGCATGATTTTTGAGCTGTTTTTCTCAGGCCACATTGCTCCAGAGAATGGGTTAGTAGGTTACTGTCAAAGTAGCCTTTTGTCTTCTCCTAGAAAGAATGAATATCTAAAAATTATTTATTTATGGGTTCTTTTTTTTTTTTATTCATGAGAGACAGAGAGAGAGAGAGAGAGAGAGAGAGAGGCAGAGGGAGAAGCAGGCTCCCAAGGAGCAGAGAGCCCGATGCGGGACTCGATCCCAGGATCCTGGGATCATGACCTGAGCCGAAGGCAGACACTCAACCATCTGAGCCACCCAGGCGCCCCTATTTATGGGTTCTTAAATAACGAATCAGGTCATGGGCGTTAGGTTGGTCACCATTAAGACTGATATTTGCTTATGTTGAGGAAACTGGACTTTAATTCTTAAGTTTCTATTTTTGTCATTCCATTTTCAATAATATACATAATTTTCTTAAACGGAGCCTATGCTATGTAATCAGGACCATGATCAGTACACAGGGGAATAAACAAGTGTAGGAGACTGTTGTTAAGGATTCTAAGTGGAAGAACAAGACTAATCCTATAGAGATGATGGCAAACCAACCCTATCCTAAGTGTGTGGTAAAAGAAGATTGGAACAATAGATACTTAGAGGAAGAAAGATCCCAAGGGATTGAGTTTTCATGAGGGCTTCATGGTGGTAGTGGCACTTGAATGGAGCTCTGAAGGATGCATAGGATCTGAATAGGAAAAGAATCTGGGAAGAGCATTTGTGAGGGGTTGGGAATAAGTACTGGTATGGTGTGTGCTGGGATCCCTGAGAAGTCAAACCAGAGAGAGAGAGTCATGTGTGGGAAAGGATGATGGATGGAGAGTTCTTCATTGTGTCTCCTCCCACTCCAAAATTTATTATTTTTTTTGGCTTTCAGTTGCTTAAAAAAAAGCACCAAATGAATCATGAAGTTTGGAATCCTTCTAGAGTGTTTATACTCAATGGACATGACCTTTTGTAACTGTCCCATGGGTGACCATTCCCCCCCCCCCCCCACCGCTGCCCCGGTCTTTGTTTTTGTTGGTTGATTCCTTTTATGTGTTTAGAGGTACAGCTTACTAAAGATTGCAGATGGCACCCCCCTCTCCTAGTGGGGGGCTCTGTCCTCTGCTGAAATTCAGCCCTAAGTGAAAATGCTATAGGCTAGAAAAGGAGCTGAATTGAAACCAGGAATGAAATGCAGAATGGGAAGGCAGGTAGAGCCTGAAACTGACAATTTCATAAATTCTAAAGCAAACCCATAGTTGTGGCTCAAGTTAAAATAGGTGTTTTCTTTTTTTCAAAAAAAAAAAAAAAGGAGTCACTGTTCAAAATTTATTTGGTATTTTAGTTGGTATGACACTTAGATTGTTGGTTGCATTGTCTTTTTACATCATATGGCCATGTACATTATATTCTGACATATATGGTACACAAAATAAGATCCTTTAGGACAGTTATGCACAACACATGCAATATTGAATTTATACATTGGATCCCAGGATGTGACGGACTGAAAAAGATGGACTAGGCATGTTGGGTGTTGGGTGAAGGAACCAGAAGTGGCAACACACGGTAAACACACATCTGGTGTGAAGAGCAACTGCAGCTATGTAATATTGACAGTAGCTCTGAGATGGTGGGGCTAACTTACACTGACCAGCTTAGGACTACAAAGCCAGGTAGCATCCAGCATCGGGATACAGCTGCAGGGTTTGGTGAACCATTCCTATTTGGAACTTTAGGAAACTGCGGTTTTTTCTTAGGCCATTTTAATATAACTTGAGTAACAGATCAGATGATAAGGACAATATACACAACCTCCAACTAAAATCCTGCTGTAGTCTAGACAGTGAAGTGGTACATTAGAAAACTTTAGAACTGCAGCTCCTTTTGGATCCCCCAAAGTGTATCTGCACTCTTCTTCAAATGGGTCTCTTCCTCAGGAGTCCATCACCTTCACAACATCTAAAATTCCATTCTGTCCCAAGATGCAAGGAACACTAAGGAAGACAACTTTAATTCCATGGAGATCCTTAATCATGGTGGAAATTGGATGCACCCACCTAAGATTCTTCATCATACTTTCTACCAAATCTGCCACACAGTCCAATGGCCCAGGAAGTGTAGCTTTTCAGTTTGATTGCCTCCTAGGCACTGTCAAACACCTGTTTGTGAACCTCTTCCCATGGTTCCTTATCGGCATCAGTGCCTAAGTCAAGATGCACATTTTTCAGAGAGACACCAGCAACATTTACTCCACTCCATACAGGCATACTGGAGTCTCCATGCTCCCCGAGGACCCACCTGTGACAGCTTAATGGCTGAACTCCCAGTCTTTCCCACATTAGGTAATGGAACCAGGCTGAATCCAGATTGCAAGCACTTCCAATAACATGGTTTTTGGGAAAGCCACTTAACTTCCAAGCCACATAGGTCAAGATATCCACTGGATTGGAAATGACAAGCAACTTGTGGTTTGGGCTGTATTTTATGGTATTAGGAATGATGAACTTAAAGATGTTCACGTTACGCTGGACCAAATTAAGACCGCTTTCTCCCTCTTGCTGACAGGCCCCAGCTGTGATAATAACCAGCTTGTAGTTTGCAGTCACGTTATAATCTTTGCCAGAGACAATTTTTGGTGTTCTAAGGAAAAGGCTGCCGTGCTGGAGATCCATCATCTCTCCCTTCAGTCTGTCTTCCATGACATCAACAAGAGCAAGTTCATCTGCCAGGTCCTTCATTAAGATACTGGGATAGCACAAGCCATGCCAACAGCACCAACCTCAACAGCTGTAACCTTATTCTGGGGGGTATGTTCTTCCTTAAGAAGATTCTGAATCAGCTGATCTTTGAGAGTTGCCATTTTGGACTTAGAACCAAAAGGAATTGGGAGTGCACGTGGGGCGGGCGTCAGTGGCACACGAGGTTGGATCCGGTCTTGGAGGACTGCTCCGACCCTCTAAGATAGGTATTTTCATTGTTAGTACTTAGGAGGAGTTAAGCTTTGGAAATATTGAGACATGGTACATTTATCTTGATTCTTCCAGTTGGATTTCCTCAAAGCATAATAAAATACGTAAGTGTGTATATATGTAGATTCTTGTCAACATTATTAGAAAATGTAAATTTTAATTTATCAAAGAATCCTTTTTCAGGTTTACTGCTTGAAATTGTGGCTTTGGATATGTGTTCCTTACTAACTTCTGGAGATGTCTATTTATCCTGAAAAATGTCTTAAAAGGGGTAATGTAGGTATTTGCAGCTTATGACAGGCCTTAATAATTCTGGTTCAATGTTACTTGGGTCCTTTGATTTACTGTCCAGTGGAACACAAAGTCTGATATTCTAAACAAATGAATGGTTAATAAAATTCTGACATTTTGTTGGGATTCTGTGAAAGTTGGCATCTGGATCATCATTAGAAGTAAAATATTTTGTGAGGGCAAAATTGCTGAGTCTCCTACTCAATAGAAAACAGGTGAAGATTATTACATTTAAAACTTGGGGTGCCTGCGTGGCTCAGTTGGTTAAGTGTTTGCCTTTGGCTCAGGTCCTGATCCCCGGGTGCTGGGATCGAGCCCTGGGTCAGGCTCCCTGCCTAGCGGGGTGTCTGCTCCCCAGCCCCCTGCCCCCAGCTCATGCTCTCTTTCTCTCTCTAATATATAAATCTTTGAAAAAATAGGCAAAATTTTCCTACACTGATTTCCTACAGATTGTGATATGCTCCTTTTACACAAATGTTTTTCAGTTAAGATAACTGCTCGTTTATTTCTTCATCTGTGGTTTTTAACTGGTGATCCTTCTCCTGGTATAAATTGCTGAACATGATCTTGGGGGCTTTTCCCAAAGGTGCCTACTTTTCTTCTAATGGTCAGTTGTCTTAAGTCAATACCTTAAGGCTTTCTTATTCCCTTCTTCACTCCTTCTTCTGACTCTGCTATTTATTATGTAGCTTACCTTTGGCTTCTTTATTTCATTTTTCTTTAAACTCTATTCCACAGTAGCAGTGTGGTGGTTATGAGTGCAAATATTGGAGTCTCATCCTGGTCTCATGACTCAGTTGCTGTGTGATCTTGGTTGAGTTACTTCTTTGTTTCTTCAGTGAAGTAGAATCATAATGGACTATATCTTACCAGGTTGGTTTGAAGAAAAAGTGAGATAATGCATGTCAAGTGCCCAACACTGTCTCATATTAAACACTTATGTGAGTCAAGGTGTTATTATAAAAATCGACACAGGATTTAAGTATCTTTACTTTTTATTTTGATGTTTAAAAATTTATTTATTTGAGAGAGAAAACGAGTGGGGGTAGGGGGAGAGGGGGAGAGAGAATCCTCAAGCAGATTCTACACTGAGCATGGAGCCTGAGGTGGGGACTTGATCCCAGAACACTGAGATCATGACCTGAGTTGAAATCAAGAGCCGGAAATGTAACTGACTAAGCCACCTGGGCACCCTGGATTTAAGTATCTTTAAAATACACTTATTTTTCTTTTCTTTTTTTCTTTTTAAGATTTTAAAAAAGATTTTTAATTTTTTATTAGAGAGAGTACAAGCAGGGGGAGCAGCAGGCAGAGGGAGAGGGAGAAAGGGAGCCAGATGCGGGGCTCGATCCCAGGACCCCAGGATCATGACCTGAGCCGAAGGCAGCCACTAACAGACTGAGCCACCCAGGCGCCCCAAAATACTTATTTTTCTTTCACTTAGTATTGGCTGTGGGTCTGAGAGACCCTTCCAAGGGTTGGCTCAGTGATAAAGGCCACTCTGACCTCGCAGCACGCCTGTCTCAATGTGTATTTGCATGGCGAGGGTGCAGGTGGGGGTAATGGAGCATCTCCCTGTCCGTGAAGTGCTTTGTCTCTGAAATGACAGTGCCACTGTCACTCACAATGAATTGGCCAGGATTAGTCACATGACCCAGAGGTAGAAGAAGCAGAGACCTGATCTTCCTGGGAGTCCAGCACTCAGTGTCGCCACATAGAAAAATCTACAGCACTCAGTGTAGCCATAGATCAGGAAAATGTCCTCCAAGAAGTCTGTTGATGTTGGAATCACAGAAATTTGAATCTTTCAGTCCCCTTAAAAGGACCTTAAGTTTTCCATTAGTCCGAGAATTCTCAGAGTCTGTACGGCCTGGGCAATCTGAAATACTAGTCCAAGTTTAGAGAAAGGCTGCTACTTCATGGAAAATGCATGAAGGACAAAAGAAACTGTTCCTAGCAGCTTTGAGAGCTTTGACTCTGGTAATGAGGGTGGGGGTGTGACAATTATTTGTCTGAATCCCATCTGGTGAGGTTCACAGAGGGCATAGATCTGGCATTTTGATCTTTCCCTTAATGCCCTTTTTCCAAGGGAAGCATTGATGCTGGCTATTGATAGAGCGATCAGAAAGACAGCCCAGCACGTCTTTGGGCCTGTTGGCCGAGAGAGTTCCTGCTCCCTGACAGTTGAATCCATTCTCTGTCACACAGGCACTGGTAATTAAAGCAGGACAAAATAACCAGTGGAAATGGAGTCAGGCTTCGTGTTCCAACAGGCTTGGCAGCAGCTGGTAGCCACGTACCACTTCTCGGGGCTCCTGGGAGTAGTTCATGGACGGCATGTCACTAATGGTCCTCTTCCGGAAGGGGGCCCCTCATCGCCTTCTGCAGTGACCAGTATTGGCAGTCCCTTGAAATGGTGAAGCTTTCTGATGCCTAGTGGAGAGGTCCTTCTGTCAGCACTGATTCTGTTTGGTGGAGGTGCGTAAAGAGTGATAGCCCTTCTCATCAGAGGGGAGGCAAGGTGGAACAAGGATGTGGAACAGTACCGTAACAGAAACCCAGATACTTGATTTTCCTATCGATGCCTGTAAAAAGTTCCTGTGAGAATCTGGGCATGTCACTTTATTTTGTTGGACCTATTTCCCTAACAAAACAAAATAAAACCCTGCCTCTATTGGAGGATTAACAGGAAAGGGCAAATGATGTGGGAAATAGGCAGATCCATAAAAAGCAGAAAGGTAACAGAATGGGTGTTTTTCCTCTTCACAAAGTAACAGGTTTTATTATAAAACTTTTGGGAAAGTAAGAAGCACAAGTAAAAGTTTAACACGAAAATCATGAAAACCAAGCATGATGCCCCTGCATCGAGAAGACTTCCATTAATGAATAGGTGTATAGCTTTCCAAGAGTTTTGTAATCTACTTGTTCCATATAAAGCACATTAGGGACATCTTTTTGTATTGTTACATCTTTTTAAGTGGATGTGTAGCAATTCACTGAACGATACTCTAACTTGTAAAACCAATGCCCTGTGCAGGGTATTTCAGTGGTGGTCAGTTTTATCCTGCTTTGGTGGCTGTCTAATACTTCTTGTCCATTGTTAATCAGTGATGTGGTTTGGGTGGGATTTCCTTCTCTTTCCCCCCCCTCCCCTCAAATTAGCCCTGTTTGACTTAAATGACTCTGTGTGACCCCATGCCCTTGGCCACAGTGATTTGTTCAGGAGTGAGCAGGGAACCCAAGTTAATTGAGTTGGAATGAACCTCAGTATTTGTGTTCTGTGGCTGGGGAAAGAGAAAAATCCCCCTGCTTCTAGAACAGCTAGAGCCTTTGTTGTTGTTGTTTTTAAGTGCTGCTGAAGCCAAATTAAGGACAAAGTCAGCACATGGAGAAAGGCAGAGGAGCTAGGGAGAGTGGTGGAAAATGAAGCTGGGTGCATACAGAACTATGGTGGAGACTCCAAGTACTTCTGGGCTTTGCTGTATGTGAATGAACGTATTGCTTCATTACTGAACCCAGGTTGGGTGGAGGTTTCGGGTGCTTGCAACTAAAATCCTGCTAGGTGACACGTGCATTTTAAATAGCACTAGAACAACATACCGAGTTAAGTCGTTGTACACACCCATGACTTTTTCCTTTGTGTATATTTTAGTAGATTTATGGAATTAGGGTGCGTGTGCTTGTGTAGATCCCCTTGAATTTTTTTATGCCTTTTGTGTCACCCCCCCCCCCCCCCGCCCTCAGGGTCTGCTTATGGGCAACACAGTCTCAGCCAGCTTGTGAACAATATTCAGGCTTTTGAGTGAATTAACTTAGTTAAGAGGATGAAGGGCCACTGGAACTGCTAGGTCGGTCAGATGGCATGATGGTCTGGCCCATGACATTGAATCTCCAGTAACTCAGTCATCCGATGAAAAAGGAAGGGGCTTCTAGGTGTCTGAAGGATGCTGAACATCCTTCTGTGCAATTTTTAAACTGGCTTTGGGTCACTGAATGAATGTGGCAGCACTTACTTCCTTTGGGAAACTGAGTATTATCCTGTCTCACAGAGCTCAATATTATGGTCTTTTTTCCTGAAGTCTCAAGCCCCTTCATTTAATTTCATCCCATTTTCCATAGTTATAGTCTCTAGCATGACCCTAAATACTCCTTATATTTGGTACTAACAATTCATATAAAAGAAGGGGATTGGAGGCGGGAAAGATGGAGGAGTAGGGGACCCTATTTCAACTGGTCCCCAGAATTGAGCTGGATATCTACCAGACCACTCTGAGCACCCACGAAACCAGCCTGAGGTGTAAGAAGATCTGGATCTCTACAAACAGAATATCACAGGCAGTTGGTTTTGAGGTACGAAGCGGGGAGCCGTGATCCTGCGGGCAGATACTGGAGGATAAACGGCAGTGGGGGGGTGCCTGGCCGTGGGGATCCTACACCGCCGGTGAGTGACAGCCTCACGCGCTGCGGAGGGGCACAGACTCGCACACCAGTAGTGTTGGGAAAGGACTTTAGGGCAGCCCCCGGGGCGGAAAACCAGTGCGGTGAGGTCGTGCGGGTGAACTGCAACCTCCGGGGGTGGAAACCCCAAGCGGCGGAGTTGCGCACATGCAAACTGGGAGCGGCTGGCGGTTTTAGAAGCACAAAGGGCAGAGATGCGCCCCGACCTGGAGGCAGGACTGGGGGTGCTGCGGAGGGGCGCACAACCCAGGACGCTGCAGTTTATAGCAGCACGGACAGAAACGGAGACAGTGCGGCCTGGAGAGCTCACTGAAGAACAGACTGCGGTCTCTCTGCTCTGACACAGAGGGTTGGAAACGGTCTCTTTTGCTCTGACTTGCAGAAGAGACGCGGAAAGGCGCCAGAGAACAAAAGCCCCAAAGACTGATTCCCACTGAGCCCGTCCCCCACCACAGGGGCGCAGGGCAACTCCGCCCAAAAGGGTTGCCTGACTAACAGCGCAGCAGGCCCCTCCCACAGAAGACAGGCTGGGAAAACAAGAGGCCAGCAACCCTAAGGTCCCAAGAAAACAGGTGCATCTTGCTTGGGTTCTGGTCAATAATTTTGACTCTATACATTCCCTCAAACACCCATCAACAGAATGACTAGGAGGAGGAGCCCCCAAAACAGAAAAGACTCAGAGATTATGACTTCTGCTGCAGATTTACAAATGGATGCAGATATAACCAAGATGTCAGAGATGGAATTCAGGCTAGCAATTGTGAAGACAATGGTTAGAATGGAGAAATCAATTAATGGCAACATAGAGTCTCTAAGGGCAGAAATAAAAGGTGAATTGGCAGAACTTAAAAATGCAATCAATGAGATCCAATCCAATCTAGATAATCTAACAGCTAGAGTAACTGAGACAGAAGAGAGAATAAGCGATCTGGAAGACATTATAATAGATAAAAAGGGAAAAGAGGAGGCCAGGGAAAAACAACTCAGAATCCATGAAAATAGAATCAGAGAAATAAGTGACACCATGAGGCGTTCCAATGTCAGAATCATTGGAATCCTGGAGGGAGTGGAGAGAGAGAGAGGACTAGAAGATGTATTTGAGCAAATCGTAGCTGAGAACTTCCCTAATCTGGGGAATGAAACATTCGAGTCCTAGAGGCAGAGAGGATGCCTCCTAAGATCAAGGAAAACAGGCCAACACCCTGGCATGTAATAGTAAAACTTGCAAATCTTAGAACCAAGGAAACCATCTTAAGGGCAGTTAGGGGGAAGAGATTCCTTACGTACAGAGGGGGAAACATCAGAATAACGTCAGACCTATCCACAGAGACCTGGCAAGCCAGAAAGGCTTGGCAAGACATATTCAGGGTACTAAATGAGAAGAACATGCAGCCAAAAATACTTTATCCGGTAAGGCTTTCATTTAGAATGGATGGAGAGATGCAGAGCTTCCATGACTGGCAGAAGTTGAAAGAATATGTGACCACTAAGCCGGCCCTGCAAGAAATATTAAGGGGGGTTCTATAAAAGGAGAAAGACCCCAAGAGTGATCTACAACAGAAATTTACAGGGACAATCTATAAAAACAACGTCTTCACAGGCAACATGATGACAATTAATTCATATCTTTCAATAATCACTCTCAACGTGAATGGCCTAAACGCTCCCATAAAATGGCACAGGGTTGCAGATTGGATAAAAAGACAGGACCCATCCATACGCTGTCTACAAGAGACTCATTTTGAACCTAAAGATACATCCAGACTGAAAGTGAAGGGATGGAGATCTATCTTCCCTGCCAGCGGACCTCAAAAGAAAGCTGGGGTAGCAATTCTTATATCAGACAAATTAGATTTTAAACTAAAGTCTGTAATAAGAGACACAGAAGGACACTATATCATTCTTAAAGGGTCTATCCAACAAGAAGATCTAACAATTGTAAATATCTATGCCGCCAACATGGGAGCAGCCATCTACATAAGCCAACTGTTAACCAAAATAAAGAGTCATATTGATGATAATACGTTAATTGTAGGAGACCTCAATACTCCACTCTCAGCAATGGACAGATCATCTAAGCAGAAAATCAACAAGGAAACAAGAGCTTTGAATGATACATTGGACCAGATGGACCTCATAGATATTTACAGAACATTCCACCCTAAAACAACAGAATACTCCTTCTTCTCGAGCACACATGGAACTTTCTCCAGAATAGACCATATACTGGGTCACAAATCAGGTCTCAACCGATACCAAAAGATTGAGATTATTCCCTGCATATTCTCAGACCCAATGCTCTAAAACTGGAACTCAATCACAAGAAAAAATTTGGCAGAAATTTAAACACTTGGAAGCTAAAGACCACTCTGCTCAAGAATGTTTGGGTCAACCAAGAAATCAAAGAAGAACTTAAACAATTCATGGAAATCAATGAGAACAAAAACACATTGGTCCAAAACCTATGGGATACTGCAAAGGCGGCCCTAAGGGGGAAATACATAGCCATCCAAGCCTCACTCAAAAAAATAGAAAAATCCCGAATTCACCAACTAACTCTACACCTTAAAGAACTAGAGAAAAAGCAACAAACGATGCCTAAGCCACGCATTAGAAGAGAAATAATTAAAATTAGAGCAGAGATCAATGAATTAGAAACCAGAAACACAGTAGATCAGCTCAATGAAACTAGAAGCTGGTTCTTTGAAAGAATTAATAAGATTGATAAACCACTGGCCAGACTTATCCAAAAGAAAAGAGAAAGGACCGAAATTAATAAAATTATGAATGAAAGGGGAGAGATCACGACTAACACCAAGGAAATAGAAACAGTCATTAGAAATTATTAACAACAACTATATGCCAATAAACTGAGCAATCTGGATGAAATGGAGGCCTTCCTGGAAACCTATTAGCTGCCAAGACTGAAACAGGAAGAAATTGACAACCTGAATAGGCCAATAGCCAGTAACGAGATTGAAGCAGTGATCAAAAACCTCCAAAAAAACAAGAGTCCAGGTCCTGATGGATTCCCTGGGCAATTCTACCAAACATTCAAAGAAGAAATAATACCTATTCTACTGAAGCTGTTTCAAAAAATAGAAACAGAAGGAAAACTTCCAAACTCATTCTATGAGGCCAGCATTACCTTAATCCCCAAACCAGGCAAAGACCCCATCAAAAAGGAGAATTTTAGACCGATATCCCTGATGAATATGGATTCCAAAATCCTCAACAAAATCCTAGCTAATAGGATCCAACAATACATTAAAAGGATCGTCCACCACGACCAAGTGGGATTTATCCCCGGGATGCAAAGGTGGTTCAACATTCGCAAATCAATCAATGTGATAGAACACATTAATAAAAGGAGAGAGAAGAACCATATGGTCCTCTCAATTGATGCAGAAAAAGCATTTGACAAAATACAACATCCTTGCCTGATTAAAACTCTCCAGAGTATAGGGAGAGAGGGAACATTCCTCAAGCTCATAAAATCCATCTATGAAAAACCCACAGTGAATATCATCCTCATTGGGGAAAAGCTGAGAGCCTTTCCCTTAAGATCAGGAACACGTCAAGGGTGCCCACTCTCACCACTATTGTTCAACATAGTACTAGAAGTCCTAGCAACAGCAATCAGACAACAAAAAGAAATAAAAGGTATTCAAATTGGCACAGAAGAAGTCAAACTCTCTCTTTTCGCAGACGACATGATACTTTATGTGGAAAACCCAAAAGACTCCACCCCCAAATTACTAGAACTCATCCAGCAATTCAGTAATGTGGCAGGACACAAAATCAATGCACAGAAATCAGTTGCTTTCTTATACACTAACAACGCAACTGTAGAAAGAGAAATTAGAGAAACGATTCCACTTACAATAGCACCAAAAACCATAAGATACCTCGGAATAAACCTACCAAAGAGGTAAAGGATCTATACTCTAGGAACTACAAAACACTCATGAAAGAAATTGAAGAAGACACAAAAAGATGGAAAAACATTCCATGCTCATGGATCGGAAGAATAAACATTGTTAAAATGTCTATGCTGCCCAGAGCAATCTACACCTTCAATGCCATCCCGATCAAAATTCCAATGACATTTTTCAAAGTGCTGGAACAAACAATCCTAAAATTTGTATGGAATCAGAAAAGACCCCGAATCGCCAAGGAGATGTTGAAAAAGAAAAAGCTGGGGGCATCGCATTGCCCGATTTCAAGCTATATTACAAAGCAGTGATCACCAAGACAGCATGGTACTGGCAGAAAAACAGACATACAGACCAATGGAACAGAATAGAGAAACCCAGATATGGACCCTCAACTCTATGGTCAAATAATCTTCGACAAAGCAGGAAAAAACATGCAATGGAAAAAAGATAGTCTCTTCAATAAATGGTGCTGGGAAAATTGGACAGCCACATGCAGAAGAATGAAGCTCGACCATTCTCTAACACCATTCACAAAGATAAACTCAAAGTGGATGAAAGACCTCAATGTGAGACAGGAATCCATCGAAATCCTAGAGGAGAACATAGGCAGTAACCTCTTTGACATCGGCCACAGCAACTTCTTTCAAGATACATCTCCAAAAGCTAGTGAAACAAAAGCAAAAATGAACTTTTGGGACTTCATCAAGATCAAAAGCTTCTGCACAGCAAAGGAAACAGTCAACAAAACAAAGAGGCAACCCACAGAATGGGAGAAGATATTTGCAAATGACACTACAGATACAGGGCTGGTATCCAAAATCTATAAAGAACTTCTCAAACTCAATACCCAAAAAACAAAGAAGTCAAAAAGTGGGCAGAAGAGATGAAGACACTTCTCTGAAGAAGACATACAAATGGCTAACAGACACATGAAAAAATGCTCATCATCATTAGCCATCAGGGAAATCCAAATCAAAACTACACTGAGATACCACCTTACACCAGTTAGAATGGCAAAAATGGACAGGGAAAGAAACAACAAATGTTGGAGAGGTTGTGGAGAAAGGGGAACCCTCTTACACTGTTGGTGGGAATGCAAGTTGGTACAGCCACTTTGGAAAACAGTGTGGAGGTGCCTCAAAAATTTAAAAATAGAGCTACCCTATGACCCAGCAATTGCACTCCTGGGTATTTACGCCAAAGGCACAGATGTGGTGAAAAGAAGGGCCATATGCACCCCGATGTTCATAGCAGCAATGTCCGCAATAGCCAAACTGTGGAAAGAGCTGAGATGCCCTTCAACAGATGAATGGATAAAGAAGATGTGGTCCATACATACAATGGAATATTACTCAGCCATCAGAAAAGATGAATACCCAGCTTTTACATCAACATGGATGGGACTGGAGGAGATTATGCTAAGTGAAATAAGTCAAGCAGAGAAAGTAATTATCATATGGTTTCACTTATTTGTGGAACATAAGGAATAACATGGAGGACATTAGGAGGAGGAAGGGAAAAGTGGGCAGGGGGAATTGGAGGGAGAGATGAACCATGAGAGACTATGGACCTGAGAAACAAACAGGGTTTTAGAGGGGGGAGGGGAGGGGGGATTGGTTAGCTCGGTGATGGGTATTAAGGAGGGCACGTACTGCATGGAGCACTGGGTGTTATACAAAAACAATGGATCATGGATCACTACATCAAAAACTAATGATGTATTGTATGGTGACTAACATAACATAATAAAATTAAAAAAAAAGAAAATATTGACAACATGTCAATAGAAATGACATGGTAATAGAAATATACTGATGAAGAGAAATGGAGTATTATGTGAAGCTTGAGATTTTTTCCTCTTCCAGAATCTATCGTTCAAATGCAGAGGTTCTTTTTATGTAAAATGGTCAGTGAAACAGACAGAATAGAAGATGTAGTTCATTGGTACATATGGGACTTAAATTATTTTCCTTTGAAATCTGATTTTAAGTGTGCATAATCTTGAAAGTGCTTTGATGTGTTTAAATTTAATTACAGAGAATAAATACTTAAAAAAAAAATAAAAGAAGGGTTATTCTTGTGTTAGAAAACTCAGGAGTCTCCCAGTGCGGGGAGGGTAATGGCATATTAAGTCCTGTAGGGAGCCTTCTCTCTTCTGGGAAGCATCTGTACCCACCCCCCCAACCCTGCTTTTGGGTTAGTAATGTTAGTATCGTTTTGGATGCCTCTCTATCCTTCATAAATATTTCCCACTTGTCCTTCCAAAGCCTCTTGCCAGTTCCTCCACTTGTTTTTCCATTGTCACTACTTGAGCTGAAGCTCATACCATTTATTAAGGACTGAGTTGTATCCCCTCCCCAATCCTTATGTTGAAGGCCTCACCCCCAAAGTGACCCTATTTGGAGATAAGGCCTTTAAAAGAAGTGATAAAAGTAAAGGAGGGCCTAAAGGGTGGGGCCCGTGTCCGAAAGGACTGGTATTTTTAGAAGAAGATGAAGAGACACCAGCAACCTCTCTCTCTGTCCTTGCACACATGGAGGAAAGCCCACGTGAGGACCCAACAAGAGGGGGCCTGTTCACAAGACCGGCAAAGATCCCCCCAGAGGAAACTAACCTTGCTGGCACCTTGATTTTGGACTTCAAGCCTCTAGAACCTGGAGAGAGTAAATTTCTGTTGCTGAAGCCTCCCAGTCCATGGTATCCTGTTAGGGTGGTCTGAGCAGATCAATACACCATTTTATATTGGGACTTTTTTTTTCCCCCTAGTAGTACAGAATCTATAATAGTAGCCTTGGATCCTGGTCTCCAGTCCATCTTGGTTCTATTTCTTACGGCATCATGTACATCTTACACTGAAATCCTTGCATGGCCCATCAGTGCTGCATGATAAAGTTTCAGTGCTTTAGCTGGACATTCAAGATCTCAGTAAACTATCTCCAAATCTCTTTTCCAGCATCTTTTCTCTCTGCTTCCCAGTCTGAACTCCATGTTCCAGCCTCTTCCCAGTCCCCAAAATACGCCCACTCCTTCCATGGCCCCATTGGAATTTCCTTCAGTTTCCATGCTGACCGTCCTTATCTACCCATCCTTTCGGCTCATCTCGAGCCTGCCTGCCTTCCTCCCCCTCCTGCCGTCTCCACAGTGGCCCAGAGGGTCTTGCGGGTTCCACTTGGATCTCTATGAATGCTTGGGTTGTAAGTGTTTCACGTTCTCTGTCTGGGTAGATGCCTCGACTGTGCTGCCTTCGGCTCTATCCCCCATGCTCGACACCCACACCGTAGGCAGAATCAACCCTCGTGAGTGGGTGAGTGATTAGCAATGCCAGCAGGCGGCAGCTTGTGGCTTCCACAGACGGAGCTGGGCCTTGGGTCGGACTATGTGTGGCATAGAGGAGTTAAAGCCCCAAGGTGAACTGAACTGCAACTGAAGCTGAGTGGCTTAGGTCTTGGGCAGGTGTCCCTTTGAGACTGGATTCCTCCCATCTAACGACATGTCTAATGGCTGGTGAGAGAAATGACGCATGTATTGGTAGGAATACTACCCCCTCCAACCTATATGTCCCGGTTTTCTTTTTTTTTTTTTTTTTAAAGATTTTATTTATTTATTTGACAGAGACACAGCGAGAGAGGGAACACAAGCAGGGGGAGTGGGAGAGGGAGAAGCAGGCTTCCCACTGAGCAGGGAGCCCGATGCGGGGCTCGATCCCAGGACCCTAAGATCATGACCTGAGCCGAAGGCAGACGCTTAATGACTGAGCCACCCAGGTGCCCCCCGGTTGTTGTCACTGTGAGGTAGAGTCAGTATTTGCAGAAATTTAACAGCTAGAGCCGATGAGCTAGGCCACTGGGGCCCAGGATCTCCGGTGGATGAGCGTCTTCCCCATAAGCTTAGTGTCAGACTATAAATAATAACTTCGAGGCCGACCCTGAAAATATAGACAGAAAGTGACTTTACCTTTGTGTGTATGTAAGTCTGTGTTTTTTGTATAGAGGCCCCCTCATTTAGAGAAGAAGCCTGCTCCAAATTCCCCCTCCTCAACTAGAAAGTTTGTCCTTCACGAGACTGACAGAGGTTATATATTAACACTGAACTGCAGGGAGCATGCTGGCTTTTGTAAAAGCATGTCTCATGCCAAACACTGTTAGAGGTAGAAAACAAATCAAGTGTGGGGTTTCCCAAATTACACTTAGCATATGGAATGAGAATAAAAAAAAAAATTTTTTTTTAGGGGTCTTCTGTTAAGGACCAGAAAACCTGTTAGACCAATTCTAAAAGAGCTGTAATACTTGTGAATTAAAAAAAAAAAAATTATTATTTTTTTAATTCACAAGTGGTACTTTGATGTACTGCTAAGGTCCTTTTGGCGATGCCCGTGGGAATTCAGTATATGAGAAATCCACACCAGATGGAATGAGAAGCCATTTCATCTGTCATCAATCCTTCTGGACAGTTCGAGTGGAATGGACAGTTCCTGAAGGGTTGAAACCTTGGCGGCAAGCATGGAGTGTTGCTTGTGTGTGTGTGGGGGGGTCATCATGGTGACCCCCTTCCTTGAGCCGTTCTGTAGCAGTGATACCCAAGAAACCAGGGGGCTGGTAGGCTATTTAAGTATGTGTTTTCATGTTTGGTAGAGAAAGAACTAATATAAAAGCATTCTTCGTTGCTGCCCCTTTGGTTTAATTTCCAGAATGGCGCAAATGCCATGCTTGAGGGAACCTCTGTGGCCACTCATCCCCCTTCTGCAGCCTTCTGTCTTCTCTTGTGTGAATGGGGCTTACGTGCATCCGTGAGACCCTCCCACAGAGTTGATGGCCAGGCCTTGGAATCCTCCTGATTCACAGCTCCTCGGCTTTCACCAGCTCACAGAAGCCTCCCGTGCAGGGCTTGTTAACCTCCCTCAGGATGAGGATTATCATTCACCAGGGAGAAAAGGGTATCTTGTAGCTGCAGACTGCCCTGAACCCACGTCAAGCCTCAGGGAGGAATGTGTAATCTCAGAAAAGGGAATCAAAGTCCTCAACACTCGGAACCTGGGGAAATTGCAGAGAAGCCAGCTCTCTGCTTTCTTGGGTGTGTGAGAATCCGGGGAGGGTCAGGCAGGCACAACCAGGGGGCCGGGGCCGGTCGCTCGTGGTATCCCCACATTTCCTCCATTGTGGGAAGGCCCCCTGTGGAAAAGGGAAGAAAAGCCTGTCAGTTAGCATAACGTGGCCCTCTGATGACCTGTCAGTTCTGGATTTGAGGAAGGGGAGATTCTGAAAACCTGCATCTACCCAAAGACAGTCACCTCTGTCTAGACCAGGATTTCTTACCCGCGGCACTGGTGACATTTGGGGTCTGATGGTTCTCTGTCGCAGGGGGCCATCCTGTGTCAGCAGCATGCCTGGCCTCCATCCAGTAGATGCATAGCACCTCGCCAGTGGTGACCACCAGAAAGGTCTCCTGATCTCATCCAAGGTCCCTAGGGGACACAGTTGCTCTGGTTATGAGCCCCTGGCCCAGGCTTAGCAGGGACATTAGTAAAATCTGTTTTTTTGTTGTTGTTTTGTTTTCTTTTTTACTTTATGCCCTCTCTAGCTAATGATCTCCATAGAGTTAAAACTAATAGTGGCTTCTCCTGGTCCCCGGGATAGCAGAACATGCACTGATCTGCCTTGAGAGAACAGTTTTCCTGTGTTTTACCTCCTAAGTTGTTCATGCTGCCTGGATGCTGGGCACCCCAGCAAATAAGCTTGCCACTAGGGCGCAGAAACCAAAAACAACGCACTCCCTGATTGCCAGGGAGGGGGCATGTTGTCTTTCCCCTCGCTCTCCTGGATCCATGCAATAATTAGCCAAAGTAAAATGAATATTAGCTCATGCTTAATTGCCTTTACAGCGTGCTCACCGGCACTGACCCAGTAGTGCTAAACCAATTATTTTTTGAACTTTATGGCTTTAAATAATCCTTTGCTCTAAAATTCCCTGTACCCCTCAGCTACTTAACCACAGGCCCCTCTGCCCTAAATCCTTTTCTTATACTTTGTAGCTTTTTAAGCAAGGCCCCTCTTTAAGAAGACATAATCCCTTCTCTGTAGAAAACATGAAAGACCTTGAACAAATCAAGATTTCTCCATGGAGAATTCAGCTAATCCTGTGCTTAGCTCCTAACAAGGAAATCCATCTCTCCACCAAGCACGCCATTACCCGGACTAATGCCTGACTTGAATAACAAGCAAATTATTGTGCTTTTAATTGTACCCTGCTCGGTCACAAAGCACATCTGAGAGAGGAATGTGCCGAGCTTCTGCAGGAGAAACAGGTCATGCTTCTAATCCTCCTTTTCTGTCGCCTTCCCCTCCCCCATTCCAATCCTCTCTCTCTCCAGCAGCGGTGGGGGTGGGGGGCGGGGGGAAGACAGCTAAATTATATTTAAAATGCAAGAGTCTAAAAGACGAAAAAAGGTGGTAAATACTGATTTGGGAGAGGATGAATTATCCAGACTCTCTGCAGTGTGGCTCATTTGAAGACAATCAATTGGTGTTATCATAACCCGATTACCGAGGGCACTCTTTGTTACCCTAAACCGGGCTTCCTCAGCCCTATTGACGTTTCGGGTTGGATAATTCTGGTGGGGGGCTGCCGTGTGCATTGTAGGATTTTTAGCAGCCTCTGGGTTCTGACAATCCGAGATGTCCTGAGCCATTACCAAATATCTCCTGGGGGCAAAATTGCCCCAGGTTGAGAACCACCAACCCGAAGCTTTCCATACTGGGATTTATCTGTGCTCTCCCGCCTCTCCTTCCAGGACACAAACCTCAAGAAGGTCATGGTTCCCAGGGTAAAATGGGGGAACAACTTCGATATTTATATAGGGTAGAAAGAGTGGGCGGGAAGAAGGCACAGGCTCATGTGTTGCCAGGGGTCAGAGAGTGGGAACAGCCCTTCACACCAAGATCAGAAAAAGTCTGATTGTTGTTCTGGCTTCCATTCTGCAGTGGCGGTACCCCTGGTGAGCAAGCTTTGAGTGCCTTCAGCTTGTTCAGTTTGGAGCTGGGCTTGCTGTGGGGGAGATAGATGAGGGGTGATGGAGAAGGGGCAGAGAGGAAAGAACCTGTCGTCCGAAGGTGCTGATGCTCTCTGCCCTTGGTACTTGGGACACAAGAGAAGGACCCAGATTCAGGGGTACCCATTGTGGAAGTGGTGACAATCCCCTTTTGGACTCGGAAATCCAGACCAAAGAGAACTACCTGGAAGAGAAACATAATGCAAGCATTGAGTTGCATTTTCATTACAGCCACTGAGGCAAACATTTCCTCACTCCTGGAGATGCAAAGAGTCCTTCCTATTTTTAGTAAACTCCAAAGCAGCATTATCGCTTGTCCCTACCGGCCAGAAGCAAAAGCTGGGAAAGGATTGTCCTGCAGTGAGCCCCAGTCTCCAGTAGATGGCGGTGTACATCTTCCTCAGAAGCCCGGCCGGGCGGCCGCTCGCCAACACTCCTTGGCCTGAGCAAGAAAAGTGCCACGGTCTTTCGGAGTCAGTCTTCTCTCATTGTTGGCACAAACAGCCCCAAACAATTGTACTGACCACACAGCTCCAAGCCACATTCCAGGGCGCTGCCGTCTGCTCGGGAGTGAATGCTGGGAAAATGAACCAAGCTGCTAATTTGCTTGATTGGGGGCGGGGGGAATAAGATCTTCAGTAACAATGGGTGTAATTTATTTTTCCAATAAGAATAGGGGCAATGCCATTTCATACCCCCATTCCCGACTGCTACCGTAAATGAAAGCAATCACCTAATTAGTCCTGAATTACTAACTGGCCGGGTAAAGGATCTGCTAAAAATCAAGCTTGAAGTGAGGAATCTGGAAAAGATGTGATTTCCTTGAGAGGATGGGGGGAGGGTAGGGGGCTGGGGGGTTGAAGGCCTAAAGTCCACTGTGGGGCCCCAGGGCCCTGCAGTCTGGGGATTGTGCTGGGCTCTGACCCTGGGAGAAACAAGGCTCAGTGATTTCTCCAGGCCATTCATTTTGTGCAGGCGAATGACTTTCTAAACCGTGGAAAAAGAATCCGTTGGAGAAGACGTATCTGTGCATCCCTTTTAAAATGTTACAGATGTAGATGAATTGGCTTGGGAAAGAGAACACAGCCCCGTGGGGCCTGGCCACCCCATTGATGAGGCTGGACAGGCGGACCCCACAGGGAGGTTCTCGAATGCCCTATTCCCTGACACACAATGAGGGAAATGACAGGGAAATCTGAAACCAGGTTTGGAGTTAAGAAATACCCCCGAAGGAAGAACGTTACCACCTACAGGCCTACTTTCAGATTTTGGGTTTAATGTGTGTCTTTATTAAGCGCCTGTTCCCCCCAACCCAAACCACCGTATGAGGCACTCCCTGCGGGAAAAGCAAAATAGGAGAGTAGGTAAGTGCCGAAATCTTGGACTTGAAGGCTCCACGAATGGAAGTTACTAATTTACTTGTTCGGAGATGACTTCTTGTTTTTTCGTTAGATATGGCTTTAATTGAAATACTTGACTAATGCGATTTATCACAACTGTAAACTGTCAGTTTCCACAGCTGTTGCTTTTTTAGAGCAATCTGGCAAATGTGTGTGGGTAAAAACACAGACTTGGAAGGTTGAGGAAGAGCCGGCTGAGGCTTGCTTTCTCCCCCAATTTAGCTGGCCCACAGGCCCCTCACCCCCGCCAAAAACATATGCTCCTCTTCCTTAGAGACACCCACTTTGATTCTCGAGTGCATCTGTTGTTCTTGGCTGCTAAACAGCCATTCTCTCTCTCCTGGGAGAGGCACCTCATTCTCTTTTGGGGGAGCTACCCATCTCTCAGTTAACTCAGGCTTAAAGGAAGTTGACCCCACTCTCCTCTGCTGCTGTGGGGTGGGCATGCAACCCAGCTGTGGCCAGAAGGCTTCTGTTTCACCTCTCTTGGCCACAGTGGTCGGCTCTTAGGGGTATCAGAATTAAGCAAAACTGGAGCCCTATTAAGTCGTGAACTTCAGATAAACAATTACAATTTTTTTTTTTTAGTGTAAGTACGTCTCACATATGGTGTGGAACATAGGCTGAAAAAGAAAAAATGTTAATCTGAATTTCAACTTCAAGGAGGCATCCTGTGTTTTATCTGGCCAACCCTGTTAGTTCTAAGGAGAATGTTTGACCAAAGCAGGATGGAGAAGAATCAGCCTGGGACTGTTACTGGAGTGTTGCAGAAAAAATTAAGCAAAACAAAACTGTTGGTGGTTAGTAGGCTGGTAGAGTATAGGCTGGCAGGGGCCGGTGGCCGTCTTTGCTGCCGTGTGGGGACAGCTGTATGAATGGACGCCAACACCACGGAGCACACCTGTTTCATTGCAACGGGTGGATCCAGCTGTTCCCGAAGCTGGCCCTGTGTTTGGTGGAAGTCAGGGTGCTGATGGCCAGGCCGGATTGTGATTTTCTACCCCTTGAGCCAGGAGGTAGAGACAGCAGTGCCGGCAGGAGCCCCCGGGGCATGGCTTCTATTCAGTTGTGGGAGTGGTAAATGGATATTGCACAGCAAGAATAACTGATGTCTCCTGCACACTCACACGGTTTCCTCATTGTTTTGTTGCATATGAGCTCTTTGTCCTCCTGCATTAGCTCTTCAAGACATCATGGCTGGGTACAGGGCCTGATACAGTTGGATTTAGAATCGGGAACTTGAATTTCAAATTTGCCTCTGCTTGGTTTTGAGTGGTTTTAGGGTCATTGCAACTCTACAAATCTGAATTTCTTGCTCTGAAAACTAAAGACAGAGCTTACCTTCATTCATTCAGGCTGCTATATCAGAATACCAGAGACTAGGAGGCTTATAAACAACAGCGATTTATTTCTCACCATTCTGGAGGCTAGAAGTCCAAGATCAAGTTGCCGGCAGATGGGGTGTCTGGTGAGGTCCCGCTTCCTGGTTCATGGGTGGCCTTTTTGCTGTGTTCTCCCAGGCTGAAGGGCATGTGAAGGAAGGGCCACTAATAGCATTCACGAACGCTCCAGCCTCATGTCCTCATGGCACCTCTCAGAGGTCCCACCTCCAAATCCCATCACCTTGCGAATTAGGATTCCATATAGGAACTGAGGAGGGGGTGCTGGGGGACACAAACATCCAGTCTACAGCAGAAGTAATTTTCCCAGAGACTGGGGCGAGGGTTCCATGAGCTCAAGTACACAAGCACCTGTCATGGGGCCTGGTGAGGAGTAGGTGCCCTGGGGTGGGCTCCCCTCTTCTCTTTCCCTTTCTAAGAGCGAGAACACTCTTCTCTCCTACGTAACTTACAAAGAACGATAATCAAGGCCTGCAGACAAGAAAACTGAGGCTCAGGTTAAGAAAACTGTCAGGTGGGTCCTGACTCCATACCCTAGTGCATTGCCAGCACTGTAGCTGTTCCCATTATCCCTGCACATCAGGTGATTGTATACACTTGGTGGTTTGCAGGCATTTTCCACTTCTCACTTCCTGTTGGGGCACAAAGTCTCCCCTCCCTTTATTTTGGTTTTCGGTTTATTGTACTTTCGGGACAAAGGCTTTGCTTTGTGTTAGATATAAAAGTTAAGCGGGGCGCCTGGGTGGCTCAGTTGATTGAGCATCTGAAATCAACCTGAGTTGATTTCAGCTCAGGTCATGATCTCAGGGTGGTGAGATTGAGCCCTGTGTCAGGTTCCATGCTGAGAATGGAGTCTGCTTGAGATTCTACTGCTCCCCCCAGCCTCGCTTCTGTGCATGCACAGGTGCTGTCTCCCTAAAATAAAAATCTTTTAAAAAGGTGAAGCATTTGAAACTTGTTTGCTATCTTCCCTTTACCTCAGTGGCATTTACCCGATTTTAATTTTTTAGATCTTTAAGGTTAACTGTCTTCTGTTAGGGTTGGTCTATTTAACTGAAATGAAAAAAGTAAGGGTCGCTGGACGTTTTGATAATGACAACACTGTAGTCGACTTGGAATTTTCTGGAACTTAAAGGTGTAGCTTTGGGACATCTCAGGGAAGAGGATAGATTTGGAATTTGCTTTTAGAGTTGGAGGAATCTTTGAGATCACCTTTTTTCATTTTACAGGCTGTCTGATGGGTAAACTGAGGAGATTCCAGAAACTTCCAGGGTTGGGGGAGGGATCTTGCCCCAGTGAGCTGGCAACTGGACTGGAATCCAGGCATCCTGACGCACAGGTCCTGACTGCCAGAGAGGCGTGGTGAGCCTGCCGGCGCACACATCCTTGGGAGAATGCTTGCAAGAGGTTTCCGTTGGTTAGGTTGCTTTGTTTTGAAGCTCAGGTCTGTTAAATCCAGATGGGGATGTGTCTCCAGTGAGGAGGAAGGTCTTGGAAGGGGCCGAAGGTCCTTTGGGGGTCTCCAGGAAGATGCAGCAGGAGTGTGGAGATGGAGGAGATGAACTTGGGACAGATGATCACAAGGGATATTTGTCTCCTCCTGGCTGTGAAATAACAGAGCTACAGATCCTCGTGGAATTATGAGCTAAGACAAGGTCACATTTTAGATGGCTTCAGATGGCATTGTTATATCCCACAGTCTATTTGGTAGTCCCTTCTCTCCCGTGCCACCCCTCCTCCCCATTGTTTTATCTTTTTTTTTTTTTAAAGATTTTATTTATTTATTTGAGAGAGAGAGAGAATGAGAGAGACCACATGAGAGGGGGGAGGGTCAGAGGGAGAAGCAGACTCCCTGCCGAGCAGGGAGCCCGATGCGGGACTCGATCCAGGGACTCCAGGATCATGACCTGAGCCGAAGGCAGTCGCTTAACCAACTGAGCCACCCAGGCGCACCCCCATTGTTTTATCTTGATAGAAGGATTCATCGGTCGAAGAGATCTCCTTTCCCTTCCTCGCCTCCCTAGCTCTTCCTTTGTTTGACTCAGAACGGAAAGGGGAGAACCAGCACTCTCCAGTGAAAGCACACCGGCCCCTCAAGGTCAGTGCTAAATCTCATTTTTAGCTGTGGGTTTGGACAAGTTTCTTAACCCAAACCTCAGTTTTCTCGTCTGTAAGATGGACAGAATCCTGTCTTGTAAATGAGATGAAGTCCATAAATTCAGGAGGTTAAATGTATTTTCTGGTATATGATAGTTGGTCAGTAAATAGTAATTTCATTGTCGTCATGGTCTCAGGAAGGCTAGAGAGAGGGGGTAGCGTGAGAATTGCTAATGTGGAAGGATGTGTAGACGCAAACGATAGTGTCGGCTGCCGTTAGAACAATTGCTACGTGTTAGAGACACTCGCCTGAAAGCCTTAGGTTTAATTTATTGAATCCTCACAGCAGCCCTCCGAAGTAGGCATTATCTTCTTTTTTGCAGGTGGGAATACCAAGGCGCAGGAAGGTTAAGCGATTTGCCCAGAGCCACGCAGCTTGTGGTGCAGAAGTTGTATTCAAACCTTAGAGGCTCTTGCCCCCGGGAGAGCAGGTGAGGGGTCAGAAAGCAAGGAAAGCAGGGTCGCCGGGAAGAAGGGTGTGTGTCTGGTCTTTGGACGGAGTTTTTACTTCAGTCTGCTTTGAATCTGTTCAGCGAGGTGGGGTCAGCTACAGGTGCTGCTTTTAGAGGCGAGAGGAGGCCCCCCTCCAGCCACCCCTTGAAACACAGACCTGTAGCCTCGTTTTGAAGCTTTTGAGATCAATCTCTCCTTACTGTTTTCCCAAAGCCTTCCTTCTATGCATTTAGTGCTTAAATGGCAAGACCCCTCTCCTTCCAGCCGGTTGGAGAACGTATTTCTTTAAATCCTCACTTGGGGTCAGTGGAAGGCCAGTATCACAAATTCAGTGGAAGGGAGGAGCTTCCTCAGGCCAGCTCACACCGTGATACCGGTAAACAAAGGACAGACCTTCTTCCTTGTGTAACCGAGGGATCCTTTGCCAGCCTCAGATGTGGGTCAGATTGTGCTCAGCATTCCAGCCTCGTTGGTGAGGTCGCTTCATCTTGCCCCAAATCGGTTGGAGTTGAGTTTGCCTGTAGGCATGGGTCTAGGAGTTGACTTGGTCCAGTTGGGTGGGTCCTGACTCCATACCCTAGGTAGAGAGAGTGAAGTGCAGGGACCTGTTGGGGCCCCCAGCAGTCCCAGGATCTTTGTGTCTGATGTGCTTTTCCTTCTATGAAATGTTACTCTTGTCCAACCTGGACAGCTCTGTCTTGTCCGTGATGCCTATACAGTCCAGGTTCTGGGTCAGGCCTCAGGGACCTCAGGGTTGCAGCTTTCTTTGGCTGATACTTAACCATGGGGGCAGAGTTTAGAGAACCATTGTGCCAGAACCAGCCCTTTCCTCAAATCTTCTGGCCCTGGAGTGCAGCTTGGGTCTGATCCTGGCTTTACTGTCTTCATGGTGAGCCTCTTTGAGGACTTCTGTGCTCTTTCCAGCTGGATGCCTGGAGTTTTCAGTCAAATTACATGTCAGAAGCAAACAAGTCAGGGCATTCATTCTTTCCGCTAAGAAAACCCTTTGGTCCCTACGGTAGACACCAGTGTTGCTCACATGTGAGAATATAATCAACAGGAAGGATTCTCCTCCTTTGACATATTGACGTTAGGCTTGGTCTTGTGACTTGCTTTGGTCAATGAAATGTGAGTGGACGTGCGACGTCCACCACTTTTAAGAGCCTGTGTGAAGTTCTGCATGCTTGCTTTTCCTTTGCCTTCTTGATGATGGAAGCTCATGTCAGACTGTGTTTCTGTCAGGCTGGGCCTGAATGAGAACAAACAGAGCCATCTTGCTGACCCAAGATGTCAATGTCACATGGAACAAAAATAACCTTTGGGGTTTTTTTTAAACCACGGGGAAATTCTGGTTACTTGTTACTGCAGCCTAGCTTTGCCGGTTCTGACTGTCGTTGTATGGAGCGCTAGCCTCCCAGTTCTTACCGTATCCTAATGCATAATGCATACTTATTTTGTACGTTTGTAGTATTAGAAGGGCTAGTCAAACATTCAGAAAAAAGGCTTATCTGAAGGCAACTCTGGGTCTACCTAGAAGCTACTGTTCTTAAACAATTTAGATATACTTTACCAGCCTCCCACTCCTTGTGACCATGTGAGAAACGATGTAATGTAAGGACTTGAGTAGACGATAGCTGGGCTAAATCTTCAAGTTGACCGAGTGCCTTAATAGGCTTACTGCAACGATAGTCTTTTATTAAGATCAATGTATTCATCAAACGACTCCTGAAAGGTAATTATCACTGTGTTGTATGGACTTATTCCTACTTCCTTTTCCTGGAAGTAGAGCACTGTCCCCTTTGTGAACTAATTGAATCTGTTCAGCAATAAAGAACTTTAGATCTCATTTTATGCTCCTACCCATTTTATAGAAAAGATTCGGAGCTGGGGATTGGCCAACTCCGGTCTGTGGGCCAAATCTGGCTCACCGCCTGTTTTTTTTCAAATTGTTCTTATTCAGACTCAGCCACACCATTCACGCCATATTGTCAATGACTGCTTTTGTGCTCTGATGGCAAAACTGAGTATTGGTAACAGGCTGCGTGGCCCACAAAGCCCCAACTAATTATTATCTGGTCCTTTATGAAAATGTTTGACTCCTGTTGGAGAGCAAAGAGGGATAAATAACTTGCCTAAGGTCACGGAAAAGCTTCTAAGTGGCAATGCATTGTGTTCTAATCTTCCATTTGTGGGGAGTGGTTTGTTCATTTTGTCCACCATCACCTGCCTTATTTCAAGTATCCTAAAGGAGAGGGAGGCAGCTTCCTCCACCAGATCCCAGTGGAGAAGCAGACTTTCAGTAAAGCTTCCCCATAAAAATACAAGTGAGCTGCAGTATTGTCAAGGCATGGGCAAGCTGAAACTCCAGGGAATGTGGGGGAAGTGTAAATAAAGAACATATATCACATCCCCAAGGTATCTTAGCTGCAAGTGATAACCGTTGAGTCTACAACACAGGTTGACATGGTTTTGTGTTTTGTGTTTTTTTTTTTTTTTGAATTGTAGGGTTTTAGTTTTCTTTTACTCTGGGGTGCAATTAGCCCAATGTCATGAAAAAAAAAAAAATCCAACTCTTCTGTAGAACTCACCCAAACCCCATTTCTCAAGAAGCTCAAGGTCATCGCAAAATTAGAGGTTTTAAGCTTTCCGAATACCTACAATGAAAGCTCCTGTATTTACACTTGAAGACTAAGACATCAAACCTCCAAAAGTACCCTGGGTTTTGAAAGTGACATGCGTGTCCCTGATCTGCTGGAATTTCTTTCCAGAAGCATGTTGGGGGACTTAATTCTGGTATATTTTCTAGGTTCTTGCACAGCCAGAGATTGCTTTATTTCATTGCATAAATAACAAAGATCTTCTGTACATTCCTTTATTTCCCTCTGAGCAACTGGAATTGCAGCAGATCCGAGCTTTGTGCTCATCTATTTGAAATAAATGTGTACCGAAGATGTAGGAATAATAAGGACTAACTTTTATGGACCGCTCTCATTAAAACTCACCTTCAAAAAAACACTCCTCCTTATAATCAAATGACACCTCATAACCACCTAACCATTTTTAATATTCTCCAGACTCCACTGAACGAGGCTGAAGCTCAGACAGTGTCTAGCTAGTCAGGAGAAAGTGTCTACCATCCTATTTAAAAGCAGTTATTGGGATAGGTTTTTTACAGGCAGTGGGCTAGGACAATTCAGAAACAATTGCTTACGTGATAGTTGGAGGATTTGTCCCTGTCAAACAGTTAATATTGCTTTAATACATGAAGTAGGCTGTATAAGACGGCAATAATGAAAAATGTCAGGAAACACAATATCAATTGTTATTCAACATCCACATTAAAGATTACTTTTTTGTCAGTAGCTTTCAGAAAATGTATTTTCCATCAGATCTGATTGCGTTCGTCTTTGAAGTGCTCCATCCTCCCGGTAGATTTAATGTGACATCTAGGCACTTTTTAGTCCCCGGGCCTCTGAGGCGATTCAGAGAGGCACAACAAGCCATCACAGGTTTATCCTCAAAGGCCGACACTGTCTGTCTGATTTATTGTAACTTTAAGAATCATCTCCAGCAAAGCATGAGCCTTGCTACCCATCCACGGCGTCAGACTTTTATCAATTCATTTGTATGCAGCCGGGTACCTCTTGGAACCAAGAGCCCTATAGCCACTCATGGAAAATGCATTACCTGCGACTAATCCTTTTTATCTTTAAAGTCTGTATTTTTTATGTATAAGTCATTTTGGGTTATCATAAAATATACATAATTCTCCCTCCCCTCCCCCCTCCCCCCCAAAAAGACAAAATGGGAAGGGAATATATAATAAGTTATAAGCGTGTGGTGATCTTATCAGCAATGATTCTAAATAAACAGCTCTCTTTATGTAAACACCAAGGGATATAAAGCTGTGATTACTTTCAATGGGAAATAGGAATGCTTCCATTTCTCCCCCCCCCTTTTGGGTTTCAAAGTGAAACAGATTAATCATTGAAAACACGCTTGTGCCCGCTGCTGTCTTCCAGTGTGTTTGTTGGGGGTGGAGGTGTTGGAGTGAGTGGGGGCGGAGGCTAATGGCTGTGTGTTCCATTTCACGGGTTTCCCAAATTGCTTCGCTCCACAAACATTTTCTAAGCCATTTGTGAATGGCCTTAATTAAGAGGACTGGAAATGTGTCTCTTGGAAGGATCAAAGTAAATCTCCTTCACTAGCCCCAACCTAGTGTGAGGGTCCAGGGTCGGAACTTCAGTGGGTAGTGAGGCCCCTGGTCCCTAGTGTTACACCTGCTATTTGCTGTCTTGAGGCATCCTGTCGTTGTTTCGGATAATTGAACTCTGCTCCGGTCTGAATCTTCACAAGCATAGGAAACTTTATTCCACTTTAAACAAAATACAAGTGCCCAGAGTTCACGGTCTGGACTAGGTCGACAAACTGTGGCCCGTGGGTCAGATCCTGCTGTGGCCTGTTTTTGTCAATAAAGATTTATTGGAACCACAGCCACGTTCATTTGTTGAGGAGTTCACTGTGGCTGCTTTCAGACTTCACTGGCAGAGGTAATGGTTCTGACAGACTGTATGGCCCGGAAAGCCCCAGATAGTAACTATTACGACATTGAGTGAAAAATTTGTTGATCCTTGCCTTGGACCCATACCTGCAATTTTAAATTAACTTAGTAGGGCGCCTGGGTGGCTCAGTCGGTTAAGCGTCTGCCTTCGGCTCAGGTCATGATCCTGGAGTCCCGGGATCGAGTCCCGCATCGGGCTCCCTGCTCGGCGGGGAGTCTGCTTCTCCCTCTGACCCTCCTCCCTCTCATGCTCTCTCTCTCACTCTCTCTCTCGCTCTCTCTCTCATATAAATAAAATCTTAAAAAACAAAACAAAACGGGGCGCCTGGGTGGCTCAGTTGGTTAAGCGACTGCCTTCGGCTCAGGTCATGATCCTGGAGTCCCAAGATCGAGTCCCGCATCGGGCTCCCTGCTCGGCAGGGAGTCTGCTTCTCCCTCTGACCCTCCTCCCTCTCATGCTCTCTGTCTCTCATTCTCTCTCTCTCAAATAAATAAATAAAATCTTAAAAAAAAATTAATTAACTTAGTAAATAAGTTAGTTAAGTCAATCTAAGATTTATGTGGCCTGCGAGGGAAAAGTTCTTATTTGGGTATAAACAATCTTGAAGGATATACTACAAACTCGTGACAAAAACTGGTGCATGGGGAGTGAGACTATGGATGAAAGTTGAAAGGGGTGTTTTATCCTTTTATACTTAAAATTTTTATGAAACACTATTTTCAGAATCTGCCTGATTTTGGGGGGGTGCAATCTCTCTCTGGGCTATACCCTGTTTCAATCTTCTACAAAGGGACCATAGATTCCAGGACATTAAAAGATTGTACCCAGTCACAGGGTATTTACTATCTTTTTATTTTTCATAAATTCAATGTCTGGGCATATTCAGATATTACATGCATTGCCTTCAGTCCTCAGCCAAAGGTGGCTTGTTTGTTTGTTTTTTATTAGAGAGCGGAGGGGGGAGGCAGAGAGACAGAGAGAAACTCAAGCAGACTCGGTGCTGAGCTTGATTTGGGGTTCGATCTCAAGACCCTGAGATCATGACCTGAGCTGAAACCAAGAGTCAGACGCTCAACCGACTGAGCCACCCAGGCGCCCCAGTGGGGTTTCTTTGTGTTAAACAGTTGTGGGCCCCCAAGCTGACAGGATTTAAAGAACAGAGAGGCAGACCAAGGGATGTGCGCCCACAAGCCACAGCCAAGCTCTGTGGGGTTTTCAGGGAAATTGTTAAAAATGGGTAGGTGGTCTGTGGGGCAGGAATTGTAAGCACAGCTCTCTGCACTTTCAGGACTCTGGCGGACCCACTGCGTTTTTTCCCTCAAATAGAAACAGAAAGCAAGGGTGCATGATTTTTAGATGAGGAATTTTTTAACTGGAAGATTTGCGGTTACTACATGCTTCCCTCCATAATTTCCACATGCAGCTTATCTTTTGGGAAAGGATCTCCAGAATCCTGTTGAACTTGCTTAAAAACAATGGGCTGAGTCTATTAGTGTCTGTTTTCCACAAGAAAGACAAAAAAAAAAAAAAAAAAAATCACTTCGAAGTAATGTCAGAAGATGTTAAGATTTTATGAGGGTTTTCCATAACCCTCCCATGCATCCCTTTGGCAATGAAAAAAAAAATCAGATTTATTCTCATAGTTGTTGCTGACATATGAGCAATTGTAAACTCCTGTTTACGTACAACGTCTGAGTTCCTCCGTGTGATGTAGCAGTTCACCTCTTGGCCCTCATCTTTGCTGTTCCTCTCTCCCTAGTGGCACCATGCTCTCTGATATTTCTTAACCTTGGCCTTTCTGTCCAGGGAAGGCGCCCCCGGCCACCACCCCCCTGCCCTGCCCCCAGGCCTTGTTTATCTGGAAACTCCAGCTCATCTTTCATGACCCATCCTTACCCCCAGCCTCACTGCAGTTGCCCACAGCACTTGGATACAGTCTGTTGTTTTTTTTCCAAATCTTGTTGCCACTTTATTTACATGAGATCCTTGAGGGTGGGGACTGAGGCTTAACTGGCCTCTGTATCTTCAGTACTTGGGGCGGTGATTTGCTTCAGTAGGTGCTCAGTAAATGCTTGTTGAAAAAAAATACAGGGCTGTAATTTTAAAGCAGAAAGAAACCTTTGAGAACCATCAGTCTAAGCTCTTTATTTTGTAGATGGAGTCTGTGGTATAAAGAAACTAGGAATTGTTTAAATGCTGTATTTCCTTTGGATCCCTATAGGGCTTCAGCCAGTGCATCACACTGCCTTTAGGGCTGGTGGGGTTGGCTTATGCAGAGCTGACTACATGAGATGTGAAGAGGAAGGGAAAGCTCTAGAAAGGTGGTTATTTGCCTTCACACCTTCTACTCAAGGGAGGGAAAAGCTAAAACAAAACCAGAAACAAAGGACAACAGCTTTCTGGAGGTAAGGCTTCCTGAGCCCAGCCCAAGAGGAGGAGGAAATTCAACTGAATTTCCCTTCTCTAAGGACAGTGAGGACAGCACCCCTCAGAGGAAGGGCTGTGAGGAGTCCAAATCCTGTCTCCCTCCCTTTACTTGCCCTCAACCTGCCAGGGTAGGGCAAGGCTCCCCGTGGGAAGCAGATGCCAGGTGTCCATGTTCTCCTTTTCAGAGAAACCCCATTGACCCTAGTGCCTTCCCTTGGTTGGCCATTTGGCTCAGATAAGGAGACGGGAGAGCATCCCATCCGGGGCCCAGGGAGAAGAGAATACAGAGGCTTGGGCAAACAAGCAGACGGAGAAGAGGGAGTGACAGGCATACATGAAGGGGGGGGTTCTACCATGGAGCCATCATTTGCCCTGAGGTTCATGGGAGGGAGAGCTGTGTCTCCACCTAGAATGGTTTTAGGGATATTCAGAGGAAGTGCGATCTCTCCCCTCCCCCACCAACTCTGCACATGTGTCTGACGTGATTTTGTCCCTTTGGCAGACAGAAACTTTTAGATTCGGGGTTCTATAGCAGAACACACATAGCCATGGGCTGGACGTGCCTTTCTGGCTAACTGTAGGGCTCACCTAATACTTCAGTCTTAGAGCAGGGTGTTGCGGGAATGAGATACAGGGTACGAGCTGAATGCTGAGGGTGGTGGCAGGGGAAGGCAAAGACAGAAGTCCAAGATGAAAGAGATGAAGGTGGGGCGCCTGGGTGGCTCAGATGGTTAAGTGTCTGCCTTTGGCTCAGGTCATGATCCCAGGGTCCTGGGATCGAGTCCCGCATCGGGCTCCCTGCTCAGTGCAGAGCCTGCTTCTCTCCCTCTGCCTCTGCCTCTCTCTCTGACTTTCATGAATAAATAAATAAAAAAAAAATTAAAAAAAAAAAAAAAGAGATGAAGGTACCACAGACTTCACCTCCATCTGATAGCATCTGGCCCAGAGTCAGCTGCTGAGGCTACTTTCAAAGGCTGATCCTGAGGACGCCCAGTGTGAGGCAGGGCCCAAGCCCTGTTCCTATAAGAAAATAGGGCACTTGGTGAGGCACTTTCTAGTCCCTGCTTTGTCCTAACCAGCTGTGGGGTCCTGGGTAGATCACTTTACCTCTCTGGGCCTCAATTTCCTTATCTGAGGGCCAAGAAAGTTGGGGTAGATGATTTTCCGAAGTACTTTCCAGTTCTGGTAAGTTTAGGATTGTATGACTTTTGCGGAGGTTTTAAACTATTCTCATCTGGGAGACTTCTTGGGCAGTCTATAGTATTTCACATGGAGTAAATGTGTTACTCCAGTGTTTGTGCCTGCATGGACGTGTGCCATTATTTATCTGAAAAAAGGCAATCAGACTCTCCAGCAAATTTCTGAAGAGCAGATTTTATTTCCTTTGCTATGGATCTTAAATGCTACACTTGTTACATCTGAGTGCTAATTACCAGAGATTAATTAGTCAGCATGAAAGTACTTCTGCAGCAGACCCCCAATTACTCAACTGTACTTGATATGTGCTACCTGCAGGCTCTCTGCAGTGATCCCAGGAGGTGACACTTTTTGGAGGCCACAGGCAAGCCTTTTGACGATTCTCTAGTCACGTTCTCCGAAGAACAGCTGTCAAAGGCGTCTGTCCTGAAAAGAATTAAATGAAAAACATAGCTAACTCCAAAAATGGAGGTAGTCTGGCTAATCATCCCAAGGGGCCAGGCTATTTCCTAGTGATTAAAGGTGAGTGATGGGAGGGGATTCTCTTGGGTCTATTTCTGCCTCTGTTAGAGCCCTGTGCCCTGAACCTGGGTGATCCGATCCACTCCGCTTCTTCTGCTTCTATCCAGGCCCATGAGAATATACCTTCAGTAGGGATATAGTGAGATTTAATCAATTATTATTTAAGGGCAGAAAGATACTTGGATGAAAGGCGTGAAGATAAAAGCCCAGTCCAGCCGTATTATCACTTCCCTATGCTCTTTCTTCTATTAGGGACGTGGGAATACAGGTGAAGTGTGCTTTGGTGCATTTTGTAAGAGAGAGAAAAAATAAGCAGGGAAATGATATTTTCAAACCAAGTGCCCATTTTTCTTTGTAACTCATGCACACTATATTGGCTGGCGTCCGTGTCTCATTTATCTCTCTCTATTGGGTTGTCCTCTGTGTCTAATTTTCCCTTATTAATGAATCTCCCCTTTTGTCCTGCACAAATCTAGGAGGGTGACATTTATACAAGGCAATCATTTCCGTGCATTACCAAAAAGATTATTTATTGGTGGTTAGCCAGTGAAAGTAAGCACATCCGTCACCCACATCTGACCCAGAATGGGCACCTGTTTTCTCAGCAGAATTATTTGCTGGGAAGTTTTTCCTGGTCTTTAGACTGGTGGTTTAGAGGAAAAGACCCACAGATCTCTGAATTTTGAAAAGAGGAGTCCTCTTGGCAAGGTGCATACCTGCTCTGATGTGCATCTTCCCAGGCAAGAGAAACTAACCCAGATCTTGTTTCAGGCATGGATGTTTTAAAAGAAAACCAACAGTGTGCCAGTGTAGGTTAAGCACGGAGGGTCCCATGGAGGCTCTTTGTCGCCAGTTCTGAAATGGCTTTGCTGGAATTAATGCCTCAAATTTGGAATAGCTTTAATACATTTGTAACCTTTGGGTTACATAAACACTTGACTGGATATGACCATCAGCATACACTCAAGTGTGTAAGAAGCATACGCTGCTTCATTTTCCTGAAGTTTGACTTAATTTTTATTACTCTGGCATGGCAGAAAGCTTGTCTCAGTCAGTTCCGAGGGTCTCATCCTCACCTTACCCCCTTTGCTCAGAATCGTGGCAAAGTCCCAGGTCGTGGTCAAGACATTTTAGGGCCCATCTTCGTCTTCCGTCAGCCATTTACACAGGTGGTTGTTTGGGGCTCTTGGTTCGCTTGCTACTTCTGTGCCTCCCTGCAGCATGGACATCTTGGCAAGGCTGCCACGTGGCTCAGTCTGCCAGGACATTTGGGGATGTTCCCCCACCTTTAAGAAAAATTTATTTATTTTTGAGAGCGAGAAAGAGAGAAAGTGAGTCGGGGAAGAGGAGCAAGACTCTGCTGAGTGCAGAGCCTGATGTGGGGCTCGATCCCACAACCCTGAGATCCCATAACCTGAACTGAAATCAAGAGTTGGATGCTCAACTGACTGAGCCACCCAGGGATGTCCCCCTTTCTTTAGATTTCTGAGAAGTAGGGTGCAGGTCCTTTCTGCTCTTGGGTCCTCCAAACCCTTTTGGAGACCTGGAGGTCTCTATGGAAATCAGGAATCGGAACACTTCTCCCTAGGACCCAGATCTTCCCTTTCTGACCCGCTGTCCTCAAAGTCGGGGAAAGGATTTGGTCTTCAAATTCTATTTCTTCGTAATATTTTGACTATACCTCAGGTCTTCTCCAGTTCCCTGAAAACTCAGTTTTTTGTTTTGTTTTGTTTTGGGGAAGTGGGGCCAGGAAGAAATTTGTAAGCTCTTTCTGCTTTATATGTGTCACATCTCCTAAAGCAATAAACATTGACTGGACTCATGGGAGGGAGAGAGGGAAGAAAAAGGTAGTTAACCTCTCAAAACCATAATTCTTCCAGCTTTCAATAATAATGGACTTCAAGTGCCAGACTGTGGGATTTGTAGTCTGGTCCAAGAGTAGTGAGGTGGCATGGGAAGTTTTTGAGTGGAGTATGATGTGACAGAATCTAGAAATCAGGAAGTTGTGAGTGTGGAGCAATAGGGAATGAAAGTTTTAGAAGGTTATTATGTGACAGAGAGACACAGCGAGAGAGGGAACACAAGCAGGGGGAGTGGGAGAGGGAGAAGCA